>NW_026693558.1:0-600000 GCF_021218885.2 Marmota monax
CCATTTCCATGCAATAAAAGTATCTATACATTTACATAAACCTATATACTGTTTAATATTAATCATCTTCTCATGCTCTTCCTCCCTGCTCTGTTCTTAGTTGCTCTCCTTATATCAAAGATGACATTTGGCATTTGTTTTTTAGGGATTGGATAGCTTCACTTAGCATAATCTGCTCTAGTGCTATCAATTTCCCTGCAAATGCCATGATTTTGTCATTTTTTAGTGCTTAATAGTACTCCATTGTGTATAAATGCCACTGTTTTTATCCATTCATCTATTGAAGGGCATCTAAGTTGGTTCCACAGTCTAGCTATTATGAATTTTGCTGCTATGAATATCAATGTAGCAGTATCCCTATAGTACTCTCTTTTAAGGTCTTTAGGGAATAGTCCAAGAAGGGGAATAGCTGGGTCAAATGGTGGTTCCATTCCCAGCTTTCCAAGGAATCTTCATACTGCTTTCCAAATTGGCCGCACCAATTTGCAGTCCCACCAGCAATGTACAAGTGTACCCTTTTCCCCACATCCTCGCCAGCACTTGTTGTTTGACTTCATAATGGCTGCCAATCTTACTGGAGTGAGATGGTATCTTAGGGTGGTTTTGGTTTGCATTTCTCTGACTGCTAGATATGGTGAGCATTTTTTCATGTACTTGTTGATTGATTGTATATCCTCCTCTGAGAAGTGTCTGTTCAGGTCCTTGGCCCATTTTTTTATTGGGTTATTTGTTTTCTTATTGTTTAAATTTTTGAGTTATTTCTATACTCTGGATATTAGGGCTCTATCTGAAGTGTGAGGAGTAAAAATTAAAACCTGTACAGTTTCTATCCTGGATAATAACAAGAGCATCTTAATTGGTGTGTACTCCAAAACTTGCCTCACAATAGTTGACTTTTCCATAAAAGTCATATGACACATTCATATTCACACTGAAATGAATACATAACAAGTATCAACACTGTCCTATGTAAAGAAATAGCATAAGGTTTTTCAAAATTTTTTTGTATTTCTTGTATCATCTACAGAAAGATATGTTCATGTAATTTTTGGAATTTTGACTTACCTTGATTTCACATATGTGGTGATGCATTTGTTTGGTCAGCTCCTCCCAGATGGAAAAATCTGGTTACATATTTTGTTCAAATGATGGGCGAACAATCTCCAAATCATATTTTCTAAATGTGTGCCGTGGTTTTCCTTTTCCTATTTCCTGTTTTGTTTCTGTTTCTCCTACTTCCTTAGGACTATTTTCAATACAGTTTTAACCCACACTTTATGTGAACATGCTGAAAAAATACAGAAAAAGCAAGAAAAGAATTGAGGAATAGTAGAGGCATCCAGAGAAAGAAAAGATTATTTGTTGACTAAGGTTTTTAAAAGGAGGAGCTCTGCCTCACTACATAATAATAATAATAATAATAATAATAATAATAATAATAATAAATTAAGGGCTTATCTTTAAAATATAAAGATAACATGAGTTTATGATCTGCAGGGTAAAAAATAATTTTAATCTAACAACAATTTTAAAATATGAAGAAGACAACAAATGAAAAATGCTCAGTGATAATAGTAATTGTGGAAGTACCAATAAACCAGCTCACATTAATCTCATACCCCACAGCTTAAGTGGTTGTTGGAGGAGGAGGGGAGTAATAAGATTTTTTTTAAAAGGGAGCCAACATTGGGATGGGAAAGGTATTGATTTTTATGAACACTTTGGTATTTTGCTCTGTACTATGAAGTTCAAAGTGAGCTTACCATTCAACCTAGCAATCAAACAAAGAATAATTGAAGTTTTTAGAGCATGTTTATGTATCCGTTTCTAACCCCTCTCCAATGGGATGACAAGGGTTTGTATGGAGGGTTGGTTTGTTTGTTGGTAGTGAGAATTGAAGCCCAGTCCTCAGGTAGGCTAGGCAAGCACTCTACTATTGGTTCACACTCAAAACAGAAAAAGCAAAAAGGCTGGGCACGTAGCACAGTGATAGAGCATCCCTGCATTCAATTACAGCACACACACACACAAAAAAAAAGAAATAAAAGTGAGAACATAAAGTGTGGGATACAACTGTAAAGGAATAGAGATTTTATGAGACTGAAGTTAGTATTAACATGAAAATAAAATATCGTAACCTTAATTTTCTTTTGTATAAGAAAAAGAGCTACAGAATTGACACAAAAGGAAAGGACAAGGAAGTCAAGACATGTCACTACCAAAGAGAAAAGTAAAAAAAATCCAAGTCAAGTCAAAGCAGTAGAACAAAGGAGGGAGGAACACACACACACACACACACACACACACACACACACACAAGCACACACACACACAGCTGTAAGGTATACCAAACAAGAAAAATAGCAGTAGTAGTCCTCCTCCCTCCTCCCCCTTCTCTCTTTCCCTTCAGCGGCTTGGTCTTTAGGTATTTTTCAGATGGGACGGGGATAAACCCAGCAGCTGTCCCAGTGGCTTTACCATAGAGCTTCATCCCAGCCCTTTTATATTTTTGAGACAGGGTCCTATATAATGGACTCAAACTTGAGATCTTCCTGCCTCAGGCTCCAGGAGTCACTGAAATGACACACATGTGTCCTTGTGCCCTGCTACTAGTGCATTTTAATTGTACAAAATAATGGGATTTGGGGTGAAAAACTCAAATATGTATAAAAATGTTTGATAGGCCCTTCCTGTTTCTGTCCTCCCCTCCTCTATGGGTGAACTAATCCACTTGGAAGGCATCCATTCTTCCATAGAAAACAAAAATGGAACACTTATTTCTGATTCAAAAGAAACAATAGGCAGGATTTTACAAATGGTGCTGGGAAAACTGGATATCCATATGAAAGCATCAAGTTGGAACTTTCACCTCATAGGAAAAAAAATAACTCAAAATTGAAAAAAATAAAGCTAGAAAAACATATAAATCCTTCTGCAAGAAAATTTGGGGGAAAGTTTCATGACATTGAATTTATGATTTCTTAAGTATGTCACCAAAAGCACATACACAAGAAATTTAAACTACATCCAAATAAAAAAAAACTGTGCATGAAAGGACACATGAAGAAAAGGAAAGAACAATCTGTGGAATGGGAGAATCCCTTTGGAAATCACATCTGACAAAGAGTTGATATCAAGACAAAGAACCACAACTTACACAGAACTCCAATTTAAAGTGGGTAAAGGCTTAGAATAGATATTTCTTCAAATAAGATAAACAAATTGTCATTAAGCATGTGAAAAGATGGTCAATATTACAAATCATTAGGGAAGCCAAATTCATGTCCACTGAAAAATAACACCTCACTTGGCTAGTATTCCCAAACCAAATAACCAAAACAAAACAACTGCAGAGGAGGAGCAGAGGAACTGGAACCCCTGATGCACTGTTGGTAGGAAGATAAAATGGTGTAGTTATTATGACAAAAAATATGGTTGGTGCTCACAAAAAAAAAATAATAACTATATTATCCAGCAGTATCATTTATATGAGGTACCTAGAATAGTCAAAGTAATAGAGACATACAATGATAGTCCTCAGGGGCTGGGGAGGGGACACTGGGGAGTTCTGTTTGAATGGTTACAAAGTATCAGTTCTACAAGGTAAAAAGAGCTCTGTGGAAAGTTGCTGGTAATGGTTACAGGACAATGTCATGTAGGCGATGCCACTGAAGTGTACGTTTAAAAATGATGGTGAGGGTAAATTTTACATGCTGTTTATTAAAATTAAAAAAAAATAACCCAAGGAAATCATCTCAAAAGAGAAGACCTGAATCTCTACTCTTTAGACAAACCTAGTTCACTTTTACAGCAAAGCCACTAATGTGGTAACTAACCCACTCCACATAACAGAGTTAATTCACACAGGGGGTGGAGCCTCCCTGGCCTTAAAGACCACACCTTAAAATGCTGTTCCATTGAGCATAAGTTTTTCCCACAGGAACTTCAGGGGGTTCAACGTTGACTCCATTCCAGTCAGACTGAGCCCAGAGTTGTTTTACTCTCAGTCATGCACCAGGTAACAATGTTGTGCCAAGGATGGTGATGCCTCAGGGCATATCATTGAGTGACTATTGACATCAGAGTTACATTAGTTTATGTAAATGCACTCTATAATGTCCACACAACACAAATCTCCTCATACATTTCTCAGAAACAACCCTCATCATTAAGCAATGCCTGATTGAAATTTTCTTTTTTGACATTTTTTTTTAATATGAGAAATACAGTTGTCCCTAAAATACAGGCAATCTGTGTCTGTCTTATGGAGCAAAGTACAAATTTTATTTAAAAAAAAAATTGAACACAGTATTTAGTCATGACAGAGAACTCTGCAGAGTACATTTGAGGCTTCTCCCTCTCTAGAAGGAGCTTGTTGAGAAGAGCAAAGGAAGCAATGCTTTTAATAATGGTACCTAGGAGACAGAAAATTTCCCCAATATTTCATATGCAGGACCACTTTTCAACCTCTTGTCCTAGAGAACCATAAAAGATGTGCAGCAGGAGGAACTAGCCATGAGACTGCAAGTTCCCCTTGTTTGGAAACAACATCCAAGTGGGGATTTAAAATTAAAGACCAAAACACTCTAATTCACAGCAAAATCACACTTGGGGTGTTCAGATGAGCACCACCAAGATTCTAGGGAAGCTTCTGGTCTGTTTTATTCCACCCACTACCCCATAACTCATATAAAAAGTCTCATATTTTCTAGAAAAACGAATGTGCATGCTTCGAAATATTTAGAAGGCTTGAGGTTTTTCAAATGAAAGCTCAGTAGAAGAAAGAGCAACCAAAGAAACAGTCCTTTGGATGACTCTAGCCATGGTTAGAAGCAAGGATTCTCCTACCTGCTTACGAGAGATCCATGGCAGATTCACATCTGGAAGTGACTGCCGTTGAGTCATCACTGTTTGGGGGACCCTTTGATGCACATTTTTTCATCTAAGACCATGTGGCCAGTGGGCTCCTGGGTCTACTATGTACAGCTGGGGAGGAGGGTCGTGCATAAGTTGCAAGACAGCTACATTTGACCCCACAACCTTCTCTTCTGAACTAGGGCTCACCTAAAAAAAAAAAAAAAAACAAACAAAAGAAAAGAAATCAGAGCCAAAATCAAGACTTTTGCAAGTTCACCTCCTCAAAAAACTGGCATGCCACAATATCTTCCACTATCCTAGGTTTCAAAAGTTCCAATTTATTTCTGAATTTTACAGTATGTGTGTGTGTGTGTGTGTGTGTGTGTGTACTTGAAAAACAATCCCCAGGACCACTCATGAAATTCTTTCAGTGTAGTTTCTCACCCCTCCTTGCTTTGGGATTCTGGAGATGGAATCCTGAACCTGGGATTGCTACACAACACCCCACCATTAAGTTATACCCATGCCTTTCTTTACTTTTTTTTTTTTTTTGATGGGGAGGTAGCCAGATGGATCCCAGGGCCTTCTGCCTGCCTTGCAGGCCTAAAATGCTGAGCAAGCACTTTACTATTGAGCCACCCCAAATACTATTCTACTGATTTTTATTTATTTATATTTTTTCTCCCAGCCTTTTACTGCCTTCACCTCCATTAACTTTTAAAACACCTGGACTGACCATAAAGCCAGGATCGTCGTGCAACAGCCTCTGGTGTATCTGGATCACAGGTGCATATCATGGCAACCAGCCAACTTTTTAACTCACAGGAAAGAAGAAAAAGAACAATAACATAACTTATCCCTTGACCTTAAAAACGAGCAGTTCCTGGCTGTTTTATTTTACTTGATCCACCCTATCATTCACCTCATCTCCTTGGCATTCCCCTTCATTGATTTGATGGGAATCCCAGACATATCGTTGCCCTGAAAATACTTCCATATATCTCTAAAATATAAGAAATCCCTTTTAATGTGACCAGGGGCTAATTTTTAAATATAAGAGGCTTTGTAGTAGCCATGCTCCCCAATTCCACTGTGCAGCAGCCATAGACAGTTCCCTCAGTAACAGGGGCTATCCCTGGTCCCCAAGGCCACCCATTAAAAATGAGCCTGGGGATATAGCTCAGTTCATGGAGTGCCTGTCTCACACAAGGCCCTGGGTTCAATCCCCAGCCCCACAAAAAAAGAGAGAGAGAAAGAGAGAAGAAGAAGGAGGAGGAGGAGGCTCAAACACCCCTACATCCCAATGCCCCAACATTAGTTTATGCAGTCCACAGCCTGCCACGAAAAACATATCTTAATCCTCTACCAAAGAACCTCCCCTTTGGAAGTCATGTTGTACCTCTGCTCCTCGGGATTTCTCAGTGGTAAAGTGAGCAAATCTGGAGCATTATTCATTAATATAGCCCACCCTAGACAAGCCCTCAGATGGCCTGGCCCCTGACAGAGACAACCAGCCCACACAATAGGGGCATGGTCCAGCAGAATTAGTCGTGCCCTAGCCTGCAGCCCACCCTAGACACATCTGATTACGTTTACCATAACACCTACCTCTGTAAATCCTAGTTTCCATTCATTGAGCACCCACAGAAACTAATCTTATTTAATCCTTACAACATCCATATAAGGTAGGGTACTTTTTTTTAGTATTTATTTTTTAGTTAGAGGTGGACACAATATCTTTATTTTTATGCAGTGCTGAGGATCAAACCCTGTGCCTCATGCATGGTAGGCCAGTGCTCTACCTCTGAGCCACAACCCCAGCACCCCCACCCCCATTCCTGCCATAGGGTGCTATTTTTTCCCCACCTGGATTTGAGTTCAATGGAACAGAGTTGTTTAAGCCATAGTATGCCCCTGACATTGAACCTAAACACTTGTGCTCCTTTATCACACTCTCATCATTCTTGACTCAAAGCTGAGTTGCATCACTTGATAGGGTATTGATTATGGAGTACTGAGCTTAGAAGCAGGAGAGGCCACAGATTGAAATTGAATAAGTACATAGGGACAATAGGAACAATATAAGACATAAGACTTATGTTTTATTATCTTTAGATCAGTTGTTAAAAAATAATAACAATAGATACATATTTTTTCTTGTCAGTACTGTGGATTGAACCCAGAGGCTCTCTACCACTGAGCCACAGCCCTTAGGATTTTTTTTTTTTTGAGTCAGAGTTCTGCTGATTTGCTGAAGCTGACATCCAACTTGCAATCCTCCTGCTTCAGCCTCAAAATTACAGGTACAGAATTACAGGTGTGCACCACAGAGCCCGCTTAATTCATCTTGTTCTTCATACAGTCCTGTGATAGAGAGCAAAAATCTTCATTTCACAAACGGAGAAACTGCAGGCCTTTGAATTTTCTTCACAGCTCTGGGACTTTGTACTTTCCCACATGTGGGGAGAAGGTAATAATACTTCAAAGTTTTTTTTTTTTTTTTTTGCTTTGTACTTCAGGTGTAGAGAATTCAACCCATGCTTGACAGTTGTTTCTCATTCTTCTGAATCAGAGTGATCTGCCTGCCCCTCTTTCTATTGAAACAAATGGCTTTTTTTCTTTTCTTTTTTGGTCCTGGGGATTGAACCTCCAAATGTTTGAAGGCTAACTCTGCAGCTGGAACTGATTTTTTCCACATTATCTCCTAGTGGCCCTATGGGGATATACATTATCATACAGATGAGTCCTGAAGCTCAAAGTGATTAACTAAATTACCTGATGTCAAACTCTGAGGAGACTGACTACAACAAGTTAAAGCAGAGAAAAATAAGGTTTGCCAGGCATGGTGGTGCAAACCTGTAATCCCAGGGGCTCTGAGGCAGAAGGATCACAAGTTCAAAGCCAACCTCCATATGCAGCAAAGCCCTAAGCAATGTAGTGACACCCAATCACTAAATAAAATATAAAAGAGGGCTGGAATTGTGGCTCAGTGGTTGAATGCCTCTGGGTACCAAAAAACAAACAAACAAACAAACAAATAAATAAATAATAAAATATGTTTGCAACTGGGCAAGTTAATGGCAGCACTACAGAAGATAAATTTTAAAGGGCAGGGGAGAAGAATGTAGTTTTCTAACTTGATCCCAAGATAGATGGTGTCTCTGCATCCAAAATGAAGAAAAGGCACAAGGAACAGATTGATGGGCAAATAAATTCATGGAGGTCATTTCGTGTGGTATCACTGCATATGGGTCCTGTGCTTTCAGCTTGGGCACCTCAACCTGTCATTTGAGGCAATAAAGGTGATTTGGGATATATGGAGGAATATTTTGGGAAAGAAAAGGCTTGAATAAGATTAGCAACTGAGGGAGTAGAACAAACCAAAATTGGGTTGAGCCACGAGCAGCTCCAAAAGCCATCTTCATTATTCCAGGATTTCACTCCTGCTAGCCACAGCCCCCTCTGCTGATGGCCTTCTTCACCCCTGGACTCTGGCAGGTCTAGCTCCAAAATCCAGATCTCATGTTTTCTTTTGGGACCCTCTTCATGGAATCATGACTTACCCACCATGTGAAATGCTGCCATGTGCACCAGCTCTGAGATCACCACCAAGGACTTCAGTGAGAAAAAGGAAATTGTGGAGAAGTCAGAATGGAAGAGGCCCTGCTAATGGGAATAATAATGAGGATGATGGGGAACAGGAGACTAGGCAGACAATGAGGGAGATGAAGAAGGGCAAGAGAGTGATGGTGAGGAAGGGGATGGAGATGTCAAGGAGGAGGCTGCGGTACCTATGACAAACAGGCAGCTGAAGGTGATGTGGATGGCAATGTTGATACCGACAAGGATGCCAAGACAGCAAGAAAAGTAAAAATAAGCCAAGCATTGTGGTACAGGCCTGTAATCCCAGCAACACAGGCAGGCAGCTGAGGCAGGAGGATCACAAATTGGAGCCTCAGCCTCAGCATTTTAGCTAGACTAAGCAGCTTAGTGAGACCCTGTCTCAAAATAGAAAATGAAGAGATCCAGGAATGAAACTCAGTGGTCAAACACCACTGGGTTCAGTCCCCAGCCCCAAAGAAAAAGAAAATGAAAAGAAAACAAGGAGAGAAAGAATGAAAAGTTAAGATTTTTTTTCAATATTTACTTTTTATTTTTCAGTGGACACAACATCTTTGTTTGTATGTGGTTGCTATTTTTAAAATGTGGTTGGCCCATTGGTGTCCAATACTATACCAGAATTTTATTTTGCTGAATTCTTCTAACAATCAAATAAAAAGGTAGGCCTTAGATTGATTTCACTTGTTTCCCAATAATTCAAATTTCCCATCAGCTTTGTTTCCTTCTTTTCTCAGTACCCTGAATTCACACCAGTTGCCCTTTCCTCCCCTCTTCCATCAAGCTGCTTCCCAAAGCTACTGGACAGACACCCTCGCTGCCTGGCTTTCATTCTTTCCTCAGCTCCAGTCAGGCTCTCCTCGGAGCTCACTCCATGATTCACACCAAGGAATCAGCTCCACATGACCCAGTCTCATGGGTAATTTTCACAAGTTATCTCACATATTGGCCAATCTCTTTTGTATTTGCTATCCTTCTTCACATTCTTTATATGAAACTTGCCTTCAGAGCATGTTTTTTGAGTCCTTCATCCTTGTTACAAATACCCATAAGGAGCCGGGAGTGGTGGCACACGTATGTAATCCCAGTGTCTTGGGAGATTGAGGCAGGAGGATCTTGAGTTCAAAGTCAGCCTTAGCTGCTTAGTGAGGCCCTAAGAAACTCAACAAGAAAGTGACTCTAAATGAAATATTTAAAAAGGGCTGGGGATGTGGCTCAGTGGTTAGGTGACTCTGGGTTCAATTCTAGGTACCCCAAAAATAGAAAAAAAAAAAACAATTTAGAAACTCCCACCATGGTATGAGCCCAGCACACACCAGGTCCTGTAGTTGGAACCATGTGATGATGGAGTTGTGAACAGCACAGTGCAGGCTTAGAAACATCAACATTCAGGTGAACATTTAAAAAAAACCTAATTCCTGCATGGCACAGGGGTGCAAAGCTGGAATCACAACTATTCAAGAGCCAAAGCAGGAGGACTGCAAGTTTAAGGCCAGTCTGGCAACTTAGCAAGACCCTCAGGAACTAAGTAAGACCATGTCTCAAAATGTAAAACAATAAAATAAAAAGGTTTGAGGATGTAATTCAGTGATAAAGTGCCCCTGGCTTCAATACTCATAGAGAAACAAAACAAAACAAAAAAGTACCATTTCTTTTCTCCATGACCCAAAGTAAATATGTTCAAAAGCTTATTTAACATTACTGTCAAAGTACTAAAACCACACCCTATAAATTGAGTGAATTTGGAAAAGTGATCACTCAGCAAATTGGCTTCTAGGACATTGAGTTTTGTTGAGAACACTTGATAACAATTGCCCATTAACTTAATTTGTCCATGTAAATTTTAGCTCATTCTCCCATATCATAGCATTTATTTCACTCAATCATAATGACGCCAAGAAATCAGCTAAAAATTATTAGTTTATTCTCTGTTCCTCCTTAAATCTCTTTTCAAGGGTGTGTTTTGTGTGTATGTGTGTATTTATTTATTTATTTATTTTATACTTTGTTCCTTCTTAAATCTCTTTTCAATCCTTCTATAGGCAAAAATCCTGCACAAAATTTATTTACCAACATAATTAATCATCATTATTTGAAGTTTTTTTTTTTTCCTTATTTCTATATTTATTTAGTACTTGGGCTTGGACCCAGGGGTGATCTGTGCTTTGCTACTAAGCCACATTCCTAGCCCTTTTTTTTTTCTTTTGAGCTGTTCTCACTAAGGTTCTGTGACTGTCCTAGAACTTCTAATCCTTTCTCAGCTTCCCAAGTTTCTGGGTTTCTAGGTGGAATTTGAAGACTTTTAATCAGACCAAATATCCTCTGATGTCCCCTTTGCCTTACAAAGTCTTCATACCCTACTGATTATTCCTTCCTCTTTAGTTAATTCAATGTCCTAGGAGATTCCTGGTCACAATCCCTGAATGCAGAACCTCACAGGATAAATGTAAAACAGACACTTGTCCCTTGTAAATCCCTATTATTGATTTTCCTGTCAGCTAAACTACACTGAACGAACCCCAAGAGCCCCTAGACTGCATCTGTCTTCTTCACTGTTGTAGCTCTGGGACCAAGCATTACCCCTGGAACTAAACAGGCCCTGAGAAATATTTCTTCCTATTTGAGGGAATGATGAAATTTCTCCTCCATTCCCTTCACATAGAGCTTTATCACTCTTTCACTATCCCTGATTCCAATCTCACCTCCATCCAATGCACAACAGTCATTTTCAATTCTCTGATGTAAAACAATCAAAAATCTTTCCCTAACTTGCCTTGGCTGTAGGATCACCACAGGTTGATACCCAGTGCCATTTCTGATCAGAACCCTTCCTGCTTTTCCACCCACATCTTCCTTCACTGAATTTCACATTCATTTCTTCAACACAAAAAACAACAAAACAAAACAAAAAATACTGCTTTTGATTGTCTGGACATACAATGCTTGATTGATATTTTTAAAAATTGGTTAGATTGCCCCCACCCCATTATTATCCTCAAAAAGTGTGGAGGAAGAGGTTTACTACATCTTGGCACATGCCCATTCTACTCTCCAGCCATTTCCTCAGAACACCCCCAGGGGTACTATTTATCTCTCTAGCCCCTGATACTGCATAGAGAATTTGTGCTTCAGGATGGGAAATAAGGTTTAAAGTTTTTTTTTTTTTCCTCCCAAATTATAACAAGGTCAGGCATAGTGGGTGCATGTCTATAATCCCTGCAACTCAGGTAGCTGAGACAGATGAATTATAAGTTTGAGGTCAGCCTCAGCAAATTAGTGAGACCCAAAGAATTAATTAATTGCCCCAGAAGAATTTAGCAGATTGTCTATTTTTCCTCCTTAATTTGAAAAACAAATTCATAAAACAAATGCTTGGATACATGAGTTCTATTAGTGGGTATTATTTCCCATTGATCAATTTGTTAGTTTTTGCATGTCAAATACCAAAGGTTTTTAGTTGTTACAGTTCTTTATCATGTGTCTTAATACCTCATAGGCCAATCTTTTCTTCTAATATTTATTTTTTTGGTGTAGATGGACATGACACAATGCCTTTATTTATTTATTTATTTTATGTGGTGCTGAGGATCGAACCAGGGTCCTGCCCGTGTTAGAGGAGTGCTCTACCACTGAGCCACAATCCCAGCCCCATAGGCCAAACTTATGGGAGAAAATAAACAGTTCTTGTTTTCTCTGTTTAGGTCATCAAGCCATCCAGAATAGAGAAAGTGTCCAGAGATAAGCCCAGAGGGGACAACAGTGCAGGATGTCTTGAAGTTCAGAATTCAAGTTCCATGTCCCATGTGAAAGGCAAGCTGGATGAAGAGGGTAGCTGAGACAGATGAATTATAAGTTTGAGGTCAGCCTCAGCAAATTAGTGAGACCCAAAGATTTAATTAAATTGCTTCAGATTTCCCTTCTGAAAATCTGTTTGACTATGGATTCTTCATGGATTGCCATAAACTACTCACATCTAACTAAAAATCTTATATGATATCTGGATTCTTGATGTGTGCATGATAGACAAACAATAAGATCCTTAGATTGTGAGCTCTACCTACTCATTCCACCAACGTGCTTAGTTCAAAAGTTATATAACTAAAATATAGCTGCCTATGGTCCTTAATCCCCAGACATTTTGTTTAAGTCACTTTGTTTATTAATGAAAACCTGTCTTCTTCCCTACACCAACAACTGATGAGAACACATTTTATTAATAGACTCAAGTATATGTTATTTATAGGATTTAAGAAGCCATAAGTGAATGGTAAGTTATACTCCACATATGTATAAAATTTCAAAATACATTCTACTGTCATGTATGCAAAAAAGAACAAATATTTTAAAAAAATAACCCATTATTTAGCTACTAATATTTCAGCATTTAAACTTTCTTAGAAATAACTCATGTTTTTTTTTTTTAATTTTTTTATTGTGGGTTGTTCAAAACATTACAAATTTCTTGACATATCATATTCCACACTTTTATTCAAGTGGGTTATGAACTCCCACCTTCACCCCATACACAGATTGCAGAATCACATCAGTTACACATCCATTGATTTACATATTGCCATACTAGTGTCTGTTGTGCTCCGCTGCCTTTCCCATCCTCCACCCTCCCCCCTCCCCACCACTCCCCTCCCCTCCCCTCCTCTCTCTCTACCCCCTCCACTGTATAACCCTGAGGGTCTCCTTCCATTACCATGCAATTTCCCTTCTCTCTCCCTTTCCCTCCCACCTCTCATCCCTGTTAAATGTTAATCTTCTTCTCCTGCTCTTCGTCCCTACTCTGATCTTTGTTACTCTCCTTATATCAAAGAAGACATTTGGCATTTGTTTTTTAGGGATTGGCTAGCTTCACTTAGCATAATCTGCTCTAATGCCATCCATTTCCCTGTAAATTCTATGATTTTGTCATTTTTTAATGCAGAGTAATACTCCATTGTGTATAAATGCCACATTTTTTTTATCCATCCGTCTATTGAAGGGCATCTAGGTTGGTTCCACAGTCTTGCTATTGTGAACTGTGCTGCTATGAACATCGATGTAGCAGTGTCCCTGTAGCATGCTCTTTTTAGGTCTTTAGGGAATAGACCAAGAAGGGGAATAGCTGGGTCAAATGGTGGCTCCATTCCCAGCTTTCCAAGAAATCTCCATACTGCTTTCCAAATTGGCTGCACCAATCTGCAATCCCACCAGAAATGTACAAGTGTACCCTTTTCCCCACATCCTCGCCAGCACTTGTTGTTGTTTGACTTCATAATGGCTGCCAATCTTACTGGAGTGAGATGGTATCTTAGGGTGGTTTTGATTTGCATTTCTCTGACAGCTAGAGATGGTGAGCATTTTTTCATGTACTTGTTGATTGACTGTATGTCCTCCTCTGAGAAGTGTCTGTTCAGGTCCTTGGCCCATTTGTTGATTGGGTTGTTTGTTCTCTTATTGTCTAATTTTTTTGAGTTCTTTGTACACTCTGGATATTAGGGCTCTATCTGAAGTGTGAGGAGTAAAGATTTGTTCCCAGGGTGTAGGCTCCCTATTTACCTCTCTTATTGTTTCTTTTGCTGAGAAAAAACTTTTTAGTTTGAGTAAGTCCCATTTGTTGATTCTAGTTATTAACTTTTGTGCTATGGGTGTCCTATTGAGGAATTTGGAGCCCGACCCCACCGAATGTAGATCGTAGCCAACTTTTTCTTCTATCAGACGGCGTGTCTCTGATTTGATATCAAGCTCCTTGATCCATTTTGAATTCACTTTTGTGCATGGCGAGAGAAAGGGATTCAGTTTCATTTTGTTGCATATGGATTTCCAGTTTTCCCAGCACCATTTGTTGAAGATGCTATCCTTCCTCCATTGCATGCTTTTAGCCCCTTTATCAAATATAAAGTAGTTGTAGTTTTGTGGATTGGTTTCTGTGTCCTCTATTCTGTACCATTGGTCCACCCGCCTGTTTTGGTACCAGTACCATGCTGTTTTTGTTACTATTGCTCCGTAGTATAGTTTGAAGTCTGGTATCGCTATACCGCCTGATTCACACTTCCTGCTTAGCATTGTTTTTGCTATTCTGGGTCTTTTATTTTTCCATATGAATTTCATGATTGCTTTCTCTATTTCTACAAGAAATGCCATTGGGATTTTGATTGGCATTGCATTAAACCTATAGAGAACTTTTGGTAATATCGCCATTTTGATGATGTTAGTTCTGCCTATCCATGAACAGGGTATATTTTTCCATCTTCTAAGATCTTCTTCTATTTCTCTCTTTAGGGTTCTGTAGTTTTCATTGTATAAGTCTTTCACCTCTTTTGTTAGGTTGATTCCCAAGTATTTTATTTTTTTGAAGATATTTTGAATGGAGTGGTTGTCCTCATTTCCATTTCAGAGGATTTGTCGCTGATATACAGGAATGCCTTTGATTTATGCGTGTTGATTTTAAATCCTGCCACTTTGCTGAATTCATTTATTAGCTCTAATAGTTTCTTTGTAGAGCCTTTTGGGTCTGCTAGATATAGAATCATATCATCTGCAAATAGTGATAATTTAATTTCTTCTTTTCCTATTTTTATGCCTTTAATTTCTTTCGTCTGTCTAATTGCTCTGGCCAGTGTTTCGAGAACTATGTTGAAGAGAAGTGGAGAGAGAGGGCATCCCTGTCTTGTTCCAGATTTTAGAGGGAATGCCTTCAGTTTTTCTCCATTCAGAATAATGCTAGCCTGAGGCTTAGCATAGATTGCTTTTACAATATTGAGGTATGTTCCTGTTATCCCTAGTTTTTCTAGAGTTTTGAACATAAAGGGATGCTGTACTTTGTCAAATGCTTTTTCCGCATCTATCGAGATGATCATATGGTTCTTATTTTTAAGTCTATTGATGTGGTGAATAACATTTATTGATTTCCGTATATTGAACCAGCCTTGCATCCCAGGGATGAATCCTACTTGATCATGGTGTACAATTTTTTTTATATGTTTTTGTATCCGATTCGCCAGAATTTTATTGAGGATTTTTGCATCTAGGTTCATTAGAGATATTGGTCTGTAGTTTTCTTTCTTTGAAGTGTCTTTGTCTGGTTTAGGTATCAGGGTGATGTTGGCCTCATAGAATGAATTTGGAAGTTCTCCCTCCTTTTCTATTTCCTGAAGTAGCTTGAAAAGTATTGGTATTAGTTCTTCTTTAAAGGTTTTGTAAAATTCTGCTGTATACCCATCGGGACCTGGGCTTTTCTTAGTTGGTAGTCTTTTGATGGTTTCTTCTATCTCCTCAATTGATATTGGTCTGTTTAGGTTTTCTATATCCTCCTGACTCAATCTGGGCAGATCATATGACTTAAGAAATTTATCTATGCCTTCACTATCTTCTAATTTATTGGAGTATAAGGATTCAAAATAGTTTTTGATTATCTTCTGTATTTCTGAAGTGTCTGTTGTGATATTGCCTTTTTCATCCCATATGCTAGTAATTTGAGTTCTCTCTCTTCTTCTCTTCACTAGCATCGCTAAGGGTCTGTCGATTTTGTTTATTTTTTCAAAGAACCAACTTTTAGTTTTGTCAATTTTTTCAATTGTTTCTTTTGTTTCGATTTCATTAATTTCAGCTCTGATTTTCATTATTTCTTGCCTTCTACTTCTTTTGCTGTTGTTTTGCTCTTCTTTTTCAAGGATTTTGAGATGAAGTATGAGATCATTTATTTGTTGGTTTTTTCTTTTTTTAAGGAATGAACTCCAAGCAATGAATTTTCCTCTTAGAACTGCTTTCAATGTGTCCCATAGATTCCGATATGTTGTGTCTGTGTTTTCATTTATCTCTAAGAATTTTTTAATTTCCTCCTTGATGTCTTCTATAACCCATTGATCATTCAGTAACCTATTGTTCATTCTCCAATTGATGTATGCTTTTTCCTTCCTTCTTTTATCGTTGATTTTCAGTTTCATTCCATTATGATCAGATAAGATGCATGGTAATATCTCTACTCCTTTATATTGTCTAAGAGTTGCCCTGTGACATAATATATGATCTATTTTTGAGAAGGATCCATGTGCTGCTGAGAAAAAAGTGTAACTGCTTGATGTTGGGTGGTATACTCTATATATGTCAATTAGGTCTAGGTTATTAATAGTGTTATTGAGTTCTATAGTTTCCTTATTCAACTTTTGTTTGGAAGATCTGTCCAGTGGCGAGAGAGGTGTGTTGAAGTCTCCCATGATTATGGTGTGGTGGTCTATTAGACTCTTGAACTTGAGAAGAGTTTGTTTGACGAACATAGCTGCACCATTGTTTGGGGCATAAATATTTATGATTGTTATGTCTTGTTGGTGTATGGTTCCCTTAAGCAGTATGTAGTGTCCCTCTTTATCTCTTTTGATTAACTTTGGCTTGAAATCTATTTTATTTGATATGAGTATGGACACGCCTGCTTGTTTCCGAAGTCCATATGAGTGATATGATTTTTCCCAACCTTTCACCTTCAGCCTATGTATGTCTTTTCCTATCAAATGCGTCTCCTGTAGGCAGCATATTGTTGGGTCTTGTTTTGTGATCCATTCTACTAGCCTGTGTCTCTTAATTGGTGAGTTTAAGCCATTAACATTTAGGGTTATTATTGAGATATGGGTTGTTCTTCCAGCCATATTTGTTTATTTCTGTTACTAAACATTGTTTGTTTTCCTCTTTGATTGTTTCCCCCCCCCCTTTACTGTCCTACCTCCCACTGTTGGTTTTCATTGTTATTTTCCATTTCCTCTTCCTGTAATACTTTGGCTAGGATGTTTTGAAGAGATGGTTTTCTAGCTGCGAATTCTTTAAACTTTTGTTTATCGTGGAAGGTTTTAATTTCATTCTCCATCCTGAAGCTTAATTTCGCTGGATACACAATTCTTGGTTGGAACCCATTATCTTTCAGTGTTTGAAATATGTTATTCCAGGATCTTCTAGCTTTCAGAGTCTGTGTTGAAAGATCAGCTGTTATCCTGATTGGCTTGCCCCTAAATGTAATCTGCTTCCTTTCTCTTGTAGCTTTTAAAATTCTCTCCTTATTCTGTATGTTGGGCATCTTCATTATAATGTGTCTAGGTGTGGATCTCTTATGATTTTGCACATTCGGCGTCCTGTAGGCTTCTAGGATTTGGGATTCTGTCTCATTCTTCAAGTCTGGGAAGTTTTCTTGTATTATTTCATTGAATAGACTGCTCATTCCTTTGGTTTGGAGCTCTGTACCTTCCTGTATCCCAATGACTCTTAAGTTTGGTCTCTTAATGTTATCCCATATTTCTTGGATGTTCTGCTCATGGTTTCTTAACAGTCTTGCTGAGCTGTCTATGTTCTTTTCCAGTTGAAATACTTTGTCTTCATTGTCTGATGTTCTATCTTCTAAGTGTTCTACTCTGTTGGTAGTATTCTCCATTGAGTTTTTAAGTTGGTTTATTGCTTCCTGCATTTCTAGGATTTCTGATTGCTTGTTTTTTATAACCTCTATCTCCCTGTATAGTTGATCCTTTGCTTCCTGGATTTGTTTGCGTAATTCGTTGTCGAAGTGATCTTTCATTGTCTGATTTTGCTGTTTAATGTCTTCCTTGATACTCCAGATCATCTGAAGCATGTATATCCTGAATTCTTTATCTGACATTCCATCTGCTGCAGCTGTTACCTCTTCTAAAGTTGCGTTGACCTGCATTGCTTGTGGTCCTTTCTTTCCTTGTCTTTTCATACTGCTTGCGTATCTTTCCTGCAGGTGCGGGCGGCGGCTCTGCTCTCTCCTTATTCCAATTGGGGTGTCGTGGCTACCACGCCAGCAGGTCACTGGGCCTGTTCTGGGAGCTGGTGGCGGCTCTGTTCTGCCCCTACTCCAATTGGGGTGACGTGTCTGTCGTACCAGCAGGCCACTGGGCCTGTCCTGCTGGTCGGTCGCAGATCTGCCCACCTTTCGGGCACGAGTGGAGGCTCTGCTTTGCCCCTACTCCAATTGGGGTGTCGTGACTACCCCGCCTGCAGGATGCTGGGTCTGTTCCTGGCAAGGGAGGCGACTCTGCTCTGTCACTACTCCAATTAGGGTGGTGTTTGTACCCCGCCGGCAGGCTCCTGGGCCTGATCCGCCGGTCTGTTGTAGGTCTGCCTACCTTGAAGGCGCGGGCGGCGGATCTGCCCTGCCCCTCCTACCACGCCTGCGGACCCCTGGGCCTGATCTGCAGGTTGATCAGTGGTCTGCTCACCCTGCGGGCACGGGTGGCGGTTCCGCTCCACCCCCACTCCAATTGGGGTCACGTGACCACCACACCGGCAGGGCCTGATCCGGGCGTGGGATAAGGATCTGCTCTGCCCCTACTCGAGTTGGGGTGACGTGTGTACCACACTGGCAGGCCACTGGGCCTGACCCGCCAGGCTGTCACAGGTCTGTTTACCTTGCAAGCACGAAGGGCGGCTCTGCCCTGCCCCTCCTACCACGCCCATGTACTACTGGGTCGTGGGTCTGCCCACCTGGCGGGTGTGGGTGGCGGCTCCGCTCCGCCCCCTCTCCAATTGGGGTCACGCGGTCACCACGCTGGCGAGCCGCTGGGCCTGCTCCGGGGGCTGGCGGCGGCCCGGCTCCTTCCCTCTGGCTCAAGGACAAATTGAGGAGACTCGGGTGACTGAGCCTCACCCCCCTTACCAGGAGACCAACTGCTTATGTCACCGCTGGTATTGATGAAGATCTCTCCTCCACCGCTTTCTGCTGACATCAGATCTCTGCCATGTTGGTATCCTATGCGAATGGCAGCATTTCGTTCCCCTTGCCAGGCAACCCAAGCAATGGGTGAGTCCTGACCGGCCCTCAGCAGGACCCGGACCGAGACACAGTTTCCGCGGGCTCCTAGCCCCGGTCCAGGGAAGTTCCGGGAGCCGGAACTCGGCCGCTCCGTGCTCGGTGTAAGCTCCTATAAGTGTAGGCTCCAAGAAGCAGCCCCCGCGGGCTCAGTTCCGGGAGCCGGAATTCGGCCGCTTAGTGTTTGGTGTATGCTCTGATAGTAGCAGGGTCCAAGAAGCAGCCTCCGCGGGCTCCGCAGCCCTGAGCCAGGGCGGTTCCGGGACGGTTCCGGGAGCCGGAACTCGGCCGCTCTGTGCTCGGTGTAAGCTCCTATAAGTGTAAGCTCCAAGAAGCAGTCCCCGCGGGCTCAGTTCCGGGAGCTGGAATTCGGCTTCTTGGTGTGTCGTGTTTGCTCTGATATTAGCAGGGTCCAAGAAGCAGCCTCCGCAGGCTCCGCAGCCCGGAGCCAGGGCGGTTCCGGGACGGTTCCGGGAGCCGGAACTCGGCCGCCCCGCGCTCCGTGTTCACTCCGATAAGATCAGATTTTAAGAAGCCCCCAGGCGCTGAACCCTAGCAATCTGTCTGCAAGCCGCAGGCGAATTGCAGCCTGAAATTACCTGTTCTATGGCTGAATGAGCTGCGGTCAGTCAAAAACAGGTGTGGTGACGTCAGTTTACCAACATGGTGGCTGCTGGCCTCCTCTGTGGTCTGACCGGTGTGGAGAACCGAGATGGACCGCTTCCTTCCCCGTCTCGAACCCAGAATTCAGCCCTGAGTGCGGTGCTTGCGCGTCTGGCAGAAACTGCAGCGCTGTAACCCTGCGTCCACACAATTCTTATCAGACAGATATTATACCTTACTTGTCTAAATTCATTCTCATTTTTTTTTCTTTTGTCTTTGCTGGGATTCCTTAAATTAAAAGTCTGAGAAGTGTCTCATGAAGAATTTTTGTTGGAAGGTAGAATTCCAGGTTAGCAGAGGGAGAGTAAAGGGACCTGAGATAAAGTTGGATGGGAAGACAGACTAAAAATATATCACTGAGCTGCCTACTGTTTTGTGGGCATACCTTTTGGGGAGTGATTCAGCTTTCAGCCCTCCCTCTACCCCATCTCCTGATGCACATTAGATAGGAACCCTACCCTGCCAAAAGTTGACTCCCTTACATTTACACATTGTGTTGCCTGGTCCCATTGAGAAGTTGGGATTCCAATTGTTTGTCCCTTGGTGTGGCTATTCATCAAGTCCAGTAAACTTTTGTAAATATGACATACATTAGTCCTTAAAGAAAGTTCCACAAATTGGATTAAAATAATTTACAGTATGTTCTTTGACTCAATGTATATAACTATTACAAAATGTTTGTCTTGTCTATGTAAATATTACATATTTGTCTTATCTGTTACTGCTTTAAGTTATTTTCATATTTCATGAATATGAAATATTACATATTTACAAATATCCCTGTACATCTGAACTATGTTACAATTTCAGCTCAGTTGTATTGACTAAATATAAGACTATTAAGACCTACATGAATGCTTAGCATAATATTTTATTATACAGGTTAAGTGTTCTTAAGCTGGAAATATGAAATCCAAATGCTCCCAAATCTGAAATTTTCTGAGAGTTGACATGATGCACAAGAGGAAAGTTCTACATCAGACCTCTTGGTATGGGTTGCAGTAAAAATTCAGGGATACTCAAAAATTTGTATAAAATTACTTTTAGAATATATATATATATATATATATATATATATATATACTTTTAGAAATATATATACAATATTTATATATATATATATATATACATACATACATTAGGATATATATGTGATACACACAAAAGGATATATCTGTGTTATGACATTTATATTTAGGATATAAACAAATATATATCTATATCTCTCTCTCTCTCTCTCTATATATATATATATATATATATATATATATATATATATAACATGAAACATAAATGAATTTTGTGTTTAGACTTGAATCTCATCCCCAAGATATCTTATTATGTATATGCAAGTATTAAAAAATCAAAAAATTCTTGTTCCAAGCAGTTTTGATGATGGATATTCAACCCATTCTAAAATATACTAATATTAGTATGTGTTCATATAATATATATTATGTACACTTGATAATTTTATTTATTACAATGGGATTTCTTATGTTCATATTTTACTATACAGATATAAGGTAGTTTAATATATGTATATACTATGTGTATATAGAATAGATAGCATATATATCCTATAAACATCATATACACATACACACATGTATGTGCACTGTGTATATGAAAATGTTTTTTATTTTGTTGAGAATTCTGAGGTTATTGTCATGAACCAATCGACAGAGGTAGTATTTTCAGTTTGTTAATCTCTGTAGTAATTTTTGTACTGTTGATATCACCTAGTATTTGGTATAACTTATCAAATAAAGCATTTAGACAAAGGTTTCCTTTGTAGGAAGGTTTTACTTTAAATTACAAATCTCACTTTTTTAGATGTATAGTTCTTCAATTCTCCCAGATGTATTACAGGTGCTCACCACTCCAATAAAGATTTAGAGTGCTTCTATAACACCCCCAAATTTTCTGAGTCATTCTCTCTGCTCAGGGAATGTACCTGCATTGAACTATATTTTGTTCTGATGTGTAGATTGCCTTCACAGTTTTTTTTTCCCTTTAGGTCATAGTTTGGTATAGATCAATTAGATACAAGTCTTTCTGATGTTTATTGCATTGTTTATTTAAAAGAGTAGAGCTTGGCATAAGGCAATGGATTACCTAATTTATATAAATTTAATGGACTTTTCTTTGTCCATGTTAAGAGCAAAACAAATAACAGTTTTTTTCCCAAATTACAAGGGAATCTTTCTTTCCTAAAGTTTAAAAACAGCAAATTGCTTTATTGTGGATTCCTATCTAGTCTAGCCTAATGATGGCTTCTTTTGATATTTCATAGTACATTGAGAAACCAAGTTGTAGACCACAGATTTTATTTCCTTTTCAAATAATTTTGGCAAAAGAGAAATACTGTGGAAAAAAAGTAAACATTTATTTTATGTAAATGTTGTATCAGTCAATTTTGTACCTTAGACAATTGATTCAATTAGAGATGTGGGAAGTTCCATCATTCATTAGAAGAATTTATAAATTGGTAGTGCCAAAACTGATTAAAATAAACTGCAGTTGAGTTAATAATGGTAAGCAACTGTGATTTTCAGCTACTCCTTCCTAATAAAACTGCACTATTAATTTTAAAATCCTGTATTTAAGGCCTTTTATCCTAAATTAATGAGAATTTAATGTGACATTAGCAGTCCTTGAAATGTTCCAGATCAATTTCTACTGCAGACTGTATCCCTGGAGTCATATTTAATTGATCTGATCTTCTCAAGAAACAGACAAACATGGACAAACCACATCTTTAAATTTATTGCTATTTATATTTATTTGGCAGGAGAGAGGGATGTTTGATGTTCTGCAATGACTGGGACAATCTCATATTATTGTGAATTGTCTTACAAATCAAATGGCTTTCCAGAATTCTGATATAACAAAAGTGAAAAGCCAATATTTAATATCTGAGTCTCAGTAAAATAATTTAATGCATGAATACAAACATTTTGGAAAATTTTTATGTACAATTCAATTGTTCCTCTTTATCTCTTGGTTTCAAGACTCTCCCCATGGATACCAAAATCTACAGATGAGCAAGTCTCTTCAATAAAAAGGTGTAGTATTTGCCAATAACCTACACATATTCTCCTATATACTTCTTATTTATTTATTTATTTATTTATTTATTTATTTATTTATTTATTGTTACTGGCCATTGAACCCAGGGACACTTAACCACTGAGCCACATCCTCATATATTTTATATATTTTAATTAGAGACAGGGTCTTGCAGAGTTGCTCAGGGTCTTTCTAAGTTGCTGAGGCTGGCTTTGAACTTGTGATCTGCAGCCTCTCAAGCTGCTGGGATTATAGGAGTGCTCCATACTTTAAATCATCTTTAGATTATGTACAATGAAGGAGACAAAATAAATAGCTGCAATGTACTATAGCAAATATACTATCTTGTTTAAGGAATAACAACAAGGAAAAGAGTCTGTAGATTTTCAGTAGAATTTTTTTTCCAAATATTTTCCACCCATGATTGGGTGAATACTTTGATGTGGGACCTACAGATACTCTGGCTACACCAAATTTTCCAGGAATCATTAGATTTAAGTTAATAAAAAATACAGTTGAAAAATGTAATCATTTTGGAAATCATATTACTAATGGCAGTGACACGTTGGCATTTGAGATGCCAATACAACAAATTTTTATCAGTCTGTTTTTGTTCCTGTCATCTTTATATTAATTCTAACATACACACACACACACACACACCCCACACTCACGCACACTACACACACTACACACACATGCCACACACCACACACACACACATTAATAAGCTTACTTTTTAAAATGAAAAACAAATGTGCTGACAACATTCAGTTGGATTCTTGAAATTGGGTTTTATAATTCTGCCTGCATATGAAAAGAAAATATCTTGTGACAACATACTATTTTTTAAATAATGAAACAAGTAGTAAAACCAAGTGAATATTGTACAAGTAAAACACAAACAAAGACAGATTAATAAGCTAAAAAAGGTATATAATTCTCTTTTTCTTCATTTTGACAGGATATAATTTGGTCTTTCTTATTTCATATTTCCTCCTTCCTCATATTATAAATAAATAAGCTTGATGTTTTTCATACTTTTTCTAACATTTATCCTAATGTCACCAATATTGTTAATATTTTATTATCATTTTCTTTTATGAGTGACTTTTTTATTTTATAATTTTTTTAACTTATTTGTTCCAACCAGTTATACATGACAGCAGAATGCTCTTCAATTTATTGTACACAAATGGAGCACAATTTTTCACTTCTCTGGTTGTACACGAAGTAGGGTCACAGCATTCGTGCCATCATACACGTATCTAGGGTAATGATGTCCATCTCATTCCACTGTCTTTCCTATTCCTTGCTCCCTCCCCCAGTCATCTCCCCTTTGTCCTATCCAAAGTTCCTTATGAGTGACTTTTGATATTCTTAGTTCTTTTAAAAATAAACTTGCTTATTAATGAGTGAAACATCTGATAATTCCTTTTTCTTGAAGTATTGTCCCCTCTGAGAATTTGCATATTCAAATTCAACCACACTAATTCCTTTAACTCCTCCTTTATGTTAAGTATTTCAGTTAAATTTTCCTGAAAAGATATATTTAAATAAGTTAAATCATTCATGGATTGCTTTTCAGCATAGAAAGGGGATATTATTAAATATTTGCTTTATGAAGAAGGTAGTACCTCAGATACATTTGAAGATTGCTGCTCTAAGCTCAATCTGGACACCAACTATGCTTCCTTCTCTTCCTCTCTCTTTCCCTCCTCCTCTCCTCCTTGCTCTCCCTCCCTTCTTTTCCCCCTAGATTTAATATGGGCAACAAGGCTGTTGCAAAATAAATTCCATTATAATTGACAGAATTACAATAGAAACGAATAATGCAATTCTTGGTGACTAAATACCTTAAATATAGTGGAAATGTTGTATATAAACTGAACTAGTTCAAGCCTTAAACAAGTTCAAGGGGAGAAAGAAGAAAGACTGGAGGGAGTCATTATTTATGCAATAACTAATATTAAATGTATCTAATACTTAATAGCTATGCATACAGCTAACTATACATTTCTAAAATAGGGATACTGTTTTGTGTCCTGTGGCAAAGTCACTTTTATGTCTCACACTATAGAAACAAAATCCTTTTAACTGACCAAAGATTTTAGCAGACTAGATTATGAAGAAAAATTTTTAAAGTTGTTTAGAATTCTGTGCATGTAGCAGTATTTTAATACATTTCCAGCAGTTAATATTTTGATTAAGCAATGGGTTCTTCAATATTCCCAAGTTATCACATAGTAATTTTTATAAAGAAAAATTTTAAACATAGTCAGAAGGTAAAACAGTAGTCTGTCGATGATATTTCTGTAATTATCTGGATTTCAAAAGAAGATGGCTATTCATATATTTAGCTAAGACTCAAAAC
This sequence comes from Marmota monax, assembly GCF_021218885.2. Taxonomy (NCBI): domain Eukaryota; kingdom Metazoa; phylum Chordata; class Mammalia; order Rodentia; family Sciuridae; genus Marmota; species Marmota monax. The sequence continues at coordinate 25,383 of NW_026693558.1, forward strand.
ACACACAAATGGTATCTGATCAGGTGTTTTCTGTAAGTGGAAAAGAAACATTGAAAAATAAAACAGACCTTATTTTCCTACTGGCTTGATTATGTCATCTCATCATTATCCATTATCTCTAAGAAAATATATTTCTTCATGCGTTTTCTTTTCCTACTTTTCTGTTATTTCTGTACATTTCCTACATTTTTCTTCTTCTTTTCAATTAGCTGTGCCCTTCCAGTATGTTTGCCAATGTTTGACAGGCTCAATTTTTAAAACATTGAAATGTAATTCAGATACCACATTAAAGTGTATAATTCAGTGGTTTTTGGTATATTTACAAAGTTGTGTAACCGTCACCACTAATTCCAGAACATTTCATTCCCATAAAAAGAAGCCTAAACCCTTTTAGCAGTCATTTCCATTGCCTCTCAATCCCAGTTCCTGGCAACCACTAATCTACTTTATGATGCTATGGATATGCCTATTTTGAATACTTAATACAAACGCAATTACACAAAATGTGGCTTTTCCTGTCTGGTTTCTCTCACTTAACATAATGTTTTCAAGGTTAATCTACGTGTGGTTTGTATTAATACTTTATTCCTTTTTGTGGGTAAATAATATTCCATTGTAGGGATGTACTGTATTATGTTTAGCCATTCCTTGGTTAATGGATATTTGGCTTGTTTTACCTTTTTGGCTATTATGAGTAATGCTGCTAGGAATATTCATGTGCCAATTTTGGTATTAGTATAAAATTTCAGTTTTCACAGGAATATACCTAAGAAAAGAATTGCATAGCTATGTAGTAATTTTATGCTTTACTTTTTGAAGAAATGCCAAATTGTTTTCCACAGCAACTGCAGCACTATACGTTTCCCCTAGCAGTATATGAGGCCTCCAATTTCTCTGCATTATCACCAAGAATTGTTATTTTATTTTAAATTATGATCATCCAGGTGACTGTGAAATGGTATCTCATTGCAGTTTTGAATTACATTTTCCTAATAACTAATGATGTTGAACATTTCATATGCTTGTTGGACATATGTATGTCTTCTTTGGAGAAATGTCTATACAAATCTTTGCCAGTTTTTAAATTGGGCTGTTTGACTTTTTATTGTTGAGTTCTCATAGCAATTTACATATTCTGGGTAGAATAACCCTTATTAGATACAAGACTGGCACCCATAGTCCTGCCGCAGTCTGGCTGGGCACAAAATCACGAGCCACTCACAGCCTTGTAGATTCAAACAGCAATTCTTTATTCCCGAACTCACACCAGCACTCTACACACGTTCTGGGGGCATTCACGTTCCGGGCCCAAATCACGTTCTGGGCAAAATCCCAAATACTCTCTGAATCCCGCGAGAACTCAAGGGAACTCAAGGAGCAGGCGCGCCTGAGGCAGCAGGATACGCCCTATTCCCAGCAGGGTACACCTTAAACCTGGAACCGCCCTAAACCCGGATTGTCCTAAACCGGGAACGCCCTAAACCCGGATCCGCCCTGGTCCTTGAGCAAGGTCACCTTACATGCAATGACACTGCAAATGACCTGGGTCATGCCATGCGTCATTCTTACTTAGCAATGGCCCTCAGCATAGTCCATCAATTTTTACTTTGTCTTTTCACTTTAAACGCATCATACATTTACTTTTGAGTTTTTCATGTATCCAGTTGGCCAAGGTCCATAATAGAACAAAAGTGCACAGTAAAGGCAAATTTGCTCTGTTTCTAGAACTGGGACACCTTTCTTCTCCCACCCTTAGACATCAGACCTTCAGATTTTCAGGCCCTATCCCCATCTTCAGCCTCAGGCTGAACTATACAATTGACTTTCTTGATTCTGTAGTTCTCAGACTTGGCCAGCCATATTACTCGCCTCCCCCAGTTCTTCTTATGGGACTTCTCAGCCTCCACAACTGCCAATTGCCCTAATAAATCTCCTTTTTTATCTATCTGCTTATCTATCATCAATCAATCACCTTCTATCTTCTCTTGGTTTTGTCTTTCTGGAGAACCTGACAAAGACAAAGTCCAACTTACCCATTTTTTTCTTTGGTTGCTTGAGTTATTTTGTGTCATATCTAAGAAATTATTGCTTAATCCAATGTCACAAAGATTTATACTTGTGTTTTGTGTTTTATAACTTTAGCTCCTACATTTAAGTCTTTGATCCATTTTGAGTTAATTTTTATATATGATGTTAGGTATTACTGCAAGTTTATTCTTTTGTACAGGGGCATACAGTGGTCACAGAAGCATGTGTTGAAAGGCTTACTCTTTTCCTTGTTGAATGGTCTTGGCATCTTGTTGAAAAACACTTGACCATGGACACAGGTTTTTTTTTTTTTCTAGATTCTTGATCTATTCCCTTAACTTTTGTGTCACTTTTATGCCTGTACAAAGTTTTTTCTTTCTTTCTTTCTCCCTCCCTCCCTCCTTCTCCCTCCCTCCCTCCCTCCCTCCCTCTCTCTCTCTTTCTTTCTTTCTTTCTGTAGCTTTGTAGTAAACTTTAAAATTAGAAGTTGTGAGTTCTTCCTGATGATTCTATGTTCCTTGTATTCACTGGGATTTTGAGATCATTTTGTCCATTTTTGTAAGAAAAGCAATGGAATTTTGAAAGAGGTTTCAGTAAATCTGAAGGTTAATTCGAGGAGTATTATGATCTTAACAATATTAATAATTTCAGTCAATCTAAGAACACAAGATGCCTTTCCATTGATTTAGGTCCTATTTAATTTTTCTTTAACAGCATCTTGTAATTTTCAGTATACAGTCTTGAACTACTTTTGTTAAATTTATTCCAAAGTATTTTATTTTTTTGATGCTATTGCAAATGAAATTGTGTTCTTAATTTCACTTTTTGTTTGTTCCTTTTGTACAAAAATCTTGTATCTCATGATAAATCTTGCTGAATTATTTTATTAACTCTAAGAGTTCTCTATATATTTGTGTATCTATGGATTCCTTAAAGTTTTCTGTATCTGTGTGGTTAACAGATAGTTTTGCTTCATTTTTCCCCACTCTGGATGCTTTCATTTCTTTTTGTACCTAACTGTTCTTCCTGTACAACGTTGAATAGAAATGGGGTGAGTGAACAACCTTATCTTAAGGTCTTGAGGAGAAAACATGCAGTTATACCATTAAATATGATGTAAGCTGTAGGTGTTTCATGAGTGTTCTTCATCATGTTGAGGAAGTTCCCTCCCATTCGTGGTATGTTGCCTAATGATTTTTGTGCATCTACTGAGATGATCATGTGTTTTATCCTTTTGTTAATATGGAACATTGCATTGAGTAGTATTCATTATATAAACTGATTTTGCATTCCTAGGCTTAAACCAATTTGGTCATGGTACATAATTCTTTTTAGATGTTGCTAAGTTTAGCTTCCTACTTCATTGAGGATTTTTACATGTGTATTAGGAATATATGTCTGTAGTGCTCTTTTCTTGGGATAGTTTTGTCTGATTGTGTGTGTGTGTGTGTCAGAGAAATACTGGCTTCCTAGAATGAGTTAATATTTTTCCTCTTCTAACTTTGGAGAGACTTCTGGAAGGATTGGTGTTAATTTTTAAAATGTTGGTAGAATTCACTAGCGAAGTTGTTTAGTCCTAGACTTTTCTTTGGGGAAGTTCTCTTATTTTGGGTTTTCTTTTCTTTTTATATTGCTGTGTCAATATCTTTACTAGTTATAGATCTATTCAAATTTCATTTTTATTATTTTATCACTTTTTGTAGTTTGTGTCTTTCTGGGAATTTTCCTGTTTAATCTGGGTTATTTAATTTGTTGGCATGAAATTGTTCATAGTATTCTCTCATAATTTTATTTATTTATGTAAGGTTAATAAGAGTTCTCCTCTTTCAATCCTGATCTTAATAATCTGAATTTTAACTCTTGTTAGTCTTTTCTCAGTAAGTTTAGCTAAAGAATTTACCAATTTCATTGATTTCTTCAAAGAATCAATATTTAGTTTTTCTGTTTTCTATGTGTGGTTTTGTTTATTTTTGCTCTTTTCAGAACTATTATGTTTACTTTGGGCTTTGTTTGGTATTTTACTAACAGTAAAGATTTAGGTTATTGATCTGGTTTATTCTTCTTTTTAAATGTAAGCAGTTACATCTGTAAATTTCCTTCTGAGCATTGTTTTCCTGTATCTGTCTCATTAGTTTCAGTAGGTTGTTTTTCATTTGCTTTTATCATATAGTATATATTTGTAAATTTTTTCAGTTTCCTTTGTCAGTGATTTCTAATTTCATTCCATTATGGCAATGAACATATTTTGTATGATTTCAAACCTTGTACATTTATTGAGACTTGTTTTATAACCTAGCACATGGCCTGTCCTAGGAAGTGTTGGGAAAACATATAATGGCAGCAGCACCCCAGAGAAAAACCCCAACATGGCGCCTAATGACCTTCTTTCTCCTTTTTTTTCTTTCACTGGCGCGAAACATTCCTGCCGGTGCCAATATTCAAACCCTGCTGGTGGGAAGCCTTAGCCCCAATAAGAATTAACTTCTTGGGCTCCAGAACTGACATATGGAAGAGCTTGCCAATAAACGGGCGACCTGTTATCTACCTCAGCCCTGCTACCTCTCCTTAGACCTATATAAACACACAGCCTTTTGTAATAAAGAGGAACCTCTCCGGTGATCTGTGTCATGTGGTGCGGCGTCTTCCAGTCTTACAGGAAGTGATCCATGTTTTCATGCATACCCGAAAAGAACGTGTATTCTGCTGTTCTGAGTAACATATTTTGCAGGTGTCTCTTAGATCTAGTTGGTTTATAGTGTTGTACAAGTTCTCTATTTTATTTATTTATACCTGATCCTCTGTCTCATTGTTCTATCCATTATTAAAAGTAACATATTTAACTTGGTAACTATCATTGTAAATTTACCTATTTCTTCCTTCAATTCAGTCATTTTTTACTTCCTGTTTCTTGGACATCTGTTGATTGATTCATATGTGCTTTAATTGTCATATCTTTTTGATGGATTTACTTTTTATCATAATAAAAATGTTCTTTTATCACTGGTAATGTTTCTTGTTTAATATCTATTTTATCTGCTATTACTGTAGTTGTTCTTTTGATTACTGTCTGAAAGCTGTATTTTTTTTTTCTATTCTTTTATTTTCAATCTGTTTGTGATATTGAATCTTTTGTTAAGTGTGTAGAGTTGGATGTTTTATGTTTGTTTTCCTTCCTTCCACCATTTTGCTGATCCCAGCCTTTTGATTGGAAAATTTTATCCATTTATATTTAATCTAATTATTGATAAGGAAGGATTTATATGTGTCCTTTTGTTATTCATTTTCTATATGTTATGTCTGTTTTCTCACAATCCTTTTGTTACTGCCTATTTTTTTTGTGTTTTTTGCTAGTGTACCATTTTAATCACCACCCTTATTTGCTTAGAGTGTGTTTTTGCTCACAGTAACTTTTTAATGGAGTCCTTGTAGCTTACCATAAATTTTTAATTTATAACAATTTGGTAGTTTAATATTGATTTAACTTTAATAATATGCAAAAACTTTGTTTCTGTTTCCTTGTTCTTTCATACTATTATAGTCACAGTTAAATATTTGTTGATTGTGTGTTGATTGACTTAGAATTATAACTATTCCATTTGCAGTTGTTTTTAAATCAGAGTGGGAAAGGCAATAAAAGTAAAAATACATTTATACTATATTTTTATATTTATCTTGTAGTTTAACTATTTTTGCTCTTTATTTCTTCATGTGAATTTGAATTATCATCTAAAAACAGAATTAAAAACAAACTTGGAGCAAAATTAAAACAAACAACTTGAAGTAGAATTAAAAAATAAAAACATATGTTCATTATATATGACTTCATAACACTGAAATCTTCAATTTAATCACATGGGTAAATATTATAATTTTTGATAATATTTTAAAATTCAGTTATAAATCTGTTTGTGTAATATGATCTCATTCCTACAAAAATGATTATACTTATGCACACGCAGAAAAATTTAAAAGAGACAAGTGATTTTTATGTTAATAACAGTGTATATCTCTATGTAGGGGATAATGGTGATTTAAAAATCTTAAATAGTGATTTTGTTTTCTAATTTTTATATAAATGTATATCATTTCTATAAAAAAGAAAAACTAGTGTTGTCTATTCCTTAATTTCTTATAAGTCAATAAGATGTTTACAGGGAGAATAAGAGCACATAGTCCTGAAAAGAATTTGTTCTGGCAATTCAGAGTGAGATTTTTAATTGATTTCCTAAGGAGAACCCAACTGGAGTGTAAGCTCTTTAACACTTATTTATATAGCCTGAAATCTACAGTGTTAAACACACATATGCATGCAGTACCTATTTGTTCAGTCTAAGAATCAATGTCTCCCTAACTCAGTGAATAAATATGTGATTAAACAAGTGAAAATGATTGTAGCCTATGTTTACCTGGCTTCATTTGGAGCTACCTGGGAGAAATTGCTCATTTGAATTGCATTTGAGAGTCCTTACCTACAATTCTGGAATCAATGATTTACTGCTTCTAAAAGCATATGAGATACTAGGTGAAAAGCCCTGTGTAAATGTGAAATATTATTTTATTCATTGTGACTTTTTGAATGATCTGAAAGACTTATAACATATAATGATTGCCAAAAGCAGCTGACAAACCTGGTTAGCTTGGTGTATTTGCTTTTAACAAATAAAAGTGAAACTGGGAGTAAGGATCATATTTTAAGTTATTTCATATAAGCTGAGACTTACCAGACTTACCAAGCCAAATGAATAATATTTACTTTCATTTAAAAATTATATAATCCAACCATAGAATGTTTACATAAGAGTATTAAATATAGCTATTATTAATTTATACCATGGGGCCATGATTAATGTTTTTTCTGCCCCAAGACTTTATTTTTTTTCCTCCTTTTCTCAAACATGTTTGGCATTTAGAAGTTTTAAAGTAATTTCCCCTTTTGGCTTCACCTGGGGTCTCTGCTGTCCCAGAACCTCCTCCTGACCTCAGTGTTGTGTTTTCATTTAAAATAGGGCATGTCTATAAATGTCAGCAATACAGGGCAATTAGAAGTTTGAAAAGGACTGTAACATAAACCAGCATTATAGTGAAATGGATATTGCCTTAAGCTGCCTGCAATTCACTTGCTGTTGGAAAGACAATATCCTGCCATTCTCCCATGGTGGCCTTCAATTGAACACATTTGGCTGAGGATTGACCCATTATTAAGATAAGTCTCTGCCTGGCTTGAAACAATGAAGAAACACAGAGCAAGTGAAGTCAGCAAATTGGACTTGTAGTTCGCCAGCACTAGGCAGAAATGTGACACTGGATTAGATGGTAATAGCTGTCTGTGGTGCTATCTGTGAAACCCAATACTGTCCTAGTCCCCAGAATTGTACCTGCTGCTAGGGTTTGCCCAAAGTTTTCAACTTTTTGTAGGAACTGCCCATATATTTAGGTATGTGTTTGTGTTACTTTCTTTTTAACACCACCTAAAAACAGAAATAAAACCAGACCCCTGTCATTAATTGACTTTGGTTCATTTTATTCTCTCTGTTTCTAGCAATGCAGGCCACAAAGTGCTTTTGTAAAATTTTAAAATTGAATATGTTTTTAGAAAGGCATATCATAATGTTTTAATTTACCCACTCCAAAGATGCTTGACCTCTTTATACACAATGGTGCTTATTTCCTCTACCTCTGAGACCTTTTGACACACTGTGAATAGGACTGTGGTTCGCCCCATGTGACCTAGGAGCAAATTTTCAAACAAGATAAGGTGCTATTGAAAGTCTCTCCTGGGCTTGCAACTCTTATCCTGTCCTGGTGTTTGGAGGGAAAATAAAATGCAAAAGGGTTTAACGCTTAAGCCTTTCTAGATCTTACATGAGATTTTGGGGTAACGAGAAGAGACAGTTTGGGAACAATCTACAAAATTACCTGTTCTTTTTTTGTTAGGGTGAGTCATCTTAATTTAATATATCTCTGCAGAAGTGTTTCCATGATCCTAACTTTTAGTTCCTAACAACATTTCATCTCCTCAAACTCAGCTTTGCAAAACTCATATGCAAAGCTGAACTAAAATGAAGGAATGTAATTTAGTGTAGGAGGGGAAACCTATATCACTGGTCTGCTTGTAAAAATCAAGGTTTCTTTGCAGGCTCTGAGCTCCAGTTTTGACTGTCTTAGGAAAGTCTTTTAAAAATCCCTGCTGTCAACAAGCTTTTGAGGCTTCCCAGACTGCAGGGAATGTTAAATAGACCATGAAACATGTAGGAAAGAACGCCCAGATCATGAGAATTGGGAGAAACTGGAGTGGTTCTCAATGCCTGGAACTTGTGTTACGAGAGTTTAGTGACATTTGAGGGGCTGCGCCATTTTGTTTGAGATGATGGCTTAGGTGACACAGATGCCAAGGTATGTAAGATGATTGAAATGCCTGTCTCTAGCAAGTATGTGGATTAAACAGCTCTCCATGATTGACTTCACCACTCAGTTCCAGATCTAAGGTAAGTGCTCTGTCTTCACCTTCTTTGCATGCTTTTCTCTATAATGAGGCATAATTGTTTCCAAAGAGAGAAACAATGAGTACAATGATTGCAGTAAAGAAACATGTCTCCCTAGAAGAAGGCCTCGGGCCTCAGAGACAGCTGGAATGATGACTTGAATATTACTGCATCACTGAGACCAGAGAAATCCCTAAAACATCAAGATGGGAGCCACTTAAATTTCATTGTTTCCATTCTCATCTCCCTTCTATTCCCAGCCACCCTCCTAATATATGCTTGGTCAATTCCTTTTTTCAATCTTTATACAGCTATTCCAAAATTTTGCTTAACATTTGCAAATACATGACCCATTTCTGCTTTCCTCCCCACCATCAATGCCCTCACTCTTGTTAATAAAGAACACAACCCTTTCTGAGCTTCCTTAGATAAGGATTCCTCAATGTTTTGGTCCAAAACAATCTGTATCTCTACCTATCATTCCTTCCTCCCAAAGACAAGGTAGGGTTTACCTCAAAGCTAAACTTCCACTTGTGAACTTGCTTCATTCCCTACTCCTAGCTTTTGCTCATCAATGTCTCATATTTTCCCTGTATGCCTAGAAGAATGTCGAATGCTGTCATTCTACAGCCCTGCCTGAAACTGGAATTTTTAGCCTTTTTAAGTTTTTGTCACGTTGGCAAGTATGTGGTAGTATTTTCATAATTAGTTCTGAAGTGAAACACATTTTTAAAATGTCTATTGGCCACATGGATATAGACTTTTTGAAGGACCTGTTCAAGTATCTTTCTCTATTTTCTTTCTTTTCTTCTGTCTGACATTCTAAAATCTTATATGTAGTATTTCTCACTATGCCCTCTATAATTTCTAGCCTCTGTGATTTATTCTGGCTATTTTTTTTTTCTGGTCTTTCTTTCAGATTAATAATTGTCTGTTTAGTGGTGTTAATCTCTTATTAAAAACACACTCATCAAATTCTTAATTTTGATTACTTCTTTTTTTTTTGAGTTCTAGAATTCCCATCTGGATCTTGTTTGTATGTTCCAGTTCTTTGATCTGTGTCTCAATCTTGTCTTTTATCTTCTAGGACAGCATTTGTAATTATTTTAAAAATGTTCATCAGTGAACATCAACATTTAAAGTCTCTCTGAGGTTTTTCTTGTTGCCTAGTGCTTCATTTTTCTTTCCATTTGATTTTGTTCATGTTGCCTTGTTTTCTAGTATACCTGGTTGTTTTTAATCATGTACAGGTTAGCATGTTTGAATATTTTTAGAAATAATTTAAAGCCTAGAATGATATTACTAGTGTGCCTGGGAAACCCTCTACATTTTTGGTCTACTTTCCTATTCATGGTGAAGCTTTGTCAGGTCCCATACCAAAGCAAAGGAGCTTTACTAGAGCCATCTTCTGTGATAAGTTCTAGACTCAAATTAGTTCTCCTACATCCATGAGGCTTCCAAAAGTACAGCTCAATCTCTTAGAAGTCTCCCCCTATAATTGTCATACTCTCTCAGGATAAAGTAACTCTAAATGCTATGCTTATCTTCCTGGGCCTCCATCCTTATTTTAGATTCTGGGGTGATGGTTCTATACTATCTTATTGGTTTTCTGATTCATCCAATGATCTGTATTGTTATATTTGAAGACATTTTATGTAGGTTTTCCAGTAGTCTTCAGTTGGAAACAAATTACCTATTAGGAGGAGATGTAATTCTCAATTTTGTTGACGTTAACTGCTTTTTAGTTTTTATCATCTGTAAGTTCTTGGAAAGCTCCTGTTCCTCTGAATGACTGCTATACTTTTCTGGACTTTGTCTGTGGCCTTCTTCATTTAATTATTTCTGGGTCTTTTCTTATAGTTTTATGCTTTCAATTTTCAGAAACCAAATCTGTATGTCTGGTAGATCTCTTTCTTTTAAGTGAACCCATCTACTTCCAGCAGCTCAATAGACATATCCACCTGAGAAAAGCTCAGTTTTGCATGTTTAAATCACACTTACTGGGCTGTTTCTACCTATAGTCAATTCTTAGTCATGCTATCTCATGATTTCTTAATTTGTGGATGGTGCTATCAACAAATACTGACATTCTTAATGTTATCACTATTTTTTTCCCAAAACTGAGTTCTCTCATTCATTTTTTGACTCTCTGCTCCCAAATAAATCATTTAACCATATCCAATTTTTTGTTCATATTTCTCTAACCATTTTCCTTTAAAAAAATAATCTTACAGACAGGTAAATTCCTTTGACTACAGACACAGAAGCTGTAATGTTTGGTAAACTATTAGATGCATCACCTAAGATAAATTAATTAACAACTCAGTACTTCTGTTTCCCTATCTGTAAAACAGGCATGATAATGATATATCTAGCTGAAGTAGACTGCAAACATTGTCACAATCTTTCTTCCTCCCTCCACCTTTCACCTTTGCAATGTGACTTTGCAGTTTCTATTATCAAGAGATGATGTTGATTTTCCTACCTTAGAATCTGGCTACACTGTGACCTGCTTTGGTCAACAGACTGGGGAAGATATGAGAATGTGTCTGTTCAGAATATAGGTCTTCCAAGGCCTTGAGTGCTTCTACTTTCTCAAAATTTGTCAACTACCTTGTGAATTAACCTAGGTCAACCTGTGAAATGAGAGATGAGGTGGGGCAGAGACAAGCCTTCCCAGCTGATGCCATTATAGACCCGCTAGTCCCTAGTTACCTGGCAATTTAACAAAGATTATGTGTGATCTTAGCCAAAACCTGAAGATCTGCCAACCTACACAGTGATGGGATAAATAAATGTTCATTGTGTTAAAGTGCATTCTTTATACTATGACCCATATAAAAGCAACTAATGACACTACTCTATAAAGTTATGAAATGAATTTATATGAACAAAGTGCTCAGATCATTGCCTGGCACATAGGAAACATTACTTTAAAATATTAGTAGTTGTTCTTTGTCCATGTATTGCACTGCAGTGTGATTGCCTATTATGTCATAACTCTGTCCTCAAGTCTATCCTCTAGAATTACCTCTTTACAGAGCTTCTAAAATGTAAGTTCAGTTATGTCAGTTCCATTTTAAATGCTGCGAAGAATCTTTTCAAATTACATTTATTCTAATTTTCTTAGCTTAGACATATAAGACCAGTTCAATTTTGCATCTTCTATAACCCCTTAATCCATCTCTGTTTTTAGTGGATGCCTTCTACTCTATATTGATTATCAGTAAAGTAACTAAAAGTAAGAAAGAAAGTATTTTTTACCATATAAAGATAATTATTTTGTAAATGATTCAATATGGCATTAATGGATCTACAATACTGCTCATACTGAGTGGCAGTTGAAGAAGTTAAAGTAATACCAATATTTAACATATGAAAAAAAATATTGATTTATAGTGCCTTTTCCATAAACTAATGCACCATAACATGCTCTCTCTAAACTGTTTATGTTAGATTTATTTGCACTATAAATATAACAGCTAGTTCATTGGCATGCTCTGATAATGAAATGTTTTCCTCAAGAATTTCTAGTGCAAATCCACTCATTGTTGGCTTATTGCATACTTTAAAAATAGTGAATATTTCAAAGTCACACCAAAATATTAAAGTATAATTTCTGGCAGTACAACCAAGGACTGTATGTGTACAAAGAACTTTTAACTTATATAACTGAGATATAGTTAAGGAACTTTAGAGTTCATTGAAAAATCTCTAGAACAGAAAAAGATTCTGTTTAGATTATTAGAAATCTGGGACTGGAAAACACTTTAGTGTGAACAATTGTATGTTGATTGTTTTCTTGTTTTGTGGCTGTATATCAGATAATCAATTACTTATCATAATCATATTGTTAGGAACTGTAGAAAAATACTTTGTTCTCCATGATGAATTCCACTTTGATTGAAGTGAGTGGGATTGTGAATATGGTCCTGGCCTGAGGCTTCATATTTCATTGAAACAAAATGTAATAAAGTAGGTGTAAATTAGATACCTACTTATAAATTATTCTATAAACACCATTGTTAAAGTTAGGGCATCTTTACTATCAATAACCTATCTGTTGACTCATGTTCTCATTAGATATGTTTTTGTGGGGTTATTTAAAAATTGTTTAGCTATTTTTCACATCGACTGCATTAATCTTTTAAAATAACAGTATTGAATAGGTACATGTAAGTAATAAAAATCAACAGTATTTCATAAAGAAACCCAGTTTACTCTGACTTATAGTGATCTTCCCTTTCAATAATTATTGTCTAACTTTATTTGTGACATCTCTACCTTGTTAGTTCCTTCTGGAATATATTACTGTTCTGCTCATTGAGTACTTATGCTTGGTGTCTCCCAATGCGGAAAAACAAAAAGCAACTTGTCCCAAGTTGACAGAAAGCAACTTAAGTTGGGGGCATCATAATCTAGACTTTTGTCTTCCTTGCTTTCTAATGTAGTTATTGGTAAACAAAGCAAAATAAGAGTAAAGGTAAATGTACTTAAAATCAAAACATTTGATCATCTTCCCACTCACTGAAATAAAACATTATCTTAAATAAAGTAAAATAAAAATTAGATAAATTGGAGTGGAGGTTGACTAAGCTCTCCTTAGCTTATTGTTCTGGTGTTGGATTAGCCTCCTGAGATAAAAGTTGAAGGACTGAAGGAAAGAGAATAGAATAGTGTGTGGAAGATTGGTTGTACTTTTTTTTTTTAAGAGCTATGAATTCTCAAATGATCAGATACAGTCATTATCACTTTTAAGAGAATACATTTCAAGTAGGATGTATATAATTATTGGTTTAAGTTCTATTTAAATTAATGTCTCTTAGCAAGCAATTGTTTATATATAATTTCCTCTTAACCTTTTTGAAAAAACACATGTTATTTTTGCGCTAAAGACCAGGAGGTTTATTTTCACACAGTAACTTCTATATAAAGAGTAGGCCTTTAGAGTCCTCATAATGAGACAGTTATACATATGTGCTTTCCTATGTTAAAGTATCAAAGTATAAAACTGAGATGAAAGCACTTTATAAGGACTTTCTTTTTATATTATCATTATGAACCTAAGAATCATGTACAAACAGTATGGCATTTAAAGTGTGATTATGAAGCTTCATTCTACATTAAGTGCAAGAGAAGTAGGTGGAGCTGAATACTGCTTTGTTAAGGCTCGTGATTTCCTGGAGATTTCTGGTCTTCATTGGAGAAGACAATAGTAATAAAAAAGAACCTTGAGTACAGCTGCCTGTTGGAGTAGTAATCTGAGAATTTGTGCTTTGAATATTTTTCTTTCTTTGGATACATAAAGTAGCAGAGCATGACTCTGTGTGGGTTGGTTCCACTTTGTGTTTTGGCTTTTGTATTTCAAAATGGGATAGTTTTCCTTGGCAGACACAGCAGTAGAATAAGTCTAGAGTAGGTGGAGTGCGTGTATTTTATTTTTTTAAAGGAGAGTAGGGATTTGCACAGTGACCCAGATGTGTGCTCTCTGAACTCTGACTGTCTATGTTCAAATATGCAATGTGAAGTGAACAGGGTTTAAAAAGACCCTGTTGGATACCTTGGGGGTATTTTTTGCACAGTGTTTTGGCAGCGTGCTCTTCTAGTTGAATTAGATTTATTGCTGAAACACTAAATCTTCATTATACGTGACAACCCTACTCCCCTGCCGTCCTGGTCCCTTTCCATTCACAGTCTTTTTCTTTCTTTCTTTTTTTTTTTTTAAATTCCAACATCTTGTTTCTTCCCCTTCCCTAGCCCCAAGATCCCTAAATATTCTACATTCCATTTTATCTCAGAGTTGAAACTGCATTACATTTGTGAATGTGTCATTCACAGATGTCAAAAAGCAGAAAGCATAATACAGGTTAAAGTTGTCTTATCCAATCCATCAATATTTAGCCATGAGTGCACTGGAGCTTTTAAAGTGATCTATATGGCTGGATGCCTGACATAACTCTATCAATAAGAAGCAGTCACTCAGTCACACATTCTGGCTAGGTGTAGTTACAGGTGAGTACAGAAAAAGAATACCATCTCAGGTGTGTGATCCTAAAGCTGCTGCTGTTCTTCTGTCTAGCACTGTAGGACACCAGAAGGGGCCAATACGAATGACCAATGGACTTCATCTCCTGCTAAATCGCTCTGGAATTTTTAATAACTTAAAGAAGACTAGACCTGATGGACTTTACAAGATGTGGGTAGATTCAGAACTATCTAATTTTATTAATCCCAGCTTTCCAGAAAATTCCATCTATGCTCAAATTACTTAGAATCACTATATAGGTTTTTTAAAAAGTCATAATATTATTTTTTATTCTGTCTCTGCTTGGTACAATAGTAGTAGATTGGAGGAGTAATAGCAATTATTACATATAAAGTTGGCAAATATTACTTTGGCATACCTAAAACAGGTACTGGATGAAAGTCATTCATCTGCTCAGTCTATTCACTCAATAGATATTGATTATGTGCCTACCTTGTGCTGAACACTGTGAGATGTATAATTTCAAAAAGGAACAACTAAATGCATGCTTCTCAGGGAGTCTACCATGAGGATGAGACTCAGAAGTAAGCAGACAATGGAAATGCTGGTGCTTTGTAAGGGTAATATGTGAACTGCAGTGATACAAATGACTTCTAATAGACTGTGTGGGCTGGTAAGTGAAGAGTGTGATGTGACCAAGGATGGTTCGACTTGAATCTGCAGGGTTAACAGGTTGCAGACATTTGAAATAGATGGCTCAAGGCACACAAAAAAAAAGATAAACAGAATTGGTTTCACTGACCAGAACTCAAAAAGCAGCTCTGACTGGAGAATCAAGATGAAAGAGGGAAGAGAGGCCGTGGAGGTTCCTAAAAGAAGCTGGGTGTTACAGATGGAAACTTGGCCAGGAGTTGCTGCTGCCCTCCTACTTTTCACCAACCCTGTTTGTGGAGTAATCTGGTTCCTTTAGAAATGTACTGCACCTGCCTCGTGTGCTTCAAACCTTGAGTGCCACTTTCAATGACTGTTGTGCTCAGCTTCTAGAATATACTAAAGTAATTGAAATAGACAAAGAAGTAGCCAGTAAGCCAAGATGTTCCCATCTCACTGAAAAACTGTACATCTGGTTTTGTGGTTAAGAAGAAGGTAATGCCATCATTACCTCAATTAAAACATATATTTTTAAGAACAAATAATTGTGGTTGGCAAGAATTAATTGAATATGTCAAAATACCTGGTAGAGAGGATTTTGAATGTTCTCAATGCAAAGAAATGATAAATGTCTGAAGTGACAGATGACAATTATCACAATCTAATGTACATATTTTATGTATATATTGAAATATCAGACTGCATTCCATAAATAGGTGTAGTTACTGTGCATTAAGTAAAACTAAAAATACATTTAAAAAAGTAACCTCGTTGCAAAATAAATGGCAAACAAAACAAAACAAAAAATAAAACTACTCCGATAAGAAAGTTAAAATATATATTTGGCCTAAACATAAAACATGTAAGAATTTATGAAAAAAATTAAATAGAGGAATCACTCTCTTACAAGAAGAACTGTTCTGAACATGGCACAGATTCTCTTAGAAAGTACTGTGTGGATTGTCATGAGAAGTAATCAAGCAGATTACTGTGTCCCCATTTATCTATGTTGCTTGGGGGATTCCTACAGAAAAATATTCTATGTTCATGATGCCAAAATAGGACATCATGGGATAGCTTTAAATGAATTTAATGGTAAATCTGAGGACAAGTGCTGTCCTGAATCACTCAAGGTCACCCTCCACTGAAGTCTGATCCCTTTCCAGGATGTCGGCAGCAGTTGTATGAACGAACTTGGCCCGCTGTCCTAAAGATCACCTGGTTTGTTGAGGTCTTTTAAGTCCAGTCTTCACTCCTAGAACCATGACACAGATGAATTTTAAACTGCTAGAGCAATTTCCCAACACACGTCGACAAGTTATCCAGGTATTAAATATATACACGCTGTAATCGATACTTCTGAACTTTAATTGGCATACCTTTATGCTACATTCTTCTTTGTGGTCGGTTTGTTGGAACTGTTTTTGGCATGTTCATGTATAAGCAAAAGCAGATTCATTACTCTAAATTTGGCTAAGATACAAATATGATAACCTAGATTTTTAGAAAAATGTCTAGAAGATTTTTTTTTCCCTGGGCATGTTTTAAGTGTAGATTTAATAAATCTTACTACAACAGTCTCTTATCTGCCAAAGAATTCTTTTACAAAATGTACCAGGGAAGATGCAATACAATTTATAAGGTATTTAAGGATACAGTTTCTCTTTACAAAATTCTTTTAGTCTTTAAAATCTATTTGAAATGTCACCTTCTTCATGAAGTCTCTTATGAATTATACAATGCAAATTTGATATCCAATTTTCTTAAATCTTTCACTATCTTAAATTTCTCTTCATATTCTGTGTTGTTTTTATTTATCAATTCTAATCTGCTAACATTTAAGACAAATAGTATTACACCTATACATTATGTGTTTTAAATATCCCCATTGCAGAGATGGGTATCTTTTAAAATAGGCCTTCTGAGGAAATATTGTGTTATACTAGAAACACACATGGGACTTTGAATACTGTATTTGCAATTCCCTGGCCTAGTGACTTTAGGAAATATGCTCTATCTGCTTTTGCCTCATTTTTCTCACCCATGCAATAAGAATACTAACACATAATTGACAGGTTTGTTGTAAAGAGGACATATCTAAGTTTGCTTAGAAGGAAATAAATAATTGCTGGCCTATTTCTATCTTTTAGAAAATTTTCTCAGTTTTTTATTTTATTATTTCCATAGAACCATCTTGTGCTTTAATGTATATACTTTTCTTATACCGATAACAATTTACAAAAACAATAGTCTTCCCAATTATTATGACTAATTTTTTTTAATTTAACTCTAAAAGCCATAGTGCACTATTCTTATTCAGAGAAACTGCTTTGCCTTACATGGAGTGTACTGGGTTGAATACCATTAGGCATACTTATAGCGCTTTCCTTTTATGTTCGCAGAGATCTCGATGTCATGAAATGAAGTGTTGTTGGAAACAGCGAGGAGTTAATGAATCAACAGCCCAGTGAGCTGTTATTTACAGTAACATTACAGCGATGATTTATGCCCCTGAGGTTCCTAGGTGACAGGGAACTGAGATTATAAATTAATGTAGATTTGGATTGTTGCACAGGAGGTGCGGGTGGCCTTTGTTTTCTATTTTGAGGCACAACAAAGGACAGAGAGATGACATACTGGCCCAGACACCAGCTAAGCTCACATTACATTTCACACTCCGGCTCATCTTCTGACTTATTGTTTTTGTGTGTGTCAGGAACGTTTGCCATTTTATTTTCAGGTTATGATGTATATATCTTCTTCAGACAGCCTCATGATTAACTCCAAGTGACTGAGGGCCTGCCACCCTCTTGCTTTCCAGGTCCAAAGCCACCTGCTGTCATTCCATAATACACAATGATGTGTTCTCCTTTTGGTGATCACCAGGTGCCTTCTGTCACTTGTACTTAAAATTCACCAGATGCTTTTATGCAGATTATCTGCACAGTGAAGGTGACCTGTGAATAGGCAAATGTGGAAATCACTGCGGATGTGATAACACTCAGTGAGGTTATGAAACTTTCCTTCTCCAAGTCAGATTCACTCATTATGTGAAAGTTAAGGTTTTGACTTCAAATTTTGTTGTTTAAGGTGATTAATTGGGAAATTTAGAAAAATAGAAAGTCAGCTGGTATTTTAAAAATGACTGTATATCTAAAAATATTTTCTTTGTAAAGTCTTTCACAATGTTGGTGTTTCCCAACTTTTACCATATGATGAAAGGTATATTATCTTAATTTTACAGGAAAATCTAGTGGCCTCTTCCAAATTGTTCTGGCTCCTACAATTTGAATCCAGAACAAGAATCTAGGTATTTTGAGTCTCATTTCAGTGCCTTTTCTGTAACAGCATTGCTTCTTTAAACATTTGTGATATGGAAAGTATGAAACTACTTGACAAGAGAAATTTTAAAAATGAGTCTATATATATGTGTATTTGTATATATATATATATATATATATATATATATATATATATAGACACACACACACATATATATATATAAAATGTGTTCTATATGTACACATTTATCTACATAAGTATGTCCATCTTATTGCAAGTGGTGTTTGGCAATACATACAATAAAAGCACAAATCAAATAATAGCACTAGGAAATGTGTAGTTTGAACACCATGACAAAGAATAAGTGAAAGTTAAAATGTACCATGACATGGGAAACATAATAAGAAGCATGATGTCACTGCTAAGAATAAGCATTATTAATACATTCAAATGAATGAGGCTCATGTAATATTAAGAGAAAACATTCTTAGGTCAGATCACTAGGAAAACCAGCAGTAACAGGTTTATTTAACACAAATAATTTAGGATGAAAATGAAATACAGACAACAACATGTAAAAATAGAAATGTAATGTATCAGAACTGACTGTAAACTGGGCAGAAGGGTTCAATAAGAAAAAGAAGAGTCTTTATTGATGATACCTTGTGCACTTTGCAAATAAAATATGATATCCGTGAATATCTAATCACCCAAAACCAAAATGATGGCATTCTTGGAAAAAAAACCAAAATCAAATTCACAGAAAAATACATGAAACACCTTGGTAATTTATTTCATCACTTGATAAATTTAGTAGAGAAAGATTCCTAAGAATATTGAAGACCTAAATAAATAAGCAAAGTATATTCTATTTTTATCTGATATGAAAGTTTCTGTCTGTGAGATGGGAAACAAGAAAATGTACATTTTTACAAGTATAATGACCACTCACAAGATTTAATTATATATATATATATATATATATATATATATATATATATATATATATATATGGTTTACACTAGTACATAGTTGGTAGAGAAGACGAAATAATATAGACAGCATTTTTGAATCACAATGCAAGCAGAAATAATGACCAAATTGGAAAGTAGCAAATTCTGCCACTTGGAAATCAAAGCAAACAAAAGCTTTTCTTAAACATCAAAAGAAAATGAAGAATTTTCTTTTTATGTTTCAAAAGAAAAAGAATTTTCTCTTGATGTTTCCCAAATGGAAGAATATCTAGGAAATTTCACAAAAACTCATCTCAATATCTATGAAATATAATAACGCAATTGCTGAGGAAAGTTCTCGGGCCTACTTTTTATATCAATAAAGAATAAATAATAAATAAATGAGTATTTACCATAGGAAAGGAGCAAAAAGCAATTTCAAATAATGGAAAAGAAACAAAGCAAAAGCAAAACAAATTAATAAATTTAAAGATGGGAAAAATAGAAGTATTGAATAAATCCAGGAGAAAATACTTTTAAAGGCTAGATAAACAGACAAGACAAATGGAGAAAGTACCAATGCTCAAATAAAAATTGACAAGGCAGGATCAGGGGTATAAGTATTGGCTGGGAGGAAACTGAAGGGGTCATAAGCTTCTACTTAGCCCTATTCAAACAACTTTGCACATCTTGCTGTAATGGGAGATTATCTAGAATAAGATAAATTTCCAACATAATTCCCAGAAGATAAAAATATGTAAACAGTCTGATTGTCATGAAAGCAAGGGAAGACTTTGTATTTTGCTAACTTACTCCCCCAAACTCCAAAGCATTAGGCCAAGAACATATCTTAGTATATGGAGTAGAAAACTTTAACCTTATTTAACTGTTCCAGAGTATAGGTAAAGAAAACAATTTCTGAATTATTTATTTTTTAGCTAACTTTGACAACAAATATTACAAAAAGTAAACTAAAAAGTCATTTCTCAATTAAATATAATTTTACTAATAGAAAAAATATCTTATTTCAACCAATAAATGCTAAAAGGGAAAATCTTAGAAACATTTTCAATAATATTGGGATATGACTAATATGCTGATATCATAGACATTGTTTAATATTCTTCCGGAAGTACTAGATACCTCAATTAAATAAAAGAAATAAATTATAAGTATAAAATTGTTCAGGTAGAAGTAAAACTATTATTATAGAAGATTAGATAAAACAGAATATAAAATTTCAACTCTACTGAAAAACTGTTAGTTTTCACATATTATAGAATAATTATTAGGGTGTGAAATAGAAAAAGGGCTTTATGATCCCACTTACAATAACAACGAAAATAATTAGGAATAAACTTAACAAGATATGTAAGAGATATGCATAGAGATAGAAGAAACTAAGTGCTTTAGGAAATAAAAATGCATACGCTGCTTATGTAGGGAATAGTTCTGGATGTGTGTGTAAGAACCTTGTAGAAGTTGTTCCATCTGGGGAGACAGACTGGTACCTGAGTGACTTAGTTTTGTCCCATTGGATGTTTTACCATATTCATGATTTACCTATTCAATAAATGCATACATTTTATCCAAGTCTTAAGATCCTGCACAACCAGTAAATTTACCTCATTGTCTGATTCTAAACTTTACTTTAGTCAGAGAAAAACAGAAAAATTAATTAAGAAAAATAGTGATTGAACAGAACAACCATAGAAAGCATGATTACTCATATGATTTGCAGTATTCAAAAGGAAAGGTATACAGGTTTCTTAAGGGAAGTGAAAGTTTACTTTGGCTTAAGTTTGAAAGAAATCTGACACATTTGTTCTTCCAAAGGCATAATCTTTTATACATTCCCACAGTGACAAGTCACAGTGGAGCAGAGACTATGTACCTGCCCACAGAATTCTATTCTGCTTGTATGTGATGTAGAATTATCAGTGTAGAGCTGGTGCCTCTCTGGGAACCACAGAGCCAGGTTCTCTTTGCAATCAGGTGTGACTATTCATCTAATTCCTACCAATGGAAAGCGAGTACAAGGTATAAGTGATATTTGTGGGCCAATGGCAGTTATTATTTATTTATTTAATTTTATTTTGAGACAGGGTCTCACTAAGTTCTTCAGGGCCTCACTAAATTGTTGAGGTTGGCTTTGAACCTCCGATCCTTCTGCCTCAGGCTCCTGAGTTGCTGGGATTACAGGCATGTGCAGCCATGCCTCGAATGGCCAATGGCTTTTAAGAAGAGACATGCCCCTCCAGACTCTTCCCCATATTCTATCTACTGGATGAACTTGATTAAAAGGACCTAGAGTATGGCACAGCTACAGAATATTCCCAGATTGTTACATGGATGAGAACTGTGCACCTGCCGGGAGTATCCATTTCAGACCTTTATGTGAGTGCAAATATGCTTCTACTGTGTTTAAGACACATATAGTTGCTTGGGCCTATTAATTAAAGAACTGTCTCTTACCTTAACTAAAGAATTATTTCATTTTCTTCTTCTTATAGCAGCCCTTGGTTCAAGTTGAGGCTACAATACGAAGTCATAATTCAGTGAAGACAGGTCTTTGGGGAGCTATGATAGTCTATTCTGGCGTATATTTCTTTCCAATGATGCAGGTTAAACTATGGATATTTAGAGTAAGACTTTTCTTCCATGAATATATTCTCTCTTAACTGAGTTTTTGATGAATACAGAACAACACAAAGTTGAAGATTTATTTTCCGACAGGCTTGCAATGTAGATATTCTGTGTTGCTGATCAAAAAAATTCTACTTAATTACTAAAATGATGTAAATTCCAGAATTGATGTTTACTCTGGATACTGAGAAGCCTAACTAATGCTCTTATGTAAATAAATAGTCAAGTCTCTCAGCACAAAGACTGACCACACCAATATCCACAGGAAGTGCCAGGATTGCCTTAATGTATGAATAAATGAGTAAAAATAGAAATTGGTCCATTATCCTCTATAGCATACGAATAAATAAAGAATAAATCCTCACAAAGCAACAACTTAAAGCATAGCTGAATTGATTTCCTCTTATACATTTTTCAAAGCAGTATCTATGATATATCATCTATGGCCACTTAATTCTAAAAAATGTGCTCACACCACATTTGGCTTGCTTAAATGAGTAGAGATTCCATAAATATGAATTGGGTTGCTGTCGGTGAACTAATGAATTGACTTACTGCCTGCTGTATGGTGCATGGGGAAGAAGAGAACATTATAGTGTACTCCAATAGTCTGGTTTACTCCACTGAGTAGAATCAAATATATTCACTACTTTATATTATAAGTTGTTTGGTAATTCTGAAATCTCAAGATTTGGGTTGGGGGCTAGGTAGGTAATATTTATTGCTTCTATTGATTGATATTTTTCCTAAGAGTTCTAGTTTCACAATCATGCTCTTTTTTCATAATTTTCTCTTTTAAATTGATCTTATTATTTTATTTAATGGTCTTAAACAATTTTGTAATTTTACAGCAGTTCCTTTGAAACTGTTCTATTGTTTTTTCCCCATTTTGTCTGAGCGAATTAACATCCCAAATTTGCGGACACTCTTTCCTAAGGTTATTTGGTTCAATGGTTTGCAATATTAGTTTTGATTTTCATCATCTGGATAGATGTTTGCTCTCTCTGTCTCTTCTCCCCTGAATGTTTGTCTTTCCCTAGCTTCTCTCCTAGACCCTCCTGGACCTGGCACCTCTGCTCCTGCACCGTATCTTATATTCTTGGCTTTTTGTTTCCATATCATGATTAATTTGAAATTTTGCTTCTATCACCCCCAAGACAGCATCTTACAGTCTCTTCAATCCCCCAGTGAGTATGGGATACTTTTGCTTATGAAATTTGTAGGACTTAAAACTTCCTGAGATTTCTGGACTCATAAAGCAATGGCTTCAGTGAGGTTCCAGAAAACAGAAATCACTCCAGTTATTCCATTGAGGGCATCAATATCAGATAACTGGTGACAGAGATGAGGTGAAAAGACAGAGGACAGCAAGTCATCCAAGAGATTATCATCAGTGAAAAGATGATACCTTCCCTATGATGGGAGAGACACCAGAGTGAGCTGCTGTTTTCATAGACCAGCTAATGGGGTCACTAGACAGAAACTAGAACCAGCTTGGGTGGGCTCTGGGGCCATGGAGGAAATGGAACTGGCAGGTACCCTTACGTTGTTGGCTATTGGTTCTCATATCAAGATTAATTTGGAATTAATTGATTAATTCTGATGAATTGATTCCAAATAAATTGGAATTTGTCAGATGACAGCGAGGGAGAGGGAGGGACAGATTCTCTTACCTTTTTCCTTCTCTCCAAATTCTTGCCATTGCTTGTCATTAGCCCAAGCTAACCAAATCAGCTGTCGAGGACCCCTGGGAAACATGGCTACTTGCAGGGAAGACAAGAGAAAGGCAGAGAATGGGGAATGGATTTGAGTTCAATCAGGGAAATGATCATCATGCCCTACTCCCCAACACACAGACACACACACACACACACACACACACACACACACGCAGAGCGGTTGTTTCTGTTACACTTCAGGTTTACAAAAATCTCTACCTCAGTTTTCCTTAATTTGGTTCTGTTACTTAATTGGTCTCCAAATAGATTTCTTTTTTTTATAACCATTGTGTTTTGAGTGGGGTAGGATGGGGGAGCATGCTTTTAAAACATGGAAATTCAACATAAGCTTGACAGAAGATATCACATTCTCTCTTTCTAACAGACTTTTCACTTTATCTATTTATTTGCTTTTTGCAAGGTTGCAGAGTAAAAAGATCCCAGACTTTCAATACTTCCATACTGGATCTGAGTGTCAGCTTCACATTATTGGTGGGCTTAGTTTTGAACATGCTACTTAGCAAGTTTTCTTATTTATAAAATGGGAATGATAATACTAACATTAAGATTTGTTTAATTTTTAGAGAACATCTATATTGTCATATTCTGAGTCAGGTACTCAGTAGTTTTAATAATGATGGTTGTTATTTCTAGCTAAGTGAAAGGACTATTAGCTTTAACTTGTGTTTTCTGATATGTAAGTTTCACCTTGTTTTACTGGGAAGCATTGGTTGGTAGGACTCATAATAAAATCAGCCATAACCATTTTTGTATTAAGTGTAATGTGTTTTGTTTTTCTTTTTGGTTTTGATTATAATGGATATACTTTGGAATTAGCGGGGCATCTATATATGCCTATAATTTTATCAACTGAATTTATACATCTTGCAAAATTTTAACAAAGTTAGCAGAAGTAAATAGAAAAAGTTTTAAGAGAAAAAGAAGTTTCATTCAAAATACATTTTAATGCAGAAAATTTTTCATAACCCAATTAGAATTGTAGCGCATAATATTTTACATCTACAGGGATCCTCATTGTTGAGTTAAAATTTAATATTTCAAAAGCATTTTTACAAATAATCAGCTAACACTTAGGTAATTTTATAGCTTTTGAGCACTGGAATTTGGTGAGAAATTTTTTCTTACTCTGCAAATGTTAACTACTGATGACAAATACAATCTAAAGGCACGCATAGTTTTCATAGACTTCTACATTCCCTCTCATTTTTCCCTCTCAAAAAAATTTTAGTCTCTTTTTATTACTTTTCAGGAAGAATGGCTCAGTTGACACTTTGACCCTTATTGCTCAACTATTCTCCTTCAGAGAATGTCCCCTTTAATGGGTTGGTTTTACATAAAAAGGATTTGACAATATTCAATATTAAAACAAACATCAATTAACATATTTGTTGGGATTTTACACTGCCAAATCTTTGGTTAGTCTGACTGTTTCCCTTTCCAAGCTTGTTTTGGCATTGTCAAAACTATGTCTGAGCTATGCAGACTCTTTTCTAACGTCAGAAATCCAGTGCTTACTTCTAATATCAGAACGCAATGAGCCATTAGGGTTCCATAAGACTTCACAGAACTAATATAAATGATGTGGAAGTTAGAAATCTGCTCCATTGCTTAATAGCTATCCTGTCCCATCTGATTCATATTTTCAATTCAATTACCAGCAACTTACCACCATCTTCTACATTGCTAGTGGAAACATTCAATACAAAGGCTGAATTTAGACTATGTGGTAACTGTCTTTCTACTGTTTCCAACATGAGCACTACTCTATTACTAAATGCTCTGGAGGGCTGAAATTTTTACCAATGCAAATATAAGTAATTGTGATGGTTTCAAGTGTATTCCTGGGCAATGAAAAATTCAATTTGTCTTTGTCAAAATAAAAACAAAAGAACAAAACATCAGTTAGTTGGAACATTTGAGTTAGTTGAAAGCATTCATCAGAGATTAATTGGGGAGGAAACTAATTAGAAAATGGTTTAACTGCATCAGTTGTGCATTGATCTGACTGTAATAAACGTCTTTTTTGTAGCTGTAAGAATGGTGGCAGTTGTCTTAAGGTCAAAATATCCACAGGGAGTTGGTTGAAAGTGGTATGAAGGGACATCACAGAGAAGTGAAACAAAGGAAAATGATTGATGATGTGTGAGGACTTCTTTCTGTGAAATAATTTAACTTTTAGTGTTGTTTTCTGCAATGCTTTAAAATGTTTCTCCTATGAAGTAAAACTAAGTTTTGTATAGCAGTTTTAAGGATCACAAGTATGGACCCCATAATATTTGGTTTATTGTTTGAAATGCAACAATAGGGCTCCATTGCTTTGTAAAGAGCCATATAAATACTTCTCAAGAAACTGGCATATATACACAATGGAATATTACTCAGCATTAAAAGAGAATAAAATCATAGCATTTGCAGGTAAATGGAGAGTTGGAGAATATCATACTAAGTGAAGTAAGTCAATCAGAAAACACCAAAGGCCAAATATTTTCTCTGATATGTGGATGTTGATCTATAATGGGGTGGGGGGAGCATGGGAGA
Source organism: Marmota monax (assembly GCF_021218885.2). Classification (NCBI taxonomy): domain Eukaryota; kingdom Metazoa; phylum Chordata; class Mammalia; order Rodentia; family Sciuridae; genus Marmota; species Marmota monax. The sequence continues at coordinate 51,688 of NW_026693558.1, forward strand.
AATGGAGGAACTTTGGAGGCAAAGCGGGGAGAGGAAAAGGGAGGGGGCATGGGTAGGAAAGATGGTGGAATGAGATGGACATCATTACCCTGAGTACATGTATGAAGACACGAATGGTGTGACTCTACTTTGTGTACAATCTGAAGAATGAAAAATTGTGCTCTATATGTGTACTATGAATTGAAATGCATTCCGCTGTAATGTATAATAAATTAGAATAAATAAATAAATTTTTTTAGAAAAATTACATCCACCTTCAAATGTTGGTTTTAGAATACGAAAAAAAAAGATTCTTGTAATACTAAGAAGTTGATTCATAGAAGTGGTGAGTGTAAAGGCAGCGGAGCACAACAGACACTAGTATGGCAATATGTAAATCAATGGATGTGTAATTGATGTGATTCTGCAATCTGTGTATGGGGTGAAGGTGGGAGTTCATAACCCACTTGAACCAAAGTGTGGAATACTATATGTCAAGAAATTTGTAATGTTTTGAACAACCAACAATAAAAAATTAAAAAAAAAAAAAGACCTATCACTTTTAAAAAAACTATGTCATTTCAAAACAAATTTCACCTTAGACAATCGATCACAAAGAGTAAGAGAAAATTCAGTGTAAACACAGTCAACATTACTGGAGAAATGTAGCAGATATTCCATACTTACACCAGGAAAAAAAAAATTAGAGGCTTTAGTTGCTAACCTCAAGAAAGTGTATCTCATGTTAAGTGGCCTATCAATAGCCACAGGTACTGCCTGTGTCATGTGTGCTCACTTTTTCCGGTATGCATCATGTCACTACCTGATGTAAACAAACTGAGAGGAAACTAAGGGAAAAAAATAAAACAGAAAAACCCATGGAACAAATGGTGTGTTTATAAATGTTCACATATATATTAAGAAATCATATTTGATAGAAGTTATTTTTAAGTGGGCCTAAAAGGCAATGTGAATCTTTCTGTGGGATACATATGCATACTGGTCTTATTCCTGTTCATTTCTGAAATTAAGTGATCATCTGACAGCTAAATTCAGTAGCAGACAAAATATATCGTTAAGAATAATGAAGACCCATCAAAGGGGAAGGAAGTCAGTGTGCATTGGGTTCAACACACAAACTTGTTTTGGAAATGTGAGGGAAGGGTATTATTGTTTTTATTTTGACTGGGCTCAGATATTGTGCTTTCTGAAAAGATACAATTGCGAGAACTTGCTCTAAAGTCCCGGCAGCTTGTTGATGGACAGGCATCTCCTCCCAAGGTAATGAGGAAGCTGTTCTAGCAACTCTGAGATTTTTGGAAAAGGCAGTGTTTGTTGTAATTTGATCCTAACTGCAACCTATACGGTACCTGCATTTATCAACGCCAAGCCACAGAAATGCCTGGAAGGGCCAGAATGCTTGAAGCTTGTGCTATGCATTTGTGGTATTTTGGCTGCTTCACTATAAAAATATTATGCCACAGAAAATATATTCTGATTCCATGTAGCAATTCAACCCACAAACATGAAGCTGAGTGTTGATTCTACTATCCTTAACTAATTTGTGTTTCCTTTAGAGTAAAGCAATAGACCCATGAAGTTGTGCTTGGAGAACAGAAGCAACTTCAAAATCAAGTCTTAAAAACTTTTTCCTTTTTTAATATAACACTGGTGCTTCCACTCTATCCTGTTTTATTTCAATGACTTTAAATAGTTATAGTTTATTTTATCACTTATATTTCCACCCAAAAACAATGGTAGCAACACCTTCACATTCTAGTTAAAGAATAAGTAATCCAGAAAACCATTCAGAAATCCCAATTATTTTTACCAGAGAAAGGAGGAAAAGTAGTTCTTAGATTTATAAATGGAGACATTCATTCATTTACTGACTTAGTATATTTTCTTGTGAGTTATGAATTTGGTGACAAACAATTTGCTGAAAATTGAGGGGTCAAAGATAAATAGCCATAATTTAAGCCATTAAAAATGTCGTGGAGGAAAGAGAAGGACATTGTGCAAATAAAATTGCTATAAAGAAGGTAAGTGTCTTAAAACAGTTTGAAATGTTTCAAAAGTTGCGCCTTTCCTCTAAAAAGTTATGTTTTTTATATTAAAGGGTAGTTTTGGAGTTACATACTTTCTTTCCACTACAGAATCTAGTTCTACTTATATTACTCCACATGATTTTCAGTATCAATATCTATGTAAAGTCAACCTTTGGAGACTATTTAGTGTTGTGTAAAGCAAGGATTTTTGAGTAAGGAATCAGATTTGACACAGAGGTGACTTTATTATTTTGGCAACAGGCAGAAGGATTGATTCTTAACACCTGTTTTCTGCCCCAGTTGTTTACTGACTCCATTTCCATGATAGGGGAGTGAGTTAAATAAACCACTTAGCAACAAAAGAAGGCTTAGTTAAGTGTTTTCACCTTTTTTTTTTCAATATCAGTGAAGGCATTACTTATAGGAAAGGTTTCTCCTTTTGTAACTCAATAGGAGAATTACTAGACATGAATAATGCTTTGGATACTTGCCTTCTCTTAGGAACTATTGTAATGGCATGATTTAGACTTGAATATAGACAGACCTATAGGCATAGATATGTTTATTCATTACTTTTTATGGAATAATGAAGATGATTTTCTCTTTTTAATGGCACTGAAACATGTATTCAATACCTTTCTTTGTATCCTTGGAATGAATGAAGGCTGTTAAATCTAGCATTTGGGTACCTCCAATGTCCATTGTGTTTATGAAACTAGAAATATGTGGGAAGTATGTCTGAGATGGAAGATACTTAAGCTTTACCTCTATGCTTCTATCAGAGAGATAAATTCTGTGGGGAAGCAATCAAGACAGTTATATTTCTAAGCCCACTTTTATGGAACAAAAAATATTAATATTTAGTTTTCCAGATTTATTATAGTGTACAACAGGTAACCAGAGGGTAATCTTAGATTACTAAACTTTCTTATTCCCACTTTCCCTCATTTGTATCATGGAGAAAACAAATGGCCTGTGTTTATGTTAAGTAAATCTCTCAGTTAGACTAGTGATAAGTACTATGTAGATATGAATTGGAAAATTTTGTGAGTCCCCTGTTCATGCATTATTATTAAAGAATTTAAGCCTTCTTAGAATGTGCTCATTATTTCTGCAGCTGAAGTTAAATGCCAACTAAATCCAATCCTTTATTTTTATTTATTTTCAACGACTAATATCAATTTTCTTCAACTTCACTAGAGATTTACAAAGAAGTTAACAGAAATTTAGATTTGGAAAAAAGCCACATATGTACATACAAGGAACAAGCTCTTTGCTGAAGGACCAGAGTTGGGAGCTCTGATTGCTCTTCATTAGCTCTGCACTTTTGAGCAGTTACTTAATTTTCCTGCACTTGAACTTCCGCATACTTATATCATACAATTTTGTGGTGAGAGTTTAATATCATCTAACGTGGAATTTTAGCAGAAGAAGACCACTTATGACCCATGTTTAATCCCATTCCCATTCTTCTTGTCACATAACCTGCCTCTCAAATATATGTATACTCTAAACTGAGTAAGCTGGGAAAAAATTTTAGTGAGTAGTTTGCCTTTAGTGTCTCTAACACCTTCTTTATATGGCAACATTAAATAGGCTTTTGCTCTACAAAGAATTTCTAAATACACTTCTAAACTCAGTCCTTATAAATTCATGAATTTAAATGTAAAAATTATCAAGTTTGCTTGGAGTAATGTTGAGTGAATTTTCTATCATCTGATGGAACAGTAAGTATAGAAGGAGATAGATTGAGTGATACAATAAAGAGTTAAATCCTGTGCATCTAATTTGTGGAAACCTGGTATTTCAAGTCCATTACAAATGCATCAAAATTATGCTATGATACAGCACCAGTATTAGCAATAAGGAAGGCTTTTTATGGAGAAAGGAGGCAGTCATTGGATTTGGTCTTGAAGATATTTCATTCAGAATGTAATGTGATGAAGGGTAAATTAATTTCTTTGAAGTTTGCTGTACCTTGACTACAAAGATGGTGACTTAGTGAAAGGAGGACCCTGGAAGAAAGTCTAAAAACAGGAAAGCAAGGAAGAAAATAAACAGTACATAGGGGATTTGAATATCCAGCTATAAGGATGGAAAACTAGCCTGACACAAATAGTATGCTGGCCCCTGTTGCTCTCTGTGATATGGTTAGGTATGATTTTATGTTTTGAGGTGACAGCCATCGGATTTTGTTTACATGCTCCTGATGTTGCAGCACAACACATCAGTATACTCTTCCTTTTCTGCCATTGCAAATATGAGCCTAATATGATATTTACAATTTTGTGTTCTTGAACTGTGGACAGAGCCATCTGTGTTTTGGTATTTTTTAATTCTCAGGTTCACATTTTTTCAGAATTCCTGATTGTATGGAACTCAATTCTTTTATTTATACCTTCTATCTCACTGCTTCTAGATAGAATTATCACTGTATTTTTTTTTCTGTATTATTTTCCATTGGATAAAAATATGGACAAGGATAAGGTCTCACCTCAAATCTGTCTTTTCCTTAATGATATGATACCAGGAAGCCAGATATTGACAGCCTGTTGGTCAGTGTTTGCTTTCTACTCAAATCTTGAAATAGTGAATAATCTATATCAGTCTGTGTCTGGGAGGTATTTAAACCAGGTAGAAACCTCAAGAGAGGAAAAGAAACCTTCTCAGTAGAATAGGAGCCTGAGCCCATTCACCATAGGAGAGGAGGATTAAGTTGTTATGAAGGAGCATGTAGTTATGGGGGGGGGGTATTTTTTGTTTGTTTTAGTTGGACACAACACCTTTATTTTATTTTTCATGTGGTGCTGAGGATCAAACCAGGGCCCCTCATGTGCTAGGCGAGTGCTCTACCGCTGAGCCACAATTCCATCCCCCATGGGGTTGAAAATTACTGAGAAGGAGATTATAGAAGCAACAGTTCAGAGTGATGAGTAGTAAATCAAAATTCTGGTTTAAAACTAAGTTTGAAATCTCTTAAACAACAAAGAAAAATTGTACTTTCTATACACTAGGCATTTGTAAGTGCTCTTATACAGCAATTCATTTAATCCTCATGGCAACTTTGTGATGTGTGTGATACTATTATTATCATCATCTCTATTTGAAGGATGAGGAATCCGAGGCTCAAAAAGATTTAATCCTCACCTAAGAAAACACTAGTAAGTGGCAGAGAGCTCAGGCTTTTGAAGTCTATGCTTTTAACCACTATAATGTACTCCTTTTAGATTAATCTGCCAAACAAGCTTTCGAGAAAAGGAAATAAATTATTTTCTTCTTATTAAATAATAAGCTAGTAAATGTGACAATGATATAAATAGAAGAGATCCTCTAATAAGAATCTAAAATTACCAGAGTGATGCATGAAGAAAAAACCAAAAGCATTACCCTCACTCCCTAAGGACGGTTGTCCAAAAATTTACGGAATAATATTCACTGTTTTACATGAACTTAAAAAATGTAAAATGTAAAATAGATTAGTACCCCATCCACTTTTGAAACATTTAATTTTAGTACTGAAACTCAAAAAGGCTAACTTATGTGATTTAACCTCATTTATGAATATTTTGGGGTGAAATTTTTATGTAAAATTTTAAAACAGATCATATCTGTTGAAATAATGAAATAAATAACCACTATGACCAATTGGGGTTTATTTTAAGAAGCAAATTTTTATAACAAGGTAAACAGTAGAATACAATGCTTTGGCAAGAAGAATAATAAAATGTTATTAGATACTAATCACAGATTAAAAAGCTGATAATTATACATTTGTGATGCTATAGGAATAGATTATTGCCTCAGCCATAAAAACCAGGAACATGGAAGTCTGAAAGGGTGGAAAATAGAGACCATTAATGTCATAAAAAGAGAGGAAGTGAGATTATTTGAGGTCTCAGGATGATGCTATGAACTTTGAATTTTACTCTGGGAAGAGAGGGTGAGTCAGTGGTGGGTTCCGTTGGAAGTGGGGAGGCCTGAAGAAAGAGCAGATAATACTCAGGGAGCAGTCACACCGAACAGGGAGCAAGTCACAGTGCGGGCAGACCTCTTAGCTGGAAAGGGAAGAGGAAAGGGAAGAGTGTTCATCCTAAAGAAAGATATCACAGATTAAGATAAAGTCAACAATCTCCCAAAGAATAAGATCCAGACAATTGAAAAATGCCTAAGATAAGTAAGGAACTCTTGTATGCTATCCTGACCAAATTAAGTTCTTGTCTTTACTTTAGATAGGCTGAAAGGAATTGCCGAAACAGAATGCTGAAAGCAGAAAGGGTGTTTTCAAAAAGCAGAGGGTTCTCTGTTTCTGAGAACTTAATATTTCAATATGTATTTTTAAAAGACAACCAAACTAAAATGCACACGCTGAATCAGAATGTGGGGACTGAGGGCCAACTAAACTGATGGGCTGAACAGATTTTATACTAATGCTAGGATCCTGGAGGCAGGAGTTATCCTTGACCATCACTGATGGTGAACAGAATTCATGTTATTCGTTATCATAAAAATGTGAAGTACACATATGAAAACACGAATGGTGAGAATATACTTTGTATACAACCAGAGGTTTGAAAAATTGTGCTCTATATGTGTAGTATGAGTTGTAATGCATTCTGATGTCATATATAACAAAGTAAAATAAAAAATAAATTTAAAAAATATGAAACCGAGACTGGGGTCTTTTGAAATAGGAATATCTCTGACATTCTCACAGGGATTCTGTCTTTTGTTTATTCCAGTTTCTTCTGCCTACATTACCACCATGTACACACAGAAACAGAGTACACCAGGAAAAAGTTAAGAGAAGTACAGTGAACCAAAGTTTTATTTACTAAAATATTTAGCCTCTGGACAAATATTCTCAAATAAAACTAAGAAAATTTGGAAATATTTTTTCCCTTCAAATGGAGCATAATTAATTAAATCATGTCTTCATCTCAGTGATAAAGATTTTCCAACAGAAGTCATCTGTTCTAGAGTAGTATAGTGATTTCTTAACTTTTCCTCCCTCCATTGGCTTATTTCTATTTAATATTAATCACTCTCCTCTCATAAATAGAGATGAATATACATGTATTGAGAAAGGTCATAGAGAATTTGGAAAAACGTAAATAGATTTTGTATTCTTTATAAGCCCTGGTTTCAAAATGTTACTGGAATAACCAGGCTTCTGTCCTACCTCACCCTCATTCTTTTCCCTCAGGAATTTGAACAGGGGAATAAATCCTATCCAGGGATCTCCTGCTTATAGAGATAGAGTAAGATAAGGATGTGGATTCTTGCCTAATGGTTTGACATTGGATTTCAAAAATTTTAACTTCAATTCCAATTCACTTGTTATATAAGTGAATTGTGTAGTTGTGCTGACATAAAATTCTAATGGAGCACGTTTCTTTTTGTCACTCAGATGTAGGATTCTTGTCTAGAAAGAAGAGATAGAAGCAGACACCTTTTACAAAGAAATAAAAAGTACCAAAGTCATTGTTCACAAAGCTATCTGTGCATATTTAAAAAAAATGCTTCTCTTTCTTAATGTTATTGTTTATCCTTAGGAGGTGTGTGTGTGTGTGTGTGTGTGTGTGTGTGTGTGTGTGTTTGAGAGAGAAAAGAAAGAGAATCTTATTCTGTTATCTGTGGGAATTCTGGTGTAAATAGGGAACATTCAAGAATATATTACTCAGGAACTTTTGGATTGTAAGTGACAGGAAATCAACTCAAATTGGCTTAAGTTAAAACAAAACAACCAAAAAAAAAAAAAAAAAAGAAAAGAAACCCAACTTGGCTCCTATACTGAAAATTCCAGCAGTACCAGCTTTAATCATGGCTGTACCCAGGGGTCTCAAATGCCATCATCAGAGCCAGCCTCTCTTCACATCTTAGCTCTGTTTTCTTCTCAGTTGCCCTTATATTTATGCTTTTATGGTGCCTGATGGCAGTTCAGCCTCACTTCGTTTTCTGTTAGCTTTCTTGGGAAACACACTCACAGAACTTATCTTTCCTAGTTGCTTCAGAAAAATTCCTGGGATTACTTTGATTAGAAGAGTGGTTAACCAATCACGATGGGCAGACCACAGCACCATTGTCCCTATCTGGGTCATGAGCTCACCTCTGATTCCAGGGGTTGGATCAGCCCCACCTAAACCACATGGAATGAAAGTGGGTGGGGTGGATCCCCAAGGAAATTCAAGACATTATTACAAGTAAGGAGAATGATGCTGGGTATGCAAAAACAACACATGCCCACCCAGGGGCTTAGGCTGGCCTCACTTTCCACTGGCTGAGAGGCCTGGACGGTAACCAAACTTTAAGCTGCAGAACCCATCATAGACTTTTCTATAGATTGTGCTCCTCCCAAATCTAACTCCCACTTCCTGCTGTCCTTGACTCACTTTGGACTCTCTAAGTCTTCCAGATGTGCCCTGTGGGATGATTATTGTATCCCAGAACTGCCCAGATTGAGAAAAGTCCACAGGTAAAACTAACTCATGTGAGGATCAGGCCCTTTGTTTTTCTGATAGAGAACTGGAGAATTTTTCTTGGAATGATCCCCAAACCTGCAGCAGAATTCATAACATGCATAAATGTTGTGGTTAGGTATTAATGGGAACAAAGTGACAGGTTAGTGATGGAAAGTATCTCCCTTGTGGAATTGGTTCTACACTGATAAGGAAGACCCAAATTCCAGTGGTAAACAGCAGTGAACAGAGCAGTGAACAAAGGCTCTGCAGAAAGCAAGGCTGAGTGAGAGGACACATGATATGGACAGCTGCTGCCAAGTCAGTGACTCAGGAGTGGACATGAGACAAACCCTCTTATTTCTTTATTTTCCAAATAAACTAGAAGGTGACCCCTAGATGCAGGAGGCTGACATTAAAGTTACACAACAATAAAAACCAAAAAAATTAGAAGCAAGAGCAAAAGGTACAATGTGTTATTATTTTCAGATGGGAAAACTGGGGTGGAATGCCTCTTTCACAGTGACTATTTTAAGCCGCGAAGATGTAGCACAATGTTGCAGAGCGAGTTGGCATTTTAATAGGCCACAATCAAATGTTGATTAAAAATTGGAAGCTTGGGCTTCTCTGCATGAAAATTTTCTTCATCTGCTCTTCAGATGTAACTTCCTTATCCCTGCCACCCTCCTTCAAAATTTTAATCTTCCATTTTATAGACTATACCAGTCATTAGGTTGGGGTTTGGAGGAAATGTCAACAACTTGGTGGAAAAAACATAAAGGATGTGGGCAATTTTTGACCCCAAGAATTGCCAATGTATTGTAACCAGGAAAATACTTGCTTTCAAAATGCACAGAATTCTTTCTTTATATGTGTATGAATTTGGGGGGGGGCATAGAGAGAGTTGGAGGAGAGTTCAGGAAATCAATAAAACATATCTTTAAGCCTTTGGTTTCTAATATCTACACCGATTTATATGTAAAAGAACATTTATGCAAATGTGTGCTAAACAGAATAAATGATGTATCACAGAAAGCAAAATTGTAATGAAATTTTGCTTGAAAATCATCAGTTGAACTTTAGGATAATGGCCTCAGGGAGTGTCTATTCTTTGTGGAAGCCTGAAGGGATTAAAGGTAATAGGATTATCACTCTACTTTCATCCTGCAAGAACTCCTTCCGGGGCAAACAAAGAGCCAAAGTCTGCTTTTCACTCTCTGGGCCTCACTCACTGAAGTGTCTGTACCTGCCAAGAACTGATCACAGACAACCTACTGAACTTTGGGCCAGGCTAATGTGAGCACATAGGAACGAATCAAACTTCCAGAGAAATTGTTGACAATTTCCAGCCATCATTAATGTTCAGTGCTCCCTTGGATTTTAGCCACGTTCTTACCTTTAATCACTGGACACCCTTAGGATCATGCACCACACCTGGGACTGGGGATAATTTACCACTTGCAGATGGGTTAGCACTGCAGTTCACTTAGACAGAGTTTTGCATTTATTCTGGGTCCCAGAGGCTTTCCTTTTATAGTGCAGTTATATCCACTAAAATTATAACTTCCAAAATTCTGTTCTATTTTATTGCTCTCGCGAAGTATTTATGACCTCTACTGCTTAAGTGGACATTTTCAGAGATTTACTGCTGAAAGCTTTCAGGAGAACTACACAAGATTGGTGCTGCTGGTGCTGAACTATTAGACTGAAATTCTATAAGATCTTTTCTATAGAATGCCAACACAAAGCATATTCAGTTTTAGTTTCAGATACCTTAAAAATAGATCATTTAAAAAATGTGGACGTTTTATTTTGTGGAGCATCACCATCTGGTAGACTTCATAAGTGACTTACATTACGCAAATTAACACGTTGTTGTTTTATTTTTTTCCTCCTAATTTAGCACCATTTTAGGCAGCAAGAAATTGAGTTGTTTCCTAATGTGTCATGAAACCAGTTAGTTAATTGCACCTTTTTGCATGTTTATTCTTACATGCAAATGAAATCTCTTTTGGCAAATTCCAGTCCGTATTTCATATCACTTTCTGCCTCTATTGAGCCATTCAGAGTTCTCCTATAGTGCTGCAGAGCTTCCCCAGGGAGTGTTACTGGGGTGATTCCCAGGAAAACATGGGCAAAGAATTCTCTGTGTTGAACTCCCTCTCTGACACATCAAAGGATTTTGCACAATCTATACTAGCATATACAAGAGAAGAGAGGATTTGTTTCAAACATACCATAATGGCCAGAGCAGGGAAGAGGAAGGACTGGAGGAAAGAAGAGATCTTGCCACACTCTGTCACCAGAGAAGAAATAACTGGTCATGTCTTTTTAGATTCTCAGCCTTTCTAACAAATACACACATGTGTGTGCAGGACTGACTATCTATACCAATGCAGCATACATGTCATTTTCAAAAATCAACTAAACAATGTCCATCTGACAATAATTTCTAAGTAATGCTTTACATTTTACTGACACTATTAGCCATGACATGATAATAAAAATTCCATAACAGCAGACCCCCATTCTGCTGACTTACTTGGTAACACCATTAGCAAGCCAGCAGGCCCATCTTGGGGACTGAAAATGGCCCTTCCAGATGCTCATGTCATCCTGGGCCATTTTTCTCAGAATTCCCCACCTTTCAGAACCAGAAATGGGAACTTCTAAGCATCTCTCATTTAGTCACACCAGAGAGGATGATAGGAGGAGAAAAAAAAAAGATGAAAGAGACATATTAAACTTATTTGGACACATGCTTTCTCAGCTACCCCCACCTCTTCCTCCCTGTCTTCTGCTCCACCCATGCTTCCCCTCTTCCAGCCACAGTGACCTACTACTTCCAGACCACAACATGCTTCTGCAAGCCTCCAGCCCTGAAAAATATGGTTTATTTCAGGCTGGGGAGCACTTGTTTGTCCTTAGAGACTTAAGTGTTAAATATTCTTTGTAAATGTCCCTGATTCCCAGGCAGAACTAGTCATTCTGCCCTGTATGCCTCTCTTGTGCTTTCATTAACTCAGGGCTCTACTGTGATGTTTCTGTGCCCTTATCAGTTTCTTCCTAACCCTCTGAGGTTAGGAATCATGTCATGATTTTTTCATCCTCATAGTCTCCTGTCCCTTGTCCGGTTTCCAATGTCTAACAGAATGATTGGTTGGTCCAGAGAAGATGCTACATAATGACATATTAAATGAAAGGGGTGGCCAGGGGGAGAAAGACAGAAGAACTAAAGTAAAAGAAAGATCACCTCCAGCATCCAGCCACAAATCTGAATCTATCAAAGGTTAGAGAATGCCTGGTAAGTGGTTGATCAGAAGTACCCAAAACTTCTGGGCCCGATAAAAGCCCTTTCTTTCTCTTGTTTTACTTCCTCTGCTCTTAACCTTAATCTTACTTAATGTTACGTTGAGTCTAAGGTCATTTCCCCTGTTTTTTCTCCTCTTTTCCCCATCTTAGATCTTTAACCCTTCTTTCTGACTTCCAGCCAGGATACTTAACTCTGCAGACAGTTCAAGGAGGGAAATGAGAATACTCAAAGTCTAGGGCACATAAGAATCTGCTACCCAAGCCCTTCTGTTCCTAAATATTGCATCCTGAAATAGTGAATGCAGAGCATGCACTAGAGAATCCTATTGAAGAAGAGAGGATGAACAGAAGTTAAACAAGTAGTATCCAAGAAAAGCAGCCACGGACCATGGACACTTCAAATGACTAGCAGAGACACAGAATGATACCTAGAGCACTCACTATAGTTTTAAGGGGAGACACTGAGGTCATTAAAAACAGCTAATTTACATTGAGTGCTTCTTAATACACCAAGAACTATTCTAAGTGTTACATATGTATTGACTCCTTAAATTCTTTAAAAATTTGAATAGGACAAATGTTATCTCCATTTTACTGATGAAGAAATAGAGGCTATGAGAAGTGATCTGTCCAGTGTGACATAACCAATGAATAGAGAAGTCAGGACCACACAGTCTGTGCTCCAACCACTAAATGTAATGACTTGCTCTGTTAGATTACAACTTTTTGAAGTCTGAAAAATTCGGACAATGTGAAATATAATGATTAGTCTAAGACATTTAGTTATTCTAACAAATGGATAAATTTAGATCTCAGAATTAGAGAATCTTTATTATCTTGATTAACTTAATATTCTGGTATCATCTATTGGTGCGAAACTAAAGTTTCATACAATCTTTCAGGAGCTTCTGGATATTAAAACATGAAACTTTGAGTTCGGTATGAATAACAAGTTTAAACATCTAAATTTTTTTTTGTCCAAATATACTATATCACAGATTGAGAGATGAGGTATTCTGAGTTAATTATTCTTCAGTGTTATTGCAATTTAGCAGTCTATGGTAAATATTCCAGATTCATAAAATGTCTTTAAACCAAATAGTATCCATATGAAAAAATATTCACAAGCCCATAGGGTTGTGGGTTTTAGCAGGTTGCAGTGGGAAGGAGCCAATGTCATTGGGCAAAAGAGTTCAAGCTTAGTGCTTAAGGAGCAATCATACTTTCAGTCATGAGTTAGCTCCCCTTCCTTCTTTCTCCGTTCCCTCTCTCAACCTGATCCTAGTACACTCTAGTCCTTAAATGTTTTCTAGTAGAGTGGGGAGAATCACCTTTGTTAGTAGAAAAATCCATGAAAAGAACTGATGCTCTGTAGGCCATGGGAGGAAGTGGGCATAAGTGGATAGGTGGTAAAAGAAATGGGTCATTTTTAGTAAGCATGAGATCCAACCACTTAACATTTTCCTCCTAACAATTCTATATGTTTGAAGTTAATGGATGAGGAGTAAATGACGTTTAAGCCAATAAAATGCAGGTTACTTACAAGGATGATAAAGGAAAAATGAATGGAACAAACATGGGAGGCAGAGAGAAGAAATACTACAGAGGGTGATTAAGTATAAAAACTGTGAAAAAAATAAGAAGAGATGGAGAAGAAGTTAAGGAAGAACAGTTCAAAAGATTCAAAAGACAGGAATATTTTCCAGTCATAGGCATCTAGTGTTTAAAGAGCTAGATGACTGAGGACTGAGTGGTATGTAAGACACTCTTTGTTAGAAAGATTCCCATTCTAGTTAGTTGGCCACAGTAGCAGAAATAATGGGCTTGCTGTGCTTCTGGGACACATTTTGTCTCATTCATATTTGTTCAAAAACTAGAAAAAGAAAATTGTTGGCAACAACTTCTTAGAGCAGAGTGCTTACTGAAGGTTTGTGTAGGTTAAGAAGGCAGTCTCTGGGGTCTCACACAGAAACCTGGGGAAAGGAGCTACTGGGAATTTGTCCAAGAGTAGGGTTTATGAGGTTACAGTATATGACACAGGATCTGTGCTATTCTACTTGATTAGAGCAATCCAGGAGGCTACCCAAGAACTTAGCATTGAAAGATCTCTAGTGGTGTTATTTGATACTGTCCCATTGGGGGTTTTATTTGTGTCTAATGAGTTATAAAACATATTTGGTATGTGAGTTTACATCGAGATAAATTCATCCTTATGTAAGTAAAGCCAGGTAACCCGGGACATTTTTTCTTGCTTTTGACTGGTTTATTATACTACTTATCTTAGTTAGCTTAGGCTGCCATTATAAAATACCATAGGCTAGGTAGTTTAAGGAGAAGAAATTTATTTCCTTACTGTTCTGAAGGCTGAAAGTCTGAGATCAGGGTACCAGCTTGATAGGGTGCAGGCTCTGTTCAGCTGCCATCTCTCTGTGGTATCTCTTCTTATAAAGGCATGGATGTCATGAAAAAGTCCCACACTTAAGACCTCATCCAAACCTAATTGCCTACCAAAAGCCCACTCCAAATGTCATCATATTGTCTGTAAGGGCTTTGATGGACAGATTTTGAGGAGTGGAAATTCTGTCCATAATATTTTTTTTTAGGAGTGTTATCTCTCTACCTTGTCATGTCCACAGAACCTAATGAGGTGATGGGTGATAATCACTGTTGTTGTGTTTTAAAAAGCAGTACTAAATTTAAATGCCAGGATGATGTTTCTTAAATCAAGAAATATTTGTAGAACAAAAGATTGCTGTTGTGTCTTTGAAAAACAAGTTGTGTCATGTCAGCAAACGGTAAAACAATGTCAATATATGTACCTTCCATTTTCATTCATTTTTTTTCTTTCTATCTGTGTCTAATAGCGATGGTTTACACAGAACTTTACATTTTTTTGTTCTCATTTAACTTGGAGTTTTGTAGTGAAGCATTCCAGATTGACAAAAATCACTCAGGAGAGTTACATGGTCATTGATGGGAATAACCTATAAGCCAAGTAGTTAATACAGTTTTATTATAATGAGCTTGGTGTTATCAAATATATCTTCCTCAATACCATTTTGACATTGTTCAAAAGTACTCATTTTTTTATTGTACACTACAGCAGTCTTATCCATTAAATTGCTTTAATTTTTTTAACTGTATTACAGGCATAATGGCAAACACAGTGCTTATGTGTAATACCATACCATTCTATAGCATAAGGAATAACACTATCCATCTTACACATAGTTGAAACCCATCAAATGCATTCAGTAGTTATTTGTTATTTATTGGACTTTACATTTTACAAACCTAGTTGAATATTTGTTAATATTTGCATTCATCTTTATATGTTAAAAATATACATATACATGCATGTTCATACGTACAAAAATGCACACCCATAGATATGTGTATGTGGCTAGTAATACCTATACACATATGCATGTATCTGTTATAGATGCATCTATGTGTGTATATACACATATACACCTACATACATACTGTGTGTGAACCTGTAACTAGATATGTACTTATTGCTAGTGTTTAAAAAACTCAAAATAGTTTATTGTGTCTTTCAGGGAACTTATGACAGTTGATATGGGAAAGTTAAGTATAAATGCTTAATTTTTGCCATTCTCCTTCCATTATTAAAATTTTAATACTTTAAATTTACTTTTTCCCACATCAAACACACTAATTAGGGCTAATTAAAATATTCAAAAGGAAGGTATGGTGGATACAATATACTTAGTTACCTGAGGCTGGGAAGAAACTGGAGGATAAGCTTCCCACCTTTTGTTCCCTGTGACTGGATTACTCTGT
The DNA here is from genome assembly GCF_021218885.2 of Marmota monax. NCBI lineage: Eukaryota > Metazoa > Chordata > Mammalia > Rodentia > Sciuridae > Marmota > Marmota monax. Next base: position 67,289 of record NW_026693558.1, read on the forward strand.
CTGGACCTGAGCACCTGTTCTGTACCTCCCTCCTTTTAGTCAGAATTAATTGCTACTACAGCTCTACTTTGCAGCTTTATAATCTGTGAAGTATTGAATTTTTCATGTTCAAAAATATGAATTCTCTGTCATTAGTATACAAAATTATCCATTTACTAAATAAAAATTGTTGTACTGGAAATGTAGCTCTGTGATAGTGTGCTTGCCTAGCATGAATGAGGCCCTAGATTTGATCCCTGGCCACAAGGGGAAAAAAATGCTAATTGTGTTGGGTAAAGTCTCTAATTTTTATTGTTGTCTACTTTTTTTGGATAAAGTATATAAAATTACAACACTGGATTTACTAATTTCTTCTTATATGTGTTAACTTTTCATTGCTGTGACCAAAATATCCTACAAGAACAATTTAGAAGAGGGAAGGTTTATTTTGGGTCATAATTTCAGTCCATGGTCAGATGACTCCATTGCTCTGGGCCCAGAGGGAAGAGAGAGCATCATGGCAGAAGGGCAAGATGGAAGAAAGCTACTTAGCTCATGGTTGTGGAAGCAGAGTGAGTGAGATGGAGGGGGAGAGATCAAGGATAGATAAAATATAAACCCTAAAGGTATAGCCTAGTGACCAAACTTTCTTCAGCCATGCCCAATCTGCCTATAGCTACCACCCAGTTAGTCCATTCAAATTTATACTCCATTGAATGGATTAATCCACCAATTAGTTTACAACTTTCATAATCTAATAATTTTCCTGTGTTAGCACAGGAGCTTTATGGGACACCTCATATTCAAACCAGAACATTGCATTTCTACCAGTTTTTTTTTTAAATAGTGAAACTATGCTTTCAGTTGCATAAAAAGTTGATTAGTACATATTTTAATAGATGGCAGCATTTAAGAATAAGAAATATTCACATATAAATATTTTTTTAATCTAAAGTTTATCTTATCTTATGCAGCTGACCTTGAAAAACATGAGCTTAAACTATAGGAATCCACTTGTATAAAGACTTTTCTCTGAAAATTTTGACAATTTGAAAAAAGTCACCGATGAACTCTGTAGCCTAGAGATATGGAAAACCTTAAGAAAAAAGTATGTCATCAGTGTGTAAAATATGTGTGATTAATAGTATACCATTAACTACCACAAAAAAGCACACATCTCTTATAAAGTTTATCAAAACTTAAGCATAAAAACACATACTATGTATGGTACTATTTGCAGTCATAAAAATACAAACAAAAGTAAAGATGCATCATGGAATTATAATTGCATAAAATTAACTGCAAGAGATACTGTACTACTGTAATAATTTCATAGCCACCTCCTATTGCTATTGTGAGTTCAAGTATTGAAAGCATCTTGTTTAAAATGTCTTGACAGTTCTGTGGACATAACTTAGTGATAGAGTGCTTACCTATATGTTCAAGGACTTGAGTTTAATCTGCTGTACAACAATAACAAAGTCTCTGAGGTTAAAAATGCCATGACATGAATCATCTCTGCCTGAAAGTTCCCTCTCCAGTGGGTTGTGTATTGCAGTAAAAAAGAGATCTCATTTGGTTCTTGTATATTTTTACCACAGATAATGCATGTAACATACAAAATATAAGTTAACCAAATGTTTAAGGCTTCTGGTCAACAGGAGGCTATTAGTAGTTAGGCTTTGGGAATGTCAAAAGTTACATATGGTTATGTGATTGTGGAGAGGGAGTCTGTATCCCTAACTCTGTCATTGTATAAGGGCCATCTGTTTTCCTTTTACCACACTACTTAACTTTTGTTTGTCTCTCTCTGCTATACACTTTTTGCCTATCTCACTATACTAATAAATAACTTGATTTTTAAAATTCTACCAGCTCATCTCTGCATTTAATGGGTGATTTAAACCATTTAACATGCTTTAATGTTGTTAATGACATCTTTTAACTTTTTTATGTAGTTTACATGCATTCTCTTTCCCACTCTTTGGTTAAATAGATCAAATGTTAATGGCCTTGATTTTATTTTCCTTAGTGTTTTTGACAATTATAAAATAATTTCTCTATGCTATTAGTTATATATAAAATTTTAACATATTGAACTTACTTCTAGTTGATTTTGCTTAGATCTCATATATAAATGTATTGATGCTTATTATATATACTCACATATTCATTTCTTTCAGTTTATGTTCTCTCAGTGAACAGGTAAGAACTAGGACATTATAACTTGCCTTTCTTCCAAAAACCATCCTCCCTAACCTCTACCACTTCCCTATGTTAAAAATCATCTGAGATTTTAGTTCCAGAATTTGGTTTCTTATTTTTTACATTATACTTTAAATAATAAACTTAATGGAGTTATGATTATTTTTTGCTCACCCTCTTTGTAGTATCTTGTTTCTTCCCACTTTTTACCTTTAAAAATATTTTTTTAGTTGTCAATGAACCTTTATTTAACTTATTTATATACAGTCTTGAGAATCTGACCCAGTACCTCACACATGCTAGGCAAGCAATCTACCACTGAGCTACAACTCCAGCCCCTCTTCTTACTTTTGGGGCTCTTTTTTTCTACGTAACACTTGAGTTAATTTTTTCAGAGAACAACTGTAGGTGTCAAAATTTCTGCCACCATTTTTCCTCCACCTCTAATAAGAGTTAAGTGTAGCAGTTTCACTTCAGAACAGTTTGGGGTGATAACTTTAAGGCTGTAAGCTTCCTTATCTTGGGTGCTCAGTGTTACCAAGAAGAGGATTCTCATGTAAATTTTGGGACTTTCTTTTTTTCATAATTATCCTATTTCTCTCTCTAAGCTCTTGTAGTCCTTTGGAGTCCTGAAACCTCAGCATGGTGGCTTAGGTAGATGTCTCTTATTATTCATCTTGCTTGGTACACCCTTTTCAGTTGCACCATTAGATCTGAAATTGCTTTATATAATTTATGTGTTTTCCTTGTCATTTCTTCCATTCCGTTTTCTTTGTTCTTTCTGAAACTTTTATTAAACGGATATTGAAGTTTCTTTTACTTTTCTCATCTATTCACTTTTCTCCCATTCTTTCCTTTTCTTTGTTCTTTTGTGCTATGTTCTGGGAGGATTCCTCAGCTCTGCCCTCCAGCTCATGGGTTTACTGTCTAGCTGTGCCCATTTTCTATTCAATCCATCTATAGAGGTTTTGTTTTTCCATTTCAAGGACCCTAGTTTTCATTTCCTCAATCTCTATTTCCTTTTTTTATGGAAATGGAGCTCAAAGCTCAAAATGTTTAATAAACATTTTTAAAAGCATCTTTTTGTTGTTTCCTTTTTTATGCTTGTTTGTGTGAAATTTCTTCGTTTTGGTTTTTTTCAAAGTATTTGTAATTCTTTTGTTTTTTGAATACTTTCTATGTGATTATCCCTGCCCACCAGAGTGTGGATTCTACTTACATTTAACATAAACCACTTTAGTGATTTTGAGTGAAAAGTAAAAGTAATTCAAATTTTATAGACTGCTCCTAGGCCCCTTTCCTGTTTTTAAAGAGTAACTACAGATTATTTTAAATGAAAAGCAGGAATTGAACCCAGTGGTGCTTAACCACTGAGCCACATCTCCAGCCCATTTTTAATTTTTTTTTATTTTGACGCAAATTTCTGCTAAGTTGCTTAGGGGCTCACTAAGTTGCTGAGTCTGGCTTTGAACTTCTGATCCTTCAGCCTCAGCCTCCTGAGCACCTGAGATTGCAGACGTATGCCACTACCCCTGACAATCCTCTTTTCATACTTTGAACTTATTAAAACATTCTTTCTCTTACTGTATTTTAGATAGATAGAATCAAAAAGAAAAATTATGTGCTCATAAGCATTACACTACAGTGCTTAAATAAGAATATGGCTAATAAAAATTGTGAACAATTATTGAGCACTTAATAACTACAAATTAAGTATTCATCTTATATGCATCTTTTGGATTTAATACTGGCAACAACCCATTGAAATAAATATTATTTCCATTTTATTGAGAAAGAAACTAAGGAATAGAGAGGTTTACTGACTTTTTATAGTTCATAAAGGATGGAAGCAGAATTGAAACTGAAACTCATTTGGCTAAAGTTTTATAAATTTTAATTATTGTCATTAAATGGATGGATGATAGATGAGTGGGTGAATGAATAAATAGATGACTTTATCAGTATGTCTATACACATTCACAAATGCATAATCCTTGAGCATGATTAAAAATCAGTTTATGAATATATATTAAGTTTATTATAAAGAGGAAATAAAGTAAATATGTGAATAATTAAAGCATTTGAATAATAAATTATTTTAAACAAAAGAAATATAAATGTGATTTTTTTCTTAATTTTATGCTATTTTAGGTATAAGATTCTGCAGAGATGTGTGTTTCTTTTGTCACTTGAACTAAATCTCTGTTAGTATTTTTAAACTGTCAAAATAAATATTGGTCTATTTCCTCCTTCTGGATAAGTCTCCTAGCAGTGTATATTGCATCTTATTCTTTGCATTTTGTACATTTCTTATACATGATGTTTGTTTGATAAACTTTTACTTCTTTAAGGCTAGGTAAACTAAATAGTAAAGTTTCCTAAGCACCAAAACTATTTTTTTTTAAATTAACTTTAGACTAAGAATAAATCTCTACAGTAGTGGAAATAAAAAAAAAAAAAAAAAAGAAAAGAACTGTTCTTAAAGAATAGGATGGTCTCAGTAAAGGGGGAGGAAAATAACCAAAGAGTAAAAACTAGCCAAACTAAAATAAGTAAATAAATAAACATGGCTGGAAGTACAAACCATATTTCAATTGTAACCTTAAATGTTAATGGCCTAAATTCACCAATCAAGAGACATAGGCTAGTAACCTGGATCAAAAAAAAAAAATCCAACAATATGCTGCCTTCAGGAGACTCATATGATAGGAAAAGACATACACAGGCTGAAGGTGAAAGGTTGGGAAAAATCATACCACTCACATGGCCCTCGGAAGCAAGCAGGAGTGGCCATACTCATATCGAATAAAATCAACTTCAAACCTAAGTTAATCAAAAGGGATAAAGAAGGACACTATATACTGTTAAAAGGAACCATCCACCAACAAGACATAACAATTATCAATTTGTATGCACCAAACAATGGTGCTGCAACGTTCATAAAACAAACTCTCCTCAAGTTCAAGAGTCAAATAGACCACGACACAATAATTATGGGTGACTTCAACACACTGCTCTTGCCATTAGACAGATCCTCTAGACAAAAGCTGAATAAAGAAACTATTGAACTCAATAGCACAATCAATAACCTAGACTTAACCGACATATATAGAATATATCAACCATCATCAAGTGGATACACGTTCTTCTCAGCAGTACATGGATCCTACTCAAAGATAGACCATATATTATGCCATAGGGCAACTCTTGGTAAATATAAAGGTGTGGAGATAATACCATGCACCATATCTGGTCATAATGGAATGAAACTGGAAATCAATGATAAAAGAAGGAAGGAAAAATCCTGCATCACCTGGAAAATGAACAATATGTTACTGAATGATCAATGGGTTACAGAAGACATAAAGGAGGAGATAAAAAAATTCTTAGAGATAAATGACAATACAGACACAACATACCGGAATCTATGGGACACAATGAAAGCAGTTTTAAGAGGGAAATTCATTTCCTGGAGTTCTTTCCTCAAAAAAAGAAAAAAAACAACAAATAAATGAACTCACACTACACCTCAAAACCCTAGAAAAGGAAGAGCAAAACAACAGCAAATGTAGTAGAAGAGAAGAAATAATTAAAATCAGAGCAGAAATCAACGAAATTGAAACAAAAAAAAACCATTGAAAAAATTGATAAAACTAAAAGTTGGTTCTTTGAAAAAATAAATAAGATCAATAGGGCCCTTAGCCATGCTAACGAAGAGAAGAAGAGAGAGAACTCAAATTACTAATATAGGGGATGAAAAAGGCAATATCACAACAGACACTACAGAAATACAGGAGATAATTAGAAAGTATTTTGTAACCCTATATTCCAATAAAATAGAAGATAGTGAAGATATCGATAAATTTCTTAAGTCATACGATCTGCCCAGATTGAGTCAGGAAGACACACACAATTTAAACAGACCAATAACAAAGGAAGAAATAGAAGAAGCCATCAAAAGACTACCAACCAAGAAAAGCGCTGGACCGGATGGGTATACAGCGGAGTTTTACAAAACCTTCAAAGAAGAATTAATACCAATACTTTTCAAGCTATTTCAAGAAATAGAAAAAGAAGGAGCTCTTCCAAATTCATTCTATGAGGCCAACATCACCCTGATCCCGAAACCAGACAAAGACACTTCAAAGAAAGAAAACTACAGACCAATATCTCTAATGAACTTGGATGCAAAAATTCTCAATAAAATCCTGGCGAATCGAATACAAAAGCATATCAAAAAAATTGTGCACCATGATCAAGTAGGATTCATCCCTGGGATGCAAGGCTGGTTCAATATACGGAAATCAATAAATGTTATTCACCACATCAATAGACTTAAAGATAAGAACCATATGATCATCTCGATAGATGCAGAAAAAGCATTCGACAAAGTACAGCAACCCTTTATGTTCAAAACACTAGAAAAACTAGGGATAACAGGAACTTACCTCAACATTGTAAAAGCTGTATATGCTAAACCTCAGGCTAGCATCATCCTAAATGGAGAAAAACTGAAGGCATTCCCTCTAAAATCTGGAACAAGACAGGGATGCCCTCTCTCACCACTTCTATTCAATTTAGTTCTTGAAATACTAGCCAGAACAATTAGACAGACAAAAGAAATTAAAGGCATAAAAATAGGAAAAGAAGAACTTAAATTATCACTATTTGCGGATGACATGATAATATATTTAACAGACCCAAAAGGGTCTACAAAGAAACTGCTAGAGTTAATAAATGAATTCAGCAAAGTGGCAGGATATAAAATCAACACGCATAAATCAAAGGCATTCCTGTGTATTAGCAACAAAACATCTGAAATGGAAATGAGGAAAACCACTCCATTCACAATATCCTCAAAGAAAATAAGATACTTGGGAATCAACCTAACAAAAGAGGTGAAAGATTTATACAATGAAAACTACAGAACCCTAAAGAGAGAGATAGAAGAAGATCTTAGAAGATGGAAAAATGTACCCTGTTCATGGATAGGCAGAACTAACATCATCAAAATGGCGATATTACCCAAAGTTCTCTACAGGTTTAATGTGATGCCAATCAAAATCCCAACGGCATTTCTTGTAGAAACTGATAACGCAATCATGAAATTCATATGGAAAAACAAAAGACCCAGAATAGCAAAAGCAATTCTAAGCAGGAAGTGTGAATCTGGAGGTATAGCGATACCAGATTTCAAACTGTGCTACAGAGCAATAGTAACAAAAACAGCATGGTACTGGTACCAAAACAGGCAGGTGGACCAATGGTACAGAATAGAGGACACAGAGACCAATCCACAAAATTACAACTTTCTTATATTTGATAAAGGGGCTAAAAGCATGCAATGGAGGAAGGATAGCATCTTCAACAAATGGTGCTGGGAAAACTGGAAATCCATATGCTACAAAATGAAACTGAATCCCTTTCTCTCGCCATGCACAAAAGTTAACTCAAAATGGATCAAGGAGCTACATATCAAATCAGAGACACTGCATCTGATAGAAGAAAAAGTTGGCTACGATCTACATACTGTGGGGTCGGGCTCCAAATTCCTTAATAGGATGCCCATAGCCCAAGAGTTAATAACAAGAATAAACAAATGGGACTTACTTAAACTAAAAAGTTTTTTCTCAGCAAGAGAAACAATAAGAGAGGTAAATAGAGAGCCTACATCCTGGGAACAAATTTTTACCCCTCACACTTCAGATAGAGCCCTAATATCCAGAATATACAAAGAACTCAAAAAATTAAACAATAAGATAACAAATAAACCAATCAACAAATGGGCCAAGGACCTCAACAGAAACTTCTCAGAGGAGGACATACAATCAATCAACAAGTACATGAAAAAATGCTCACCATCTCTAGCAGTCAGAGAAATGCAAATCAAGGTCACCCTAAGATACCATCTTACTCCAGTAAGATTGGCAGCCATTATGAAGTCAAACAACAATAAGTGCTGGCAAGGATGTGGGGAAAAGGGTACACTTGTACATTGCTGGTGGGACTGCAAATTGGTGAGGCCAATTTGGAAACCAGTATGGAGATTCCTGGGAAAGCTGGGAATGGATCCACCATTTGACCCAGCTATCGCCCTTCTCGGACTATTCCCTGAGGATCTTAAAAGAGCATACTATAGGGATACTGCCACATCAATGATCATAGCAGCACAATTCACAATAGCTAGACTGTGGAACTAACCTAGATGCCCTTCAATAGATGAATGGATAAAAAATGTGGCATTTATACACAATGGAGTATTACGCAGCTCTAAAAATGACAAAATCATGGAATTTGCAGGGAAATGGATGGCATTAGAGCAGATTATGCTAAGCGAAGCTAGCCAATCCTTAAAAAACAAATGCCAAATGTCTTCCTTGATATAAAGAGAGCAACTAAGAACAGAACAGGGAGGAAGAGCATGAGGAAAAGATTAACATTAAACAGAGACGAGTGGGGGGAGAGAAAGGGAGAGAGAAGGGAAATCATATGGAAATGGTAGGAGACCCTCAATGTTACACAAAATTACATATAAGAGGTTGTGAGGGAAAAGGTGGGGGAAAACAAGGGAGAGAATTGAACAACAGCAGATGAAGTAGAGAGGGAAGATGGGAGGGGAGGGGAGGGGGGACAGTAGGGGATAGGAAAGGTAGCAGAATACAACAGTCACTAATATGCCATTATGGAAAAATGTGAATGTGTAACTGATGTGATTCTGCAATTTGTATTTGGGGTAAAAATGGGAGTTCATAACCCACTTCAGTCAAATGTATGAAGATGATATGTCATGAGCTTTGTAATGTTTTGAACAACCAATAAAAAAAAAAAAAGAATAGGATGGTGAAATCCACCAAGTAACAGTTCACTTGAATCAAATAACCAATTTCAGTGATTTTTTTGAAATGTGTGAATTGATAATATGATCAACTGAAATAATTACCCATTTAAATTCAATATTATGAATTTTCATACATAAACCAGAGTATACTAATATCTTTAATTTTCATCAAAGATATTTCTAACTAAAAGAAAGCATAAATCACTAAAATAGTTTCTCAGTTTATAATCATTTAACACTTTTTACTAGATCAACTCATCAATAGTCTCTTTCACAGATGAAATGAGAAAAAGATCATATCTTATGTTAAGTCTTCTAGTTTATACACACACACACACACACACACACACTAGTTGTACTTGGACATCTATTTATTTATTTATTTATTTATTTATTTTTATGTGGTGCTGAGGATCAAACCCAGTGCCTTGCATGTGCTAGACAAGCGCTCTACCACTAAGCCACTCCCAGCCCCCTTCTCCTTTCTTTTCAATGCATGAGTATATATTCAGAGATGGAATTACTGGACCATGTAAGTAATTATGTATATAATATTTACTGTTATATATATTATAATATATAAATATATACACTTTTTTCACAGTGTCTGTACCATTTTTTTATTCGTACCCACAATACACAAGAGTTTCAACTTCTGACCTTCCTCAACAATACCTCTCTTTGTTTGATACTAGCCATCCTAATGGGTGTGAAGTAAATTTTCTGAGGTTTAATAACTTCATGTAGTGGGGGTGTTTACAGAGACTAACATAGAATGAGAATGGATATTAATCAAAAGGAGGCTTCCTTTTTATTGTTTTGTTTAGGGAGAAAGTTTTCACATAAACATTGAAAGTCATTTCTACTTTTTCTGTTATTATCTAGAACTCACACAGAGGTAGAAGGGACTCTCAACATTTGCAAGAAAATTTTCTCCCTAAATGATAAATAAGAGGAAGTCTCCTTTTATTCAGTGGAAGAGAACGTGGGGCAGCCCAGGGTTTAGTGCAACTCTTGGCACATGGGAGATAGAATAGTATAGCTGGAATTTTCTGCAGATACAATGTTGAAAGTCTGGTCAATGGTGTGGAGTGCAATCCAGGTAACTCCTAATGATAAGGTAGCCTTACTCAGGAACGAATCTGGAAAAGGCTCAGTATATGTCTGGATCCACCAAAAAAGACAGGTTCAGGGCATGATTTTACTCCTAGCACATGACTGGGCCACTACTTCATATCTATGTTGGGTTTGGGCCCAGAAAACTTATTTGGAACACAAATCAGAAACTATGAAGTCTTATATGATGCTGCCACAATGGTACAAAGCAAGGGAAAAGAGCATGAATTCAAAGGAATGAAGCTGGACAAAAGTGAGGATGGAAGAATAAGACAATATTTCAAGGCAGAAATTGAGCCAAATAGAACAGTGTAAGCAAACAGAGGAGGGAAGATAAATGAAAACAGGGAATTAGGAAATTTCTACCCTAAAGATGCAGTATTATACAATTTCCTGTAATTTACAAAAGATCAGATGATTTCTAAAATTTTTAGAGTGAAACACAACAGAGAAATATGACGGACGGTTGGGTTTATACTGAGACATTAAACATGACATGTAAGGACAGAGATTTGGACATCCTCAGTGCTTGTGCCCCGGTGCACTGAAGATCTTTTGGGGAACCACCATGGTCAACCTGAGTGCTATCTCCCTGCCACAGGGCTTTCTTCACACTTGTGCTTCACATTTTTTATTCTCATCTGTTTCCCCTTCTTTCCCACATGGTGCCCCTCTGCCTAGACTCTTCACAGGAAGATTTAGTTGGAACATCGGTCTGGATTGAATTTGAGGTTTACCTCAAGATGTGTCCTTCTGTGTCTTTCTCCTTAACTTGAAGCCCTGCAGCCTACTGGCACATCACAGCATCCTCTTCATCTGCTCTAAACTCCCAGACCCAGGAGCTCTAGGAGGCTACTCTAGGCTCCTTTATTTGAGTGATTTTAGGAAATTAATATTCAATAATATTTTTTTGGAAAATCACATGCATTTATTTACAATTCACGAATAATTTAATTCACAGGATAGACAAATAACTTTTATAAACTCTATCTCAAACATGGTGAGTTTGGTGTAAACAGAGGAAGATGTCCTGTAATCTGACCAGCCTGCCCTGTTATCTAGAGTTCAGGTGAAAAGTCTGGACAGAAGAAACCCATTTAGGAGTAACCAGCCTCCAGATTCCTTTATGGAATCTTCACATATTTTCAGTTTTCCAAAGCACAGATAAGACCATACCATTACCTTTATTTAAAAATCTTCAATGAATCCTCAGGATATGAAAAATAAAGTTTAAATACTTCAATATGAGCAACCAAATACCAAAGTTTGGCTCTTTCTAGACTTTTCCGTCTAATCTCCCCACCACTGGTCCTCCATGGAGCCATGGCATTAGCCCGTGTACTCATTTTCCTGCAAACACACTTGGCAATATCTTACCTCTGGACCTTCTCTCAAACTATTTTCTCTGTCTGCTTGCATTTTTCCCAAAAATCCAGTTTTTGAAGTTCAATATCTTCATAAGTTCCTTTTAATTTTTTTTTTTTACCTACTCCAAAAAGTGTTTCCAGATTTTCTCTGGTGAATTTCTCCCTGAGCACAGTGTTTATATTCTATCTGTCTGCCATTGGTTAGGGCTGTTTAGGCACATGTCTTTCTTCTCCCAGACTGTGAACCCTTAGGGGGCAGAAGCTCCACATTTCTTATGCTCATCAGTTTTACAAATATTCTTATTCAAAAATGTTTGTAGCACTAATTTTAAACACAAAATTAGAACTGTTTCAATAATAACTTTGTGCATAATTATTTTTATTTTGTTTTTAATCAATACATAACAATTGGACATATTTTGGGGATTCATTTTGATACTTTGGTATATGTCTACATTGTATAATAATCAAATCAGGGTATTTAGCATACCTGTCACTTCTCTACTTTTTACTCATATTTTCTTTTGTATTAAAATGAATTGCTACTAAGATGTTTATTTATAATTTAAATATTTTATTAAACTTTAAACTTTTTTCCTCTTCCAAACACAAAGAAGCCCAGGAATTTTTTCTCTGTGTCTCAAATAATTAATTATTTATGTAGCATAGAGCTGTTTGCAATGAAAAACTCTTCCTTCATCTTGTCAATGTTGGTTTACTAACTTATTTGTAAATGTTTATTCAAACTGAAGAAATCATAATAGCAAATTTAAGTTCTATTATGCACTGTTTTGTGGCTTTAAAGTATTCAGAAGGAAAAGGGTGTGACTACTCTCAGAAGCCTTCTATTACAAGAATTTGTCTGATTATATGGGGAAGAGGCTCTGAGTGACAGTAGCATAGGGGAAAGCAAACTCCAAATTCTATGGCACATGTACATGGAGAACCAGGCTGGGGAAAGGAGGAACAGCTCATGCTTGTAAAGGGATAGGGAGCAATGAAATAGATTATTAATTAATTAAACAAATGACTCCAAAGTCCTCCATTACTTTATGTAAGAGGAGGGCCATGGGGTGGAGGGCAACAGTAGCTTTTCTTAGTTGTACAAAGTATACTCTTTCTTTGGAAAAAGAACCCAAACACACCCAGAATGTTCAATAGCATATAATTGTGAGCAAACTGTGTGTTTAGAGAATTACCAGGATTTCGGTACATCTGAAGTTTCATGCATGTGGAAATTGGAGTTAGGTAGAGATTAGAGCTGGAGGGAACTCAGAGACCATGCTGACCAGGTTTGGATAATTTTGATCACAAGATTTTGCTAATGTTATATAATGTAATATGCCTAAACCTACTTCATTAAAATTCTTTAAAGAAACATTTGTAAAGGACTATACAGTTTCTATCAAATTGATATATTGTGATTATTTAAGGATAATTTGGATATTGGGTATGTAGGTGGTTACTAATTTTTTTCACTTGTAACAATGTCTCTGTGGAAAACATTTTTATAAACATTTGCCTGTTAATAGTCCATCTGTCTGTTTCCTAGAAGAGGCACATCTGAGGTAAGACTAGAAATGTATTAGGTTTAAACAAGCTAGAAATAATCATGGCCCTATTCCAACATCTCATTTTTGCTTAGATTAGAAAAATGTGAGATTGCTATAATACCCTATTAATGAATCTCCTTGCTTCCAACCTGTACCCCTTGAATCCATTCCCTACATTAAGCCAAAGTAAACTTTTCAAAAAATAAATCTGATCATGTCCTCCCTACTAAGCCTCACAAAATGGTTCCTCAATGTATCATGTATAAACTTTCCAAACTCAAGAATATGTTAAGACTTGCATGCCCTCACCAACATAAGAATTCTCATTTGTCACGTGTTGTCCTGATCTGTTACTGTCTGTCTCACTCACTAGTTGATGAATTTCTTAAAATCAGGAATGCTGCCCTATTCATCTTTGAATCAACATCATAGTGCTAGTGAACAATGAATGAATTAGTGTCACCTAACATGGGAACTTCATCTGTGTATGGAATTTAAGATTCTTCTGTGCTTTGCTCTGCTGAGATTTAGGGAAAGGTTTGGTCGAGACCAGGAGTTGTGGGTTCAAACAAGTGTGACGTATTAGATGTGTAACCAATGGTCAAGTTAGTCGACACATAAATCATTAGTTCAGAGCATCAATGAAAATTGTTTTCCTGTGGATTATTCCATTCTTTTAAGCTCTCTACAATATGTCCTGATTACTAAGAAATAAATATATAATTATTAGGCTGAAAAAGCCCAGGTGAGATCATGTGATACACCTCCCCTCCACTTATGATGCTCACCTGAGGGAAGGCTTCCTCTTCCTAACTGCTAAAAACTCTTTCATATGAAAAGCACACATGTGCAAAGAAAGCTAGTCATTCCCATGAGAAGCCTCAGAGTTACCAATCTCCATCTAGCAGTGCATCTTTCAAATTTGCGTATGTATACAAACCACTGGGAATATGTATAGTCTAGATTCTGCTTCAGAAATCTGGCTTTGGTCCTGGTGTTCTGCATTTCTAGCAAGCTCCTGGTGATGCTGATATTGCCAATGCACGGACCACACTCTTGAGTAAAAAAGGCTCTGTCTTACAGTCTGCTTCCTCACTTATATAATGAGGATCTTATATTTTATATTTATAAGATATTGTTGTGAGATTTAAATATTAAAAATCGAGGCTATGTACTTGGTTATTGATGCTCTTTGTAGAAATATCTTTTCATTCCTTCTAGTAGCTCTCAAACCTGGAGACACATTGAAATCACTTGAGTAGCTTTTAAAACATACTGATGCCAGGGTTCCGATCAAACCAATGAAAGAAGAATCTGCTGGAAAGGAGACCAGGCATGGGTGTTTTTATTAAGTTCCCCAAGTGACTTTTTCTCATATAAGGCATCTGTGTGATAATGAACTGACAGTACACCTGAATTCTGTTGAGTGTCCAGGTTCTCCTTTTGGATGACACACCAAAGAAACACCAGGTACAGAGAGCACCTCATGTGAATTCGTTCTAGTATTTGTGCATAGGTGAGGGTCTCCAACCCAGCAGAACATCAGAAACCAGACTCACCTCTGGAGCTTTGTTTCTATAGGGACACCCAGGAAATCAGCAGGGCCCTGAAATTTGGTGGTAATTTTTTAGTTCTTGCAAATGTTTTTCAGTGACTCTGATGTTAGAAACCTCAAACATGCATACATGCCAGACAAAAGTGAAAGGCCTCAAATATGTTTAATGAATGTGCAAGAAACAAAAAGTCTGGCTGTGTTCTTAACACTGCAACTAACAGTCAATTCACTGAAACCAACTATTTGGTCTCAAATTCTCCTGAAATAACAATACTTACCAGATTCATCACTTTTTACTTGTGGTGGAGGGTTCTATCAGCAGTGCTTTGACCTTAATCCAGGCTCTTTGAGAAACACTTAGAACTTCTTTGTGATTTTCACTTTGCCATACCTCCAGTTTCCCAGGTTGTGTATATATTGAAGGAACACAGTAGAAATAAGTTCAATAAATATTCTGTTGTGCTGTAACTGTAAGGTACCTTTTAAATGACTTTCTCTTTTATGGGAAAATCCAACTAAAGTGTCTGTGATGACCAAACACGATTATTTACAAAGGAATATATTGCTTCAGAGAGTATAAACCACCAAAGACAGGGTCCTTGACCTAAGAGGCTTAAACTTGAAGATAGCAGTAAACAAATGTAAGATAACAGTAAAACAGTCAGTCTCAGGCCTGCAGAGGATTCAGGCCTGGAGGCTGTAGGGAGGCAGAGTGACGTGATTCACCTACAGTGTCTCCAAAATAAACTGAATTCTAGAAATCTCTGGTCACTTTGGTACCCCGAAAGAGTTTAGATCTTGAGTTTCTAAGTTCAGTGTTTTTAAAGGAAAGTTGAAATAAAGCAGTCAAGGCAAAGTGTGGCTTGCTTTAGTTTTAGTTAATGTCACATAGATGAGATTTATCACTATCTAGGCCAGGTTTTCTACTAATGTGGTTTTGAAGATTTTACTGGATAGATTGTTTTGTAATGCCAAAATGTCTTCGTTGGTCCATTTAATGGCTTTTTAAAAAAATTAGGTTAAGATATTATTTTGCATCTTATTTTTTTTTACTAATGTAACCCAATATAAAATACTAAATAAATTTGACAGGAATCGAATGCTTGGCAGTCTCAATTTCATTTGTAATTAGTCTTTCTGAGTATACTGGCTTTGGCTCCATAACTTTATTATAGGAAGGAAAATATAGTCAAATCCCAAAGTGATATTTAGTCATTAATAGTTTAATGTGTGTTTATTTTTTCCTTCTAGGTTTTTATTTCAGAAAATAAATCCTGGATTATGTTCTCAAAGGAATTAGAACAATTTTTGTGTATCTTTTACTTAAAACCCTCTAGGCACCCCCTCCCCCACGCCCTTTGCAGTTCTTACAAAGGTTTAACAACTGGCAGTGCTGGAATCTGATGACCTCTTTCTTTCCTTTGACTAGATAAGGTAGCACAGCTGCTTGGTAAGTTTTCCCACAGAGGCTGCCAAGGGTGGTGGGGGGCCTGGGTGTCCCTCTGTGGACAGAGAAGTAATTTGATCTCCACATGGGATCAGACCTGGGCCTTGTCCCGGCTGAGACTGTGTGCTATATTAAATTACATTTAGTGTTTTTTGTCCTACTCCTTGAACTACTGTTCGCAGAGACCACCCAACCGACAGAGCCTTGTTGAGTCCACGGGGGAACTAAGTTGTAAGTGTCCGCATGGTCACTCAGCCGGCAGCCTGTCTGGAGCCAGCTTCTTCAGAACATCCTGGTGATGTTTCTGGCAGAAGGATTTTGCATTTCCAGTGAAATCTCATCACATAAGGAAAGTTGATAATCTTTGGTGAGAAATGACTTGTGCTATGAACCTACAGAGAAGGAAATGGAGAAGCAGTCAGGCAAGCTTTGTAGAACAGCAGTTTGGTTTTGGTACTTAGCTTTTATTTAACCTACTCTAACCTTAAGTCTCCCCCGCCTTTTTTCACCCCTGCATTTGTGACTACATCCCACCCTTATCCTCTAGTTCACTGATTTTCAAACTTGAGTGTGCAGCAAACTCCAATTCATGGGCTTCGTTGACAGAGAGATTGATTCAGTAGTCTGAGGCTAGTTCTCAGAGGCTACACCTTTAGCACACACTCAGGGGCTTGTGACTTAGGCGGTCCAAGGACTGCACATTGAGAAAAGCATCAGTAACGACAAGAGCTATTAATCAGCTCCTGCATGTCAAAAGGAATGCATAGTTTATAGGTTATTCATAGTTTACTGAGTTAATTTAATGAGTCTATGTATGCCCCAAACAATAACATTTTATTGGAAGATACATGGAGGAAAACTCTTCCAAGATATCTATTGCAAACAGTAGTACAAACTAATCCCTGAGTTTGTTAATTAAAAATGGCAGTTATTATTAGCTGCTGTGGTCAAAGAAATTTGCCCAGTGCTATCATTTCATCACTTTCAGGAAAGCTGTTTTTGAAAACAGAAAATTTTAAACAGGAGGAAACCGGCAACCTGTCTCCAATCCCAGCTTATGGTAGAAATAAATTTTTTAGCAACTTTATTTTTGAAAACAGAATGTATTGTGCATATTGTGTAAAGGCTTTTTGTTTTGTTTTTAAAGCTTCCTCATATCTATTCTGGTCAGAATTTAAGTTCTCAGAATTCTTTAACTCTACAATAGAATATGTTTAATAAGATTGAAAAGGAAAGAAGCATTGTCTACAGTTTTACTAAAGGAAAACACTGGAGCTCTTAAAAAAGACCACTCACCCTCACAAAATCTAATGATGGATTTATAAGACATTTAGTGTGGCTTAATTAATTATGACTGTTGCTGTTACTTAAGAGGTTTTTTTTAATATATATTTTTGGTACAGAAATATAAATTACAAAGATACAATTTCTCATACATCAAATAGAATAGTAGATAGATTCAAAGACCGAATCAGGTGACAGACATAGCTTCTAATATCAAAGTTGGTATTCACTAGCTATATCAGAACTTCAGAAACAAGTTAATCTTGCTCTATTTCAAACTTTTGTAAAAAGGTTTTTTGAAAGTTAACAATACTCATCCTGTCTTGTAGAGTTATTATGAAGGTAAATAAAAGTAACAATGAAATTCCTGGCAAATTTAATTTACTTTAGAATTTGTTTCCATATAAAATGTCATATTAAAATATGTGCATATACACGCACATATATCCTCATGCACATAAGCATGTACATGTTCCTTCATGCTTAAGGCGAGGTGTGTGGTGGAATTACGCCTCTTTGCAATGAGACTTCGTGTTTTCTGACTCTCTCGGGAGCACTTTTCCTTTACCCTCTGTTCTTACTCTTGGCAGAACTAGAAGAGGGTTCAAAAATCTTAAGCCAAATTAGTACAAGCTTAATTGGCTTTCCATAAATTCTATATTAAAGTTAAGAGGTATAATTTAATTACATCAATGGTAATTAAAAAGTGACACTGTTATCAAGGGCTATATTTTTCTAGTGACTTCTTGATATTAAATGACATAATTATTGGGTTTAGTCAAACAAATTAAAAAATGAGTTAAAATTTTAAAATGCCATTTTATATTCATAAGCATATATTTTTCAAATATTTCCTTAAAGGAAGTGTTTTATTTGCCAGAGCCTGGAATTCCTATTGCAGATAAAAGGATTTGTATTGTTAGCTTGGTTGGGACAGGGTATTTTATTTAACAAGAGATATAAGTTAGGTTTGGTTTTTCATCAAAAATCATAATCAATATTGAGTCTGTACTATGTGCAAGAAAATGTGTTTGGTAATCTTGGAGTCATGAAAGCATTTAAATAATCTTTTAAGTGAAAAGCACTTTGAGAGAAATACTGATAAAAAACAAATGGTGCCCTTCAACAGATGAATGGATAAAGAAAACCTAGTATATATACACAATGGAATTATATATATATATATATATATATATATATATATATATATATATATAGAAGAATGAAGTTATGGCATTTGCTGATAAATGGATAAAAGTGGAAAATATGCTAAGTGAAATAAGCTAGTCCCCCAAAACCAAAGCTGAATGTTCTCTCTGATATGTGGATGCTAATCCATAACAAGGGAGGGTAGAGAGGGGAGGAAAAGAAGTTCATTGGTTTAGACAAAGGGAAATGAAGGGAAGGGAGGAGAGATAGGAATAGGAAAGACAGTAGAATGAATTGAACATAACTTTCCTTTGCTCATAAATGAAAACATAACTAGTAATTTCATATATGTACATCACAAGAATGGGATCCTAATCGGAATGGGTTTTTCTCCATGTATGAATAATATGTCAAAATACACTCTACTATCATATATATCTAAAAACAACAAATCAAATAAGGAAGTAAAGGAAGGAAGAAAGGAAAAAAAGGGAGGGAGGGAAGAAAGGAGGGAGGAAGGAAGAAAAAGAAATGGACCTCAGTGGTAGAGTGCATGTTTAGCAGGTAAGAGGCCCTGATTCGATCCTAGGCCAAACACACACACACGCACACACACACCCTTTTTTAGAAAAAGTAGGCGTTAAGATACAGGAATGTCTTTCAGACTCTTGAAGGGATCCAGGTTGGTTAAATGGTATTTGAACAAATTAGTTAGAGAGAAAGACTTCAGATAGATATGGTAAGAAGAAAGGATATGTCAGGTAGAAAAGATATTATAAACAAATAAATAGTGGAAGAAAAGAGAAAATACATAAGATACAAGTGGCTTCATACATTTTTTTTTTTTGAAGTTTGAAGAGAGGGAACAGCATCTATTTTTACATTATATATATGTTTGGAGAAAAAATTAATTAAAATCAGGGCAAAGAATATTGACCCTGCTCTTAAGTTATGCTTAAAATATACTTTTATTGTAAATATTTGACTTGATTTATTAACAAAAACAGTTGTTCAGCTGTTGGAGACACTGTAATAGAACCTACACCAGGAGTCCTCGGAGCTTTTATCTGCCCTGGTATTGACCTTACTCTGTGAATCTGGCAGGTTGCTTCACTTTGCTGAGTCTCTTTTCTCACTGGGTGGTTGGTAAACTAATTCATTCTAGCATCCATCCCAGTTCTAAATATTTATCAATTTTTGTTTCCAATATTTGTATTATTAATAAATTTTAGCTTTTAGTTTCCATTTTTCCCCCCTGCATTAATCAATCCCTGGTCTTCCACAAGTTTCTCCTCTCCCCTACCACCAAAAAAATCAAAGACAAAAATCGACAACAGCCAAGCACATGCCTGTAATCCCAGTGGCTTGGGAGGCTGAAGCAGCAGGATTGTAAGTTCAAAGCCAGCCTCGGCAAAACACAGGCATTAAGCAACTCGGTGAGACCCTGATTCTAAATAAAATACAAAATAGGGCTGGGGATGTGGCTCAGTGATCAAGTACCCCTGAGTTCAGTACCAAACAAACAAACAAACAACCCCCCCCCAAAACAAAAACACCCCAAATTTTCTTTTCCTGTTTATATTTATTAGAAATATTGTGAAACTGAGAGAGTTTGGGTATCATTTTTTTGGAAATCATAGGTTTACCCAAGAAATACTTAGAAAAGAATAGTTATTATTTTTATGCATTTGCATGTGTATTATTTATAGGATGTGAGATCCTCAGTGCCCAAAAATTATGCTCAGGAAGAGGTTCTGAGATGTCACCATGTTCTCCAAGAGTAAAACCAAGACTCCAGGGACTTGGAGTCTATTTACATTCCAAACTATAGATAATGTTACAAAACAAAAAAGAGGTAGTTTATACATGTATTAATTAGTAGATATACAACACACAATAAAACTTATCATGCATCAGACCCTGTAATAATACTTATCTCATTTAATTCTTATAATGACCTTGTGAAGTAGGTATGATCATTGGTCCCCGTCTTACTAATGAGGAAACGGAGACATGGAAAGTTTAAACAAATTGCCGGAGATTAAATACTGTACTGACAGAGCCCAGATGTAAACTAACTCAGTTTACTATCTTTACTGCTTTACCATACTCCTCTATATCATTTAATGAAACTACAAAGAGAGACTGTGATGATTAATCTTTATTATCATCCTGATTGCATTGAGAGACACTTAGGAAATTCACAAAGCATACATCCAGGAATGTCTGTGAGGGTGTTTCCAGAGACAACTATCAAGGAGTACCGAGTGGGGAAGACCTTCCCCGACTGTGGGTGGCATTGTCTAATAAGCTAGGGATCCAGAAGGGACAAGAGGAGAAGGAGGAAGTCCATCTGCATAGTCAAGTTCCATTCTTCTTGAGTAGGTGCATCTTTTGCTGCTGCCATCACCCATGGATGTCAGATTCCAGCTTCTTTGGTCTTCACCAGGCACTCTCCAGGAAGCTTCTGGACTTTCCTCCCTAGACTGGGGCTGCATTATGCTCCCCTCTTTTCTGAGGCTCCATCTTCTTGAACTGAATACCTCCTCTGGCTCTCCAGAGTGTAGAGGGCCATTTTGGGACAATCCAGCATATGATCACATTAGCCACTTTGATGAATTCCCTTTATAAATCTTTATATTCTATGGGTCTTGTCTTTGGGAGAAGCCTGACTAATACAGAGATGGCAAAGAATATTTATCATTTAAACACAAAGGTTTCACTTCGCTGTTGGTCTCCTACTTATGCTAATAAGAGAGGAAAATAAGTTATTTAAGCTGTTTCACTCTCATCAAGAAATAAGCTTAATGACTAAACTAATGGAGTTCACAGTCCCTGATCTTGCTGTATTCTTTCTACCCCAGTTCATTATGGCCTCACTGACTGTGCACCCAACAATAGCAATCCACGTAGGTGGTAGAATTACCTCTGGCTTCTAAGTAAATTCAATGTTTACAAAGTGACATGGTCCTTATCCAAAAGAATTATCACTTGCCTAGACCTATTATATAAGCCATCATGGTTTCTTTCAATGTTTTAACAAATATTGTCTTTTACTTGTTAGGAAAAGAAAGCAGCATGATCATTTATACCTCTTTAGCTTGTCCTGTTTGAAAATTTGAGGACAAACTATGACAGGATGCTTTAAAAGCCTTGTAACTACTTCTTCCTTTGGAGCTTAGTCGTAGAGCAACAAGACAGGGTATTATTTCCCTGCCGGAATCACAGGAAACCTCAGCAGCCAAGGCAGTTTCACTGTGCCTGACCAAAACACCTTGGCCGCTGCTCCCGCGCAGCAAGAGGTTTTTGGCTGAGAATGATGGTTTGAGCCAGTGATTGCTGAATGCCCTGTATTTGGCATCCTGCTTTTCATGAAAATAGTGGGGAGAACAGAGCAAGCCTTCATGACTTTGTCGTTACTGGCTACTGAGGGCTTTGGGTGGGTAAACATCTGCCTCATTAACTCCACTGGGCTAGTTTGTATGTTCATGTCATTTACCCACTACTTATTTTGAAGTTCTAGCTGAGGTTAATATTTCTGTGACATTTGTTGATCAAATGGCAAGTTGATATGTCTTTCTGACCTACTGGAAGGTGTGAATGCATAAGCATCTTTTCAGCAGTGTTTTCCTCTATGGTCATTTCTTGTATTTAGTTTGTTTTCTTGACAAAAATTTCTTGATAATATGTTCCAGATTCCCACGACTCATATCTATTGAGTATAAGCTGAGTGTTTATCACACTGCAGAGCGTAGAGCAAATATTCATTTACTTCTTAATTGATCAATTGGTTGAGGGAGTTCATTTGCTATTGGCTGCTCCATGAAAGTAGAGAATAGGTATTTAGGTGGTACAATGAGCTCATTTGGTGAGAGTATAGTGCTGATGTCCATTGAGATTGGATAGGTGTTTGTTCCTGGATGGAACAATTTGATTTATAAATGTTGGCCATATTATTTAAACAATCTCCTCAAAAAGTATGAGTCTAATTTCAATAATGAGCCTGGAATCAAATCAACATCAAAAAGCAAAAGTCTAAGGGTATGTCCCAAATGATATTTTGGGAATGACCTTCACCAATATTTTGGAGCAAGTTGAATAATATATTTTTTTCCTTTATTTCTCTCTTTATACCACCATGCTTCCTTTACTCACTCCAACTCTTTGTTCTTTCTTCAAAAAATACTGATCAAGTCTTTATATGAACCAGATAAATCATTAGAGAAAAAATAAATAATGGCAAAAGTGGTACATCCTGACTGCTTATATTTCAGTAGAGTCAAACAAGCAGTGGTCTATATACAATACCATAGGAACGTGTAATCCAGGGTCAACTGATTGGAGGTGGTGGGGGAACACTCAGAGGTCCAGAGGTGAGAGGAAAAAAAGACTGATTAGGAGAGTAAAAAAACATGTTCGTATGAAGTTGAGGACAGAAGTACATGGAATGAGAGCTGAACTTGAAGTGATTTACACAGATCACACTACAACAAAAGAGTTGAAGTTTTACCCCAAAATAATGAAAAAGAATGGAGATTTTAGGCAGAAGAGTGTTTTTAAAAGCTCAGACTGATGGAGCTGAGAAGCAGGGGAAGACAGGAAATAGAGATAGGTAGTGAGGACTGAAATAGCTTGTGGATTTGAGGACTATCAATAGGATAGAAGTCTGGGTGTGGTGTGAGACAAATCAACGTTGTATGCATCTGACTCAGGTAGGGAGCACCACTCTTGGAATAGGAATCAAAGCAGGAACAAGTAAAGAACGGGCAATTTATGCATTCAGGTTAAGCCCCAGAATTTGAGATGCAGAAAGGGTACTTCAGCCAAAATGCCCATCAGATATTTCATGATGAGCTTGTCATTGTTTTGCACACTTTCATATTGCTCTTTATAACCTTTATCATGGTGATTATAGTCACAATTACCTACTTTGTCTAAACAAAGGATGTGAGGGACACAGAGATATATAGATCCTCCTCTTATAGTGAGGAGATTGGGATATGAGTATGGAGATAATGCCTACAAAAAATTAGATACTAAAAATCATACTTAGCAAAAACTTAATATAATAATACGTACATAAAAACATATATTTACCAATAATAAAGAAGTTAAATTGGACTATGGAAATCTCAATGTATAAAATAGAACATGATATATATCTTGATAAAAAAAGATGGGAAGATGCTAAAGAAAGACATTTCTGATTTGGGGATAAAGTAAAGAAAAATAGGCTATTTTATTTGCAATTATAATATAACCTTACCTTGAGGTTATATATATAATTTATACCTTGAGAAATGGTGCTACCTAAGCAAATTCTTACCTGTCATGCTTGCTGTTAGATGAATGGCAGCTTACTAGAACATCCAGGTGTGTAATTCTACTTTTGGCCAATATACTTTCCCCCTAGATAGAAAATTCATGAAACTGGCCATGAAGTGAGGGTTCTCTTAGGAAAATTGAGATTCTCTCTGTAGTTATTTTAAAAATACCTGAAAATACATGACCACTAACATGGCTATATTTAGAATAGCCTGAATTAAATTATACAAAGCCATGAGATCTTAAGGCTAATGACTTAGGACAGTTCTGTTCAGTCAAAATATAAGGAGAGCCATAGATGTAATTTTTCCAGTAGGTACATTCTAAGAAGTAAAAGAAAGCATGTGAAATTAATAATATATTTATTTCAATTTATCTTAAATGCTACCATTTTAGTATACAATCAACAAAAAAATGTATAACTGAGATATTTTACATTTTTCATACTAACTGAAAGTGGATACTTTATATATATAACATATCTCCATTCAGACTATGAATACTTCAAGTCTGAAAGGATCACAAAAGCCATCATGTTGGACAGCAGAGGGATAGAATGGACAGTCTCACATTTTGCCCTCAATGTTTGGGTTATAAAATTCAGGTTGTCTATTACTGCACACCTACCATCTTTTCCACAAATAAATGCTTTTAGTTCTTTATGAGAAAAACTCTCAACAGCAGCACAAATAAGAAAGAAAGAAAACACAAAAGAGAATTATTTCCCCTTCTGTGCATCTTCTGTGCTCCAGGCAAGGTGCCAGACACTTTATATTTATTACCTCATTAGTTGCACCATCAGCTGTTTTTAGTGAGATAGGCATATACAAATAGAGCCAAAGACAAATAAGTAAATAATACTTTTTCCTCAACAAATCTAATGGACAAGGAGATTGAATTTCAGAGAAATAAAGTAAATTATCAATATACCATTTCTAGTAAACGGCAGAACCATGATCACACCTAGATCCATCTCAATCTACAACAGATGGACTTTCCTCTAGACTTAGCTGTCTGCTATAGCACATCCCTGGTTTGGCTCAGTCAGACTCTTGGTAAACAGTGAATCAACATGTAATTTTGCAGAAGAGAACAAGTCCTTGGCAAGATTGTGAAAGAAAAGATATTAGTGAGAAAAACATTTTTAAAGACATGTTATTGGACCTGGATTCTGGTATATCTTGAAGTTTAATGAGGAGAAAAACAGTTCTAATGGATTACTGAAAAGAGGCAAATGGGAATTTTGTGGAAGAAAATAATAGATTAGCTCTGAACTAAGAGTAAGGAAATCTCAACCTTAATTCAAGTTTTGCATTAAATTCATAAGTGCACCTCAAACTCCCTTAGAAAATTTACTATTCCAAACAGCAGTGAAGTGAAAGGAAGAGTTAACATACAGTGTTGTGTAAGTAATGTTGAGAAAGCTTTTTTTTTTTTTTAAACTGGGTTTTTTAAAATGACAGTAGTTCCCTATTAGTCACTGAAAATATGTTTCAAGACCCCCATAGGGCATCTGAAATCACAGAGAGTACTGAACCCTAAGCATGCATACTATGTTTTTCCTATACATACATAACAACAATAGAGCTTAATTCATAAATTAGGCACAATAAAAAATTAACAACATCAGTAATGAAATAGAGAAATCATAACAATGTGCTATAATAAAAGCTACTTAAGACTTATGCATTCTTTACTTCTGGAATTTTCCATTTATTATTTTTAGACTGTGGTTGAGTATAGGTAGCTGCAACTGCAGAACGTAAAATCATAGATAAAGCAGGGGTAGGGAGACTGTACTTTTTACCTCTTACCTCAGTTTCCCACCACCCTAACAAATACCAGAGATACTCAACTAAAGATAAAAAGATGATTTTATTTTTTAAAGATAAAAAGGTGATTTTGGCTCATAGTTTTGGAGGTTCTCGCCCACAATCCATTGGCCCATTGTTTTGGGGGGCCTGTGGAAGGGTGACACTTTATGAGGGGCATGTGGCAGAGCAAAACCGCTCACTTGGTTGTAAGGAAGTAAGAGGAAGGAACTGGGGTCCCATAAACCCCTTCTAGGACACACTCTCAATAACCTAAAGATCTGTCATAGGCCTCACCTCTTAAAGGTTCACCACCTCGCCACAGAGCCAAAAAGAGGACCAATCCATATAGGTCTTTGGGTGACATTTAACATCCAAATTATAACACCTTTCTATCCTTTCCATATAGCTCCAGAATTTTTGTGGAGAATGTAGCCCTGGGGACATCTTCCCACAGAATCTGGCATAGAAGAGTGGTTCTCATTCTTTTGTGTGCAAAAGAATCACCCTGGAAGAGAATAAAACACAAATTCCTGTTCTTACCACCAAACTTTCTGATTAAGTTGATCTGAAGTGGGAGGGACCTGGTAATCTGTATTTTCAGTAGACTCTAAGGAGATCCCAGTGCTGCTCATCCATGGACCACATATTGTTTTTAATTTTTTTTAGTCGTAGATGGACACAATGCTTTTATTTTGTTTATTAATTTTTATGTGGTGCTGAGTATTGAACCTAGTGCCTCCCGCATGCTAGGCAAGCACTCTACCACTGAGTCACAACCCCAGCCCCATGGACCATATTTTTGATGGTTAGGGGTAGGTGCATTAGCAGAACTATAAAGTCAGTTTATCACTTGCTACCTGATTAACTATTTTTGAAGCAGAAAATTTTTATGAGAAAAATTCTCAACAGCAGCACAAATAAGAAAGAAAGAAAACACAAAAGAAAATTATTTCCCCTCATTTCTCCTGAACTACATAGACTCAGTAAGAAAGAAGTCACTTTCAGAATAGGAATACAAAATTTTGTAAGTCCTTAGTTCCTGTTTGGACACTAACTTCATGCCCACTGACAAAACAAATAGTTGATAAAAATAGTAGTCTCTGAAGAATTGAAGTAAGATGAGAAGTGAGAAATTGGAGTGTGTTCTGACTCTACAGTGAGAGAGAGAGAGAGAGAAGGAGGGAGAGAGAAGAGACAACCATTTCCACCACCAACAGTACCTTAATTTGGATGTCATTCATACACAATAATATGATTATTTATTTACTAGGAAGAGTTAGTATCATAGACAAAAATGGAATCCATTGAACCTATGAATTCCCTTAAAACAAGATAACTTGCTTCCTTGTTTGAGTGACTTTCTAGACCAAGAAATAAATGTGGTAAAATAAATCTAAGCAGACAGTCGAGATCTATTTTTATTTCTTCATCTTTGAAGACTCTAACCAGATATAAAAGCAAAAGAAAATGAGTGGCTGATCTAATTGACTGAGGTTTCTGTTTCTCTGGGGGTAGATGGCTATCATTATTACCACATCTCAATCCTTGGCACCATTTTGCATTCTTAGCCAAGGTGTAAATAAAAATATAGATGGCATATTCATCAGATTTATGGATGATAAATTAGAGAAAATGTGACCATTTTGGTTAATAACATATAAAGGGCTAAAAATTTGAATTAAAAGACTGATTTTAATAAAATAAGTTTGAGCAACAATTGCATGTGTGGAGGATAATAAAAACATAGTATGCTATGGTATATTAATATATATTATAAAAATATGGATTTATAGGAAAAAAATATTAGAATTAGGACAAAAACGAAAACAAAATAAGAAACCCCCAAAAAAAGTCCATGCAAAGTTTGGTGACATTAATTAAAAATAAAATATTTACAATAAGGAAATCACTTATTCTGCTTTGCTTTCACTATTCAAATTATAAATATAATATTGAGTTTAGTTTTAGGTGCCACATTTTATAACAGACATAAACAAAGTAGCACAAACTCTAAAGATGATTTTTAGGTGAAGTTTAGAATTGGAAATGTGTTGTAGGGGAAATACATATACTGTATCATTTCCTTCACTGTGTTTCTTCATCTAGTCAACCATGTCTGCAATGAGATCTGCAGAAGATGTAAGACAAGTGTTTCTTTAGTCAAGTATATATTCATCATTTTCATTCAAATTTCAGAAAAACACATTTTGAAAAGTTCTGAAGGGAAAAAAACCACCAAAGATTAGAAATAATGGTGATAGAGACTGGATCCTTATAAAACAGAACCTGAGGAAAAAGAACCTCAGTTTGCTTCTCCTTTTTAGTGTCTGGGACAGCTCATGCAATTCGGGAATTGCAAGAAACATTTGTTGATGTGTTGAAGAATAAATAAATAAATGACTCAGAAGAGTAAATATGCTGTGTCAGTTATGAGACACACAAGTAAATGATTAGATGTGGGAGAATAGTTCAGGAGTTAGATGGATCTAAAATTGTTTCAAACTGAAAATCTGGGTTTCTTTGTTAAGTAGCTGTTCGTTCTAACATTAACACCTCTCTACCTTTTATATTGCATCTCTCAACAAACCTTCACTTGGACATAGTCTGCAGTCAATCATAAGTGTTTACAAAACTTCTAATCTGTAAACACCTACCTGTGTTCTTTGCTCTGTTGATGTGAGACATAAAGCAAGATTTTGAACACAGGTGGTTCATGATGTATTTTATCAATATTTTAGGCTCAGATGTCATTGGGTAACTAAACAGAACAAATAGTGCAGCACATATTTTACTATTTGACTCTCCCTGAAAGAAAGCTGTCCTGTCTGCCACAACTTTCATTCGAGAAACCTAATGTAAAGAGCAAACATTTTCTAGTCAAATAGATCTGGGTATGAATTTCAACTCTGCCATTTAATAGAGAGTTGCTACATAACCTCTCTCAAGACACTTTACTTTTCTTATAATTTGTTTTCTCATCTATGAAACTGGATAATAGTGTTCATCCTACATGATAATTATGGGTATTAAATAAGATATTGTCCCTGAAGCATATAGTACAATTCCTGGCACATAGTAGACTTTAGAAATGTGAAGGCAATGCTGAAGATGCTGATAAGAAAAATTAAGAACCTGTTTGCTTTTTCTTCTCTTCCCAAGAATATCAAGTTCCAGGTGTATTATAAATGTGCAAAGAATAACCTCAAAATATAAAGTACTTTTAGTATTTCCTTATGAGGTTTCACTACACAGTTTAAACAAGCAGAGAAATAGATTGTCCATAAACCTCCAAGATGTTCAGAATATTGTCTGTGTAGGAAAGTCAGTGTTCATTTCAATCATATTGAAATCACATGCTGAGCAGGTCCACAGTGAAAAGACAACCCAAAGCTATGTTAAGGAAAGCAGCTTGTCCCAAGTTCTTCCAAGCTGTAAGTAAATTTGAAATTTTCTTAATGGTCTACTGTTGTTGATTTTTCTTATTACCATGGAAAGAAAGAGGTGTCAGCCCTGAACAATATGTAAAATATTTATAAATATTCTTTGATATGTTACTACATCAGGTCTTTAAAACGAAGCCTATTTTTTTCTCTTTCTATATTTTTAATAAACACATCAAATAAGAAAATTAGACTTGGGAATTCTTTTATACCTTTTGCCACTAATTTGGTTGCTTGTACCAGTTTTAAGAGAGAGAAATAAACGGATCTTCTAGACAATGCTTATTCTTCTGCCTATCTGAAAATAATAGAGATTACCCCACAATAGATCTGAGTACGAAGACCAGAATTTCTGGTGAATATGGCCAGAAGGATGAGGCTGGCTGGGCTGTACCCAGCAGGCATAGAAACCTGGGCATTCTGGATACCAGAACATTGAACATTGGAGTCTGCTATTGTTCAATGAACTGAGTTTATAGAGAATAAAAATAAAACAATTAGCTTTTTTGACTGAGCTAATTGCTATCTAGAGTAGTTGTACAGTTGGCACCAAAGAAAACTGTTTGACGTGGGCTACCTTCTGACATTCAATACTGAAATGTAGTCAAGAGCTCAATAAGACTCGAATAGGAGCTGTAAAACTGTGGTTATTTAAAAGTGCAAATCTGGTATATCTTTCAAGTATTAAAAACACATTCTCCTTGGCAGCTGCCAGAAGAAATGTGTCTTAGCAAATTTCCTGACTGAACTAAAGTATTCAGCATTTACTTAAAGATTTTGAAGCTATGGCCCAAATTGTAATTAGCATACTTGTTACTGGCACTGAATTCCTTCTTTCCAGGAAACAGATGTAAGAGCAAAGCTGAAAGCGATAAAAATTTCGTTTTTCATCAGTATAGAAAATCATTCAATGATAATTTTTCATTCCTACTCTTGTCATTCACAGTATAAATTTTACCAGTATTTTCTATTCATGCATAAGAACAAACCGTGGCTACGACACTGAATGTGCATACCTCTGTCCAGTTAGGCTGGTAGGTGGCCATCACTCTGCAATCTAATCTATATCTTGAATATTCTAATAACATGATGCTTTTGGCTGCAGTGAACCCAGCTGAAAATCTGAATTGTTAATGTTGAGTTAATATTTAGATAAAGCTCAAAAGGAACAGATAGCCAATAGGAAGAATGGTAAGATTTGTCACTAGTCAAAATCTAAGCAAAATACAATATTTTGTTCCAGGTTCTTTTAAAAAGTACAAGCCTCCCAATTCAGAAGTTGCTTTGGGTCTATCCCAAGATATATTGAGCAAGAGGAGGAAGACTCATTACTTATCCAACCACAACAGGCTGCCTTCTTTTAACTGACCTGTGAGGGACTGAGTTCTTGATCTGACTGGCACTGCTGAATGTATCATTTGCTCAATCAACCTACAATTTCAGCTAATAGCTTAGTTGGCTAAATTTTATTTCATTTTGATTTGATTGCACTTGATCAGCAGTTGGAATGAATTTACTAAATCAGCTGATTGTGCCATTGAATCCGACTCACTCACTAAGCTCATGAGGGGCCCCCAATAGATTTAAAAACCATATGCTCTTCGTACTAGAACTAGTAAATATTTGTGAAGATATCTACATACCTACAAAGACCTAGCTCTGCCTCTGATTTTTTGCTTCTTTTTGAATAGGTGTAGGAAGTTTTCTGTCTTTTAAAACTTATTTCCTTTCTTACTGGCAGAAGCTATTTAATAATATTCTCTGTAATGCAACATCATTGTCATTGTCAACATTATTCAATCTAAATATTTTAGATTGGCAAGTCACAGGGCAAAGCATTTTGATAAAGACTCTTTGTTCTTCCTATAAGATGTAACAAATCAGACAAGCAACTTTTTAATCTTCCTAATTGAACTGCACACTTTGGCTCTCAGACACATGGTGCATGTTGTTGTTACAAGCGGAGGAGTATCTGGTAACTTTCAATGAAAAGACTGTCAGGTTTTATTGTTGCTGAAATTATAGCTTGACCAAATTCTTCAGTGAAATTGATGTAGTCTCTCTCTCTCTCCCTCTCCCTTTCCTTTGCAGTTTTTTCTCTCTTGCTTCCCACTTTACTTGTAAACAAAATTGAAACGTAAAAAAATGCCATTTTTAGGGAAGAGAGGTGGGAGTGAAAGGGAGGGGAAAGGGGATTAGCAAGGATGGTGGAATGTGATGGTCATCATTATACAAAATACATGTATGAAGATTTGAATTTGGGGCCAACATACCTTATATACAAACAGAGATATGAAAAATTGTGGTATATATGCGTATTAAGAATTGCAGGGGCTGGGGATGTGGCTCAAGCGGTAGCGCGCTCGCCTGGCATGCATGCGGCCCGGGATTGATCCTCAGCACCACATACAAACAAAGATGTTGTGTCCGCCGAGAACTAAAAAAATAAATATTAAAAATTCTCTCTCTCTCTATCTCTCTCTCTCTCTTTAAAAAAAGAATTGTAATGCAAAAAAAAGAAACAGTACATGTATAATGGCATAAGTTGGCGTGAACATACTTTATATACAGAGATTTGAAAAATTGTGCTCTATATGTGTAATAAGGATTCTAATGCATTCCACTGTTGTCGTGTATTTTAAAAATAAATAAAATTGCAAATCAACAAACTCTTTAAAAATGCCATTTTGCAAATTATACCCTGGGGACCTCACTCACAGCTCATTTATAAATACAAGACAAATATTCCTTTAAAAAATGATCAAAGAGATGGAGGATCTCCACTTAAAATATAAAGATCATGATGTTTAAGAATGGTGGAATGACAGTATTAAGAATATCTTATTTGACAAATGAAGCTCATAAATTTCTGAGAAGATTCTGCTGAGGGATATAGCAAAAAGATATGGAAATTTGGGAAATTAATCAAGATGAGAGTTTAAATTACCTGCAATGGGGATTGGTTTACCTTTTCACATTCACAAGTATTGGGACATAAAATTAGTATTATATGTGGCAATAAGACACCTGATTGGGATACTGTCTGAGCCAGAATTCAGGTCATTTTTCTATGTCACAAATGACTAAACATTGTGGATAGGGATAGGTTCATGGCATATCAACTAATCTCATGTTGGTGAATCCTGGAATCTGGAGAGAGGAAAGAAGTATTTTCTAGGCTTATCAGTCAGAGTTTGAGGAAGTTTCAAGCACATAATTTAAGGTCAAAAGAGTGTGAATATAGAAATTTTCTTTGCTAATTAACATTCCTTAAGTCAGTTTAGCTTTTTGGGGATTACTCACACAATTATTTCTGTAGGGTAGTTTATCATTGATGGATGATTACACAAATGGACACTCTGTTCAATAAACGTTGAATCTTGTCCCAGGCATAGGACAAGGCTCTGTCCCAGGTGCCAGAGGTGGAAAGAGATGTGAGATAGAATCTTTATACCAAAAGACTTTACAATGGTTCAAAGCCACATCACAATGCTTTGGTAACTTACTCACAGTATTTTTTTCCAACAGATAAAAATGTACTTAAAAAGATAAACATCATCATGTAATAAAAATCACTGATATTTTACTCAGAGAGAGGTTTTAATTTTATCTTTGCTACAAGACAGGAGCTAGTAGTATTTTTGCTCCTAGTGTGCATGTGTGTGCATGCGCATGCGCGCACACACAAACACATACACCACATATTTTTCATTATTTTATTCCTTCCAATGAGAAAGGGTTCAACCTCTTATGAAATATGTAATTCAAGTCCAATTTTAGATAGTGATTATCAAGATATTGGTAATATCCACATCAAGCTTTTGAACATTATTAAAATAACGATGTGTTCCTGGATATACATTAATTTCATATGAAAATCATAACCAGCTGCCGTTGAGAGAATTGGGTTCCAATCTCTTTTCCTTATTAAACGACACACCATATTCGCTAAATGAGATCGCATAGCAGTAATCCTTTCCCCATGTCATTTTACATACCCCATCGCCTGAAGCATTTTTAGTTAGAGAAATTTCATAGTATATGTAGTACTTTCAGTGGAACATTATTTTCTGAGTCATGTGGCATCCAAAAGAATAGCTTATGGTACAGTTTCTGTGTGTACAAACTAAAGATGTCAATCTCCAATCCTCTTGGGCTCTTCAGCTGCCATGTTCTTATTCATTTCTGGTACATTGCTGTGTTCTGGTGTTGCCAACTCAAGTAGGTATTATTCTAATTAATTCAATATGAGGATAATATCCAGATACTACAGGAGGACTTAACTTGGAAGAGCTCTTAGAGATTTCTTTTACATATGAGGAAATCAAGGCCACAAAGCCCCAAGTTGACTGCCTTGGGGACCAAGCCAGGTTCTGGAAGAGCTGAAACTGATTCCTCCCACTCCCATGATGGGGCTTTGTCTTCTAGTGCATGCCTTACTATCTCTGCTCTGGAAAACTGCTGTACCAGGCCACTTATCCACTCAAAAAACATTTACTGAGAATGATCTAAATGAATAATGCTATCACTGGCACTAGGGCAGGGGGCTACTGACAAATTTTAAGTCCATTGCTCTTCTTCAGTTGCAGCAGTTAAGCGACAACATGGGATACACATTTCTAATGTTAACCCTATTAAAAGGGTGTGTCCACATTCTGATGAAAAGAAGAAATAGGGTAATTTCACTTAGAGTATTTTTGAGATATCTATGAAAGTACTGCTTTAATTGGTAACTAAATGATCTTGAAGAAGTTATCCCTTCAAAATAAGAAACAGACATGACAGTGGTTAGGGAAATTTAAGAATCCAACAGAATGTTGAATCCAAAGATTTAGCTGAGTGGATCATGTGACCCTTTGCAAATATATAATATCAATATTTTTTTCAAATAGCCCTTGGAGTTAGTAACTTATGATCTCAAGATTCAGACTGT
The DNA here is from genome assembly GCF_021218885.2 of Marmota monax. Classification (NCBI taxonomy): domain Eukaryota; kingdom Metazoa; phylum Chordata; class Mammalia; order Rodentia; family Sciuridae; genus Marmota; species Marmota monax. The sequence goes on from NW_026693558.1 coordinate 101,294, forward strand.
CTAATTTCTCCATCATCATAACTTCTAAATTGTTCTGTTGGTTGTTCAATGGCTCTCCTACTTAGCAGTTTTCATCTCTTACTTAGTGGATGTTCCCCTTGTTTTGATTTTACCTTTTATCCTGGTACCCTCCTAATATCTCTTGCCACTTCCTGAATTCTCTTTATTAATTTGCTTGACTCAACACTGATCTTTGTTCAGCTTTTTATAGGCTTCAGTTTCAGAAAAATGATAAAAAAATAAGATATTTGCAATCCTGTCTTGAATCAAGGTGACTGAGAACTATCATAAGATGGTTCTGGTGATGTAAATGATTTTCATCCACTTTTTTCTCATTGAAAGAAACATCAAGTACTTGACTGCTATTTCTCATCATATGATTGAAAATCTGAGTAATGTCATGAGGTAGAATTAGAGAATTCCTTCCGTAAATGCCAAAGTAGTACTTGTGAGGAAGTGTCACAAATAACTTCGTATTGCAGATAGCTCAGGTATGCTATGGGACATTTCAATCTTGGATTAATTGATTATCATCGGTGTACCTTTGATATAGGACCAATAAGGCTGGACACCCAAGGAATTATCAGGAAGCTGGTTTATTTAAGCTGCAGCGGTCCAGTGGGGCTAATGTGTAAAAATCTACGGACCCTGGGTCTGGAAAATCTTTTAGATTCAGTGGGGTGATTACATGACAGTGGGAGGATACATAACAGCTAATCTTTGTCCTATATTATTAGGCTAGACAAAGGTTTCACACATTTTTACCAGGAAATATAAATAATATCTTTTGTACAACAACAAACTTGATTGTAGACTTAACTTTTACAAGTAAGAGAAAGCTACAAACCACAGTGACCCTTCTGCAGAACTTCCATGAAACCCTGTTGACACTCTTGTAAACATCTTGTTGACTAGGACAGAAGCTTAATTATGGTGGGGGGATTGCTGGAGAAGCTTATATGTTACAGTTATGGGGGGGTCTCTTTGGTGGGAGGGTCCCTTGTGATTGGTTCATCTTCTGTATACTGTTCTTGATTTTTGGAATATGACAAAGTCTCTACAGAGTTTGATGAAGGATTGTTCTGCTAATTATAAATGTGGTTGATGGAAATTTTAGAAAATAAGAAAAAATGTACATACTTTAAAATAATTACCTTGACTGCTTTTTCCTCTGAGATACTATTGTATTATCAAACAGAAAGACACCCTGTGGTAGCTGTGATTTGCTATAACACCATTGCCTTTGTAAATAGAGTATTATTGCTTAGAAATTTTATGTCTCCCATTACTTTGTGAGCCAGTAGAAATAAGTGAAAACTTTAAAAGATGACCGTCATCTCACTTTCTCTTTCAGATCTAATGCAGATGCATCTAACAAGAAATTCTAAGAAAAAAAATTATAGCCTTGAAAGAAAGCACACCACAGAATGGTAAATTGGAAAATGCACACACAAATCTACAGTGTCTGGTATACTAAGAAGACAGGAAAACAAAGCCAGCTAATTTGGTATTCTTAGGGAAAACGATTGTATGGTTGGTTAGCACCAGTCTTTTGAGTGAATAGGGGAAAGCATGTTCCAGACAGGAGAATCTCTACTTAAGACTGAGAGGTGAAAGAGGGTGTCACATTCAGGAGACTGAAGGTAGTTTGGTATGCTGAGGAGGAAGAAACAACCCTGAGAGGGTAAAGGATGAAGGGAGAGGAATAAGGCTCCAGGCCTATAGTCATCAGCTCATTAGGATGTGTTAACTCTTATTCTGCAAATTATAAATATTAACCAGGAGGCCTAAGAGCTGTTTCATCCACCTCTGATTCTAACCAGAACAGAAATTTACTTTTTCACTTTTAATTTTCTTTTTGCAATAGAACTGGAGAAATGCTCATGACATTAGACTTAGTGACAGGTAACACAGAGACATGAAATCATTATTCCATTCAAGTCATCAAAACAACAACAAAAATGTGTATTCTTACTAAACTGAAGCAGAGGTCCTTATGTCAACTGGCAGCTGAGTTGTGTGCACTTAAGAGTTTGTAAACAAAATAATATACTACTTTTTGCAAAACCATGGAAGGACTTATAAGGATGAGATGGTCTTTATGTCCTCTAAGGTGTAGTAAAAATATTTGATTTTTGGTAATATTTCTAAGCTGGTTGAAATGCTATTAATAAGGTCACTAACAACAATGATAGTAATAATATATTCTTAATATAATAGCTTCAAGATACACTCTTAAGGAAAGTTTGAATTAAACTTTTGAGCAAATTGTGTAGCTACCTTCTTTGCTCTCAAGCTGAGATGGAGTTAATCCATTCCAAATAAATAAATTAACAAATAAATAAATTAAATGTTATTTGTTGTAACTAAAGTCATGCCTATGATCACTCTGAGTTCCCCACCCTCAGTGCCAGGCACTTATATACCCTCAATTCAGACAGCACTTCATGGCCTAGAACAGAATTATATCACCTTTGTTATTTTTTATTTTTCCAGAAAAATATCTTAATTTTATATTTTTCCTTAAAATTCCTATTTTTATTTTTCTCTACTGCTTCTTCACAATTTATATGGATGTTCCACCTTGTGTACATTGATATTAACACAAATCACTTTCTGCTGTCCTTTTCTCAACATGCATAGAGTACAAGGTACAAGTTAATAAGATCTTTTGTTTTTTTAACACATATCTCTGATCCATGTACTTTTTTCCAAGAATCCTGCAAATTTTAAGTAGGCTGCGTTTATTCTAATACTTTAAATTAATCAATAGGAGGGACTATTAAGAAATGAATATGCCTAGAGGCTCTGTAAGCTATCTATTAGCCTCACTTTGACTATTGCCATATCTAAAAATTGAATGTTGTCCTCTTTTCTTCCAGCTCTGTCTTTACCCTAATCTCTACTCTAATTCAAGGAGAAACTGTTGATTTTTACCCTCTTGTATTTAATTCTGCAATTAAAATATGAACTTTTAAACCTAAAATTCCACTGGAGCATTGGTAAACAGCAGGAGAAACACATATCTGAGCGTGTTCACGTTTCTGCCATATGAAGCCCCACAGAAGAGGGCTTATTTTATATTAGTCTTTTGTATTTTTACATTTGACTGATTGAGTCAATGGAAACCAGCCCTAATTGTTGCTTTATAGGCGGACGATGTTTTCCATCACTGACACATACTGAACCAAACCTTAGGGGAGTAAAACAGGGCTGGACTGCTGTTTTCTGTTACTCTGCAAATCAAAAAAAGATTGGTAGTTCTGATTAATCTTTTATTTCGTTTAGTTGCCTACACAACACCCTGCCAAATTACTTTATAATAAATAATAAAAGTCACTGAGAACTCTGTGTTTATTCTCACCACCAATCCAAATAAAAGGTTTTCTGTAAATGAGTTATTTCTAATAAAGCACAAAGCCTGAAGAAAATTATTAAAAGCAAATTTGCCTCATGGTTTTATGTTAATAGAATGCACAAAACTTGAGAATAAGTTTAACTAATGGTGATGTGGTTTTAAAGATTCTAGAAAATCTAAAGGCAACAAAGCAATTCCAAATGTATCTCTTCATCTTGCAAAATGAAATTTAATGAATAAAACTTACTATTAGGGTAAACATGATGCTATTCAGATTCTCCACAACAGTGGACTTCAGAAATATAATTTGTTGAGCATGTTAGAATAATATTTTTTTTAAAAAATGCGCTAAAATAAAATAAGCATTAGATTCTAAATAAAAAAACTGCATTTAATAACAAACAGAGTGTAATGTTGCCATACACACTTTCTCAATGGGAAAATGAGTTAATGAAGTCATTTTTATGCAAGAACATGGGGAACATCAAAGTATGATTACTCGTAAGCACACGTCTAGTTCTTTTCAAAACATGGAGTAGTTAAATTCATTTATGTTATTAAGCTTTCTCAGCACTATCCATCACCACTTCCATTTTGTCTTATAGTCAAGGTTAAATTATTTATCAAAGATAATGACTGAGTTTGTGCCCATGCCAAGATTCAGCTCATCACAGAAATGGTTTTTATATCAGACTACCATAGTAGACCCATCGAAACAGGATGATCAAAGAATTATTAACAAACATGACATCTGGAAACTGTTTCAGTGGTGCAAGATGCTAAAGCAAGTGTATGTGGGTAATTAATTGATTTAGCACATTTAAGGGAAGTTTCTTCTCAATTACAATACTTACTGAGAAATAATGGTGCACTAAAGAAATCCCATTTTGCAGGGCTAGAGTTACCGCTATGCCATTTCCTTCTTTCTCAGTGGATGGTGCAGGCACTTAAGTTGAGGGTTTGAGCTATAAAATGTGTCTTAAAATGCTAGTCAATAGGATATTGGATAACTTTCTAGAAATTTTCAAAAGATCTGCTCCTAATACATTAAATTATATGGCTTCAGATGTATTTAGTTATTTTGCTTGACTGTTACAGTGACTTCCCTCACCTAATAACTCAAACACCTCTTAAACTACTGAACAACCATTAGGATATGCATTGATTCTATAAGCGGCAAGTTACAAGAGTATTTTACACAGTCAAGAATTTTTAGAACTCAAAGGCTTCCTCTATTATATGTTAAATGGCTACTTTTCTGAGAGACAAAATGGTACATGAAGTTGAGCCCAGTGTCATTAATGGCTACAAACCAAACCAAACCAAAGGAAAACAAACAAACAAAAAATAATAGTCACATCTAGATCTGTGGCAAAAGAGTTAAACATACTACAGAGGCCATGGTGTTTAATTGAAGCTGAAAAATAATTGGAAGATAAATAAATAGATGAAGTGAAAAGTTTGTAAAACATGTAGGTCTGGATGAAATTAGAAAAACTTCCTGACCAAATTGTAAAAGTCTTATTTGAGACTTTGTTTCCAAGAAAATATCTTATTTTGTGTTCAGTCTTATTATTAAAGAGAAATGAGGGAAAAAGTATTAGACCATATACTAGGAGCTGAATTAAGTTAATTAAATGAACATTTATGAGTCTCTGGTATGTACCAAGCATAGAGGCTATTACTTATTCACAGACACATCAACAAGTCATTGTAAGAAGAGGTGAAAGAAGATAGTACCACCATGCTAGCTCTGTGAGAGCACATCCCAGAGGAACTAAACTCTGCACAGAGCAGTAGGCAGGCTTCATAGAGAAGAAAACCTTTCTTCTGAAAGCAGGCACCATGTAAACAAGCTCAAAATGAGATAAAGGGTCCCCTAGAAAGGCCATGCCAGCCCCTCTCAAGACTATCACTTTCATCCTGTTGAATTCACCATGTTTTGGTCTAGCCACAGCCTTGCAGACTTTCTCATTCATCCCTCTTTGTGTTCTAGACTTGAAAGAATGGGGAATATAAACACCAGTAAATCTCACTCACAAAACATGATGGAAAAAACAACAACAACCACAACAAAAAACCAAATGCCAATTTATTTATCTATGATAAATCTAATAAATTTTAAAAAGTACTTGTGTTGTTCTGGACATGGAATTTTGTCCCCATGTAGAAAACCAGAATTATAAAAGATTAAATGTGGATCAGAATAAGGACATCTGCTTCAAAGTTGGAATAGGCAGGAACCTTACATTTTGATCACATGAGGAGGATGTCCCTGTGTCAGTGACATCCTGTCTCAGGACATTCTCTTCTTACACAAAGTATGCTTTACAAATGGCATTCATTAAAGGTGTAGAGATTGACAGAATTAACTCTTACAGGGCCATTTATGTCTTGTTAATAAAGTAGGCCATAACCTATAGAAATTTTGAGAAAGGGGTTAGGAAATGGAAGTTTTTAAGTTGAAAAAAAGATTGACATAGTCATAGGCAGAGTGAAGAAAACAAGTGTGAGTTAGCTGAGTGCATCTTTGTGTACATGAACATAGGTTTTCAGGTGTGGTCAAAATATACATCTCCTGTGGGTAAGAAAAAGGAAAAGTCATGGTCATAAACCTATCAACCATAGGGAATTGAGGCAGGATGGACAAATAGAAATCATGTTATGACAGCCTTGTATGATGTGCTAAAAATCTTGGAGTATGACTGAAGAAATTTACAGAGGAGAGGCCACAGCAGACTTGTCTTTTGTAAACTTTCCCTAGTGGCCATTTTTTTTTTAAAGTTTACTTGCAGAGTATAAGAAGAAACATCAGGAGATCATTTAAATAACACAGCTTCTATAGTCATCCAAGTAGTAAATATTGGTGGTCTGAAATTGAGGCAGCAATCATGGAAGAGAGAAGACAGCCAGACATGGTGTCACACACCTGTAATCCCGGAAGCTCAGGAGGCTGAGGCAGGAGGATCACAAGTTCCAAAGCCAGCCTCAGCAATTTAGAAAGCTCCTAAACTAGTGAGAATCTGTCTCTAAATAAAATATGAAGAAGACTAGGGATATAGCTCAGTGGTTAAGTAACTCTGAGTTCAATCCTTGTGTGTGTGTGTGTGTGTGTGTGTGTGAGAGAGAGAGAGAGAGAGAGAGAGAGAGAGAAGAAAACAGATTTAAAAGATACTAGTAAAGTGTGGTGACTAAGACCCAATGTTCGTGGTTGATTGGGAAAGGACAGTTTGGAGTCCACAATTATGCCTTTTTTTTTTTTGCCCTAGAATGTGTAGAGTGAGCAGCAAGATTGGAGACGATACTGTGTTCATTCAAGTAGTGTATTTGAGGTATCAGGCATTTACTTGGAGTAGAAAGCTGGAAGTTTGAATCTGAACCTCAGAAGAGATACATATAGTGAAGAGAGATGGCATTTAAGTAGTGGTTGTCATCTAATCATGAAATTAGATGACAGAGAATGTGTATTGAAAGAGTGTGTGGGGGCTGAGATGATCAAATTAGCAAATATCTCTGAGAAACACAGCTCATTCACAATAAAGAATTGAGTAGAAGAATAAGAGGAAACTAGAATACGTAAAAAAGACCAAAGAGGAAGAAGCAAAAACAGAACTTATAGTCATGGGAATTTGGAGAAGGGAATGGTCTGTAGTATCAATTTCTACAAGGAAGTACAAATATTAGATGAAATATAATGTCTCCTTTGGATTTTGCAATAGAAAAATTATTTTTGATACTAGCAAGGGAGTTTCAGGGAATTTCCAAGAGCAGTGGAAAGAGGGATTAATGGAAAGTGACGAATTGGAATGACAATTAGAAATGACTCTTGTAAAAAACAGTGAAGAAAGTGATAAAGACACAATGGCTAACTAGAGAGAAAGAATTCCCAGACCCCTCTTCCATAGCTGTTGTAGTATCTGTGCATGGTCACTTTTTTTGAAAGCATGGTGTTGCCCTGCACATGCAGATTAGCTGGTTCCTTATCAGATGGAAAGATCGTTGAAGACAAGGATTGCATTTTACCTGGTCATGACTCTCTCTCAAGTCCATCAAGTACCTTGTAAAATGCTCATGAAATTAGTGACAAGTGAAGAAGGATGAAAAACTGAGGACATATATTCTTCAATAACTGAAAGAAAAGAGCTCATAGAGAGAAAGAGGCTCCAAATTACTAAAGAAATAACTAACAAAGCCTGTAGGCTGGAATCCAAATCATGCTCAGAAGTTTTTATTTTTGAGCAAAAAGACCCCCCCCCCCCTTCTCTGAAACAGAGGAAAAGGTGGTGAAGATGAACTTCCATGTGAATTAAATGTGTACATGAGAGACAAGGAAACTGAGGCAATTCATTCTGGACAACCTTGCTTTCCTTAATGATATAGGAGGAATTTATTAGGTGGTTAATAAATGCCAGGCACATATATTTCCTAATATCGATTCCTTCATGAATCTATGTTCATAAGACAGATCTGTCTTTAGTTTTTTTTTTCTTTCTCTTCCTTTTTTTCTTTTCTTTTCTTTTTTTATATAATGTTTGTCAGATTTTGATGTCAGAATTATCCTGGATTCATAAAATCGATTTGATTGCCTTCCATATTTTTTTCTGTGTTCTGGAACAAATTATATAGAATTGAGTTTACTAGTTCCTTTAAAGTTTCAAATAATTCACTAGTAAAACAACCCCTGGAGAATTTGGAGTAATTTTTTGAAATGTTTTTCATTATGTCTATGGTTGTTATTCAATTCAGATTTTTCTAATTTTTATAAAATTTTATTGCTAGTTTATATTTTCATGAATGTCTTCCATTTCACAAGTTTTACACATGTATGAGCATTACATAGGGTCTTACACTGCAAACTCTTATACATTTCACTGTATTTGCTTTTAGTATCCTTTCTCTAATTTTATTTATTTTCTCTTTTTTCCTAATCAGATTTTCTAAATACATTTACTTTCATTTTATTGCCAGTAATCTCTGAGTTCATTAATTCTATTTTTCCTGATTTTAGCCCATTACATTTTTCTTTTTAAATATTACTTCATTTTTTGTTTTATTCTTAGTTAATTTGTTTTATTGTTTTGGAATTCTTGTTTAATAATGTGCATGTGTAAAGTCATGATGTTCCCTCTGAATGAAGGCTTTTACCATTGACTTCTCTGGACTGCTTTCTGTTATTTCCAGATAAGTCTTTGATCATCCTTTTATTTTTCTTTGTATTCTATGTCCTTGTAGCTATTGTGAGTACCATAGAGTTGAATTCCTCTAACCTAATCAGAAAATATTTATATGCGGGCTTAACTAGTTCATTTTGAGAGTCACAAATGATGTTTGGTCTTTTTTGTTTGTTATTGTTATTACTCTTCATGCTTTATTAACATTTATTTTTTCCTATGTTTTATTTGCTTTCATTTTCCCATATATATGAAAGTTTATTGCAATCTTTAAACTTTTGTGAACATTGTGTTTAATCCTAATTTTTTTAGAATTGCTTTAAATTCTAATTGTTGTAATTACAAAAAGTTGAACCTATATTTTCTCTTCTTACAAAGATAAATAGCAAAATAATTGTAAAGCAAAGAAAGGAGAGAGGAAACCTCCACTAGTTAGGAGACATTTATTCAAGATCATGGGGAAAGGAAGTAGTCTGCTTTCATTACAACTTTTTCTTTTACTCATTTAACAAACATACATACACAACCAGAAAAACTCCACATCATGTACAATTGCAAGAATAGGATCTTAATTAGAAGTTAAGTTAGACTCCGTGTGTGTATAAAATGTCAAAATATTATTCCACTGTCATGTATACCTAAGAAGAATAAATAAAAAAATATTAACTTTCTAATTCTGTTAGAAAGAGAAAAGGGCATTAAAAGAAAAAGAAGAATATAAAAATTTTCTTTCTCATTTGTAATGTGAAATTTGGTGATTTTCTTATGCTCACCAATACCATTAGTTACCATGGAAATAAAATTCAGCATTATATACCAGGGTTCCTTTTTTTAAAAAACTGGATTATATTTTTATGCTATGTATAAATTTCTAAGAATATTTTCTTTGAATTTAATAATATTGTATTTATAAAACAAATATACATAAGGGATTTTACTTACTACTTAAAGCTACTTTTCTCATACTTAAATTTAATTAACAATCTCTACCACTGAATAATTTTTAGTAAGTTTCTCAGGAAGAATATACAATATTTCAATATTTCCTGATCTCTTCTATAGATTATAGTAATCTTCCTGTTACCTTCATATGGAATTCTTGAATCATTGGCTCACAATATTATGTGCCTTGTTTATTTTCTTCCATTTTTCAAGGAACTAGACTAATTGTTATTTTGTTTTCCTTAATGATTCCGTGCTGGATATTGTCTCTGGCAGACGGCATCCATTCCCCACTACCTTTGGTATCCTTGTATCACAGGGTCTAGGCTGGGTACTACATTTCCCAGAATCTCTTGCCAGCAGAACTCTGGATAAAGTTTGGGTTCCACAAGGAAAAGGCAGTCACATGAGATTTTGAAGGGAAAATTATTTTATTTCCTTGGACAGTGGTGACATACTTCAGCTTTGACAACTGAGTTTTTTCAATGTTCTTCATTATCTCCTGCCATTCATTCACCTGCCTTAGGGCCACAGAGCAGTTGTGAAGTCAGCAGTAGTTTCCTACAGGCAGAAATTACTTCAAAAATTCAGATTTCTTGGCAGATAATTTTATTATAGGATTACAAATTGTGTAACTCTGATATAAAATTGTCCCACAAGTCTCTTCTTACCAGAGAATTATGTGTCCTTCCTCAATCCTAGCTACAGAAACAGGAAAACATTTTATTATATTATTTATTTTATTATAACTCCTTGCCAGAATAAATGTGGGAAGGGGATTATTTCCTGCTAAGCAGCATCTTTTTGTCACACATCCACAATTCACCCTTAATGTCCAATTTGGACCACCCCATGCTGAGAATCTTCTGCTCACTGCCTACTTCAATCCCTCTCCTCTTTACCTGATCCTCTGTGACTAGGACATTTTGGGTAGTGCACTGTTAGTTGCGGTTCTCCAGAAAAACAGAACTAATAAGATAAATGTTTTCTTTAGTTTCTTATTCCCTTATCATGTAACATAGTACATGTTGACTTTTTATTTGTATTTAAATATTACATCATTGTATTAAAGTTATGGGAATAAAAGTAAATATCACTCAAGTACTTTACTTCCTCTTCTGGGGAAAGGATTAGTTAGTACATTTTGGTTGTATGCTGGATAGTTGTTTTATGTTAGGTAATATTTTGACCTTGTTTTGGGGGATAAAGTTATGGTTTAGAAGATATGTATGGGTTACAAGTTAACATGATTGTAATATTTTTTTATCAGCTTGACTTGGCTAAGTGATGCACAGATAACTGTCAAGATACTATTTGAAGTTGTATTTGTGTATTTCCAAAAGAGATTACCATTGGAATTAATAAAAATTGCCTTCACCTATATGGATGGCCATCATACAATCTGTTCTGTGCCTGATTAGAAAAGAAAGGGTGGAGGAAGGATGAATTGTGGGTTTGAACTGGAAGTTTTATCGTTTTCTGTCCTAGGACATCAGCATTATTCTATAGTTTGAGCCTATGGATTCAGACTGTTATACTATTGGCTTTCCTGGTTGTTCAGCTTTAAAATGGCAGATCATGAGACCACTTGGCCTCCATAATTGCATAAACCAATATGCTTGTGTGTGTGTGTGCGTGTGTGTGTGTATACATACATATACATATATCCATATCTATGTCAATAGAAATGTAAATAATCATAAAGATACAGTATTAAATAATAACTGCATAAGATTAACTATAGCCTATACTGTACTGATATAATAATTCCATAGCCACATCCTATTGCTATGGCAATGAGAGCAGAAGTTATGAGTATCTAAAATGTTGTCTGCTGGAAACTACTCATCTCTGTATGGAAATTCATCTCTCCAGTAAATTTGATTTTGCAATAAAAAGCGATCTCTTGTGATTCACATGTGGTTTTCACCATATTTAATACATATAACATACAAAATATGTGTTAACTATGTTTCTGGTTAAACTTCTGGTCAATATCAGCCTATTAAGTTTTTGAGGAGTCAAAAGTTGTGTAATTTTTCAACTGCACAGAGAAGAAGACAAGTCAGCATCCCTGACCCTCGTGTTGTCCAAGGATCATGTGTAGTTATTTGTGGATGATAGCAGGGCCTGTCTCAAAAATCCTAAACTCTTGGCTTTTCCCACTATGACAGCTCTCACTCCACAGTGGATCAGGGAACAAATATAGAGATTTTACCAACTATAAGTACCTCAATTTCAATTATAGGTTTTGGAGATGGGGAAATAACCAAAGTGTAGGTTCAGGGACCCCCTGGACCCACTGTGAGATGAACCTGAGGTAAAACTCCATTCATCACCTGAACTCAATAGACTCATTCTTTGAGTAAAGGTTCACAGTGACATTTTGTGTCTTCTGGAATCAGTGTCAGCTTGGGGCTAGTAAATAGTAGTCCCTGAAAGGCCTTATTGTTAACTTTTTCCTAGTATATGATTGTCCTAGTAAAAAGATAAAAGTTCCTTTGGGGAAGCCTGGGAAAAATATAAAGAATATAAATTTGGGGTAGTGTCTGTGGGTCCTACCTTGAGGGGACACACCCTCCCCTTTGTTCAAGGGGTTCTACATCTATAAACTTGTTAAAGCCTGGAAACTGATTCAGGGGCTGCAACTTTCTGTCTTTATTATTCAAGTTAGATTTAGGTTCACTTGACCTATAATATTTCTGTTTATACAGATCCAGTAAAAATTGAGGAGGATTCTTTATTAGTCAGCTTTGCATCATCGTAACCAAAATATGGAACAAGAACAACTTAAAGGGGGAAAAGTTTATTTTGGCTTGCTCTTCCAGAGGTTTACTCCATGATGGTTGGCTCTGAGCCCAAGGTGAGGCAGAACATCATGGTGGAAGGGTATGGTGGAAGAGTACTGTTCCATTCAGGGCAACCAGGAGGCAGAGAGGAAGGGGAGAGGTAAACAGTTAACATGAAACCTTCTAGGGCACAAGGGAAGTGACCCATCTCCTTCAGCCCTACCCCACGTGCCTACAGTGATCATTGACGTCTTTCAAACTATAATGGACTGATTAGGTTACAGCTCTTATAATCAAGTCATTTACCTCCAAAGTTTCCTGCTTTAACACAGGGAGCTTTTGGGGAATACCTGCTATACAAATCATAACAGTTGCCTATCTACTTCACTTTCAGGAACACCATGACTAGTGGATGCTATAGGTGTGTGTGAGTCAGACTATTCTGGTCATGATTTTGGCCTTGCCATTTATTACAATGAATATGCCCAGCTTGACTTTGTAGTTGAGTGATGCCATGTGACCTCAGCCACCCCAGGATTCAACTATTTCCATTGTATTTAGGTTTTGCAATTGGGTTGCTGTGGTTCTCACTCATAGGCCTGGCATACAGAGAAGAGAAATCATGGAGCTGTCTGTACAAGGCTGGTGAAGTACCCTTCACAAATTTATTTCTCAAAGTAGTTTTGAAAGTTACGTCTTCTAAATTCTCCCACTGTGGGTGAGTGGTCTTAAATTCACTCTAACATTCCAATTTCCCTAAGCCTTTGAATGTCTTCCTCTGAAAATCCTGTAGACATATCAAAAACATTGATTAAACTGTATGTTTTAAATGCATGAACATTATCATAGGAAAATATATAAAAAATGCTGTTTTGTAAAAAAGAAAGAAAAAAAAGATTAAAAATCCAATTTTTTTCCCTTTTAGAATTTCAATAAAGAGCTACAAATGTGTTTAAGCCAAGTACTTTTTCCAAATCTATCCATATATTTATTATTCACTACTGCTTTGGCAGAGGCCTGACCCTTTCTTCCAGACAACTGGCAGAATTACCAGAAAATGTTCAAAAAACATCATTCCTCAGGCAGTTGATGATAGATGACATTCTGTGCCTGCTAAGTGATTTACTTGGGTCAATAAAAGATGGGCAAAAATGTAAGCTGTAATAAATTCCATGTACAAAGGTCGAAAGGTACGGATGTATGGTTTAAATGGACAGATGTATATGTAAAGAGGAAAGGTATTACCACAGATATAAACGGGTGGCTGCTAGAGTTGATTATCATTGATACACAACCTATATTCAAGAAAAGATGGGTGGAAACTTCTCTTACTTTGATCTCTGTAGCCAGTTTGCTCTGTTTCTGAAGTCACGTTTTCAGTCAACGAGGTGCTACCCATGTTTCATCATTAGCATTTACAACTTACAAAAATTAAAAAGATTAAATATTATATAGAGAGAGTGCTTTTTAAATTTCCATATTTTAGATTTTTTGTAGATATTTTGTTAGGTTAGTGAATGCAAAAAAAAAAAAAGAACAAAGAAAAGAAAGTCAGAAAAAGATAATTGCCTTCGCAGTTTATTAGTCAACTACTTGTGTTTTTTTTCCTGGTCTTGGGGTTCAAAGCCAGGGACTCTCATATGCTAGACAAGTACTGTACCCACAAGTTACACTCCCAGCTCTTACCTGACTTTATGACTTTGGCCACTTTCACAATCAGGATATTCCACGAGCTCCATGTTTACATCTACCCACTCCCAGCAAAAATTTCTGTTCACTTTCAGGACATTTACATTCAGACTAGAGAGACATTTCCAGGACAAACATCTTCCAAAGTACTTGATTTGAATTTAACCATTGAAAAATATGGTTGAATTGAAATTTTAAAAATACGTAATATCTCTATTCTACTGAATATCTTATACCTCACTCTATATTAGAGTTAGGCAAGGAGAGAATCTCTTCAAAAATAATGTTAAAAATATTCTGTGTTTGGGGATATAGCTCAATAGTAGAACTCAGCCCAGCATGTATGAAATCCTGGATTCAATCCCCACTACCACAAACTAAAAAAAAAAAAAAGAACCTCAAGATATTCTGTGGTTGGCCAGAATATAATATCATATTCAAGATAGGAAAAATTTTGAGCAATTATTTCAAAATGCACAGAAACTTCAGTTTTAATAAGAAATGAAGACTCCTGGATAAGACTATCTTGGCTTTTCCACAAATCTTTGTTCCTGTTTTAGATTGCTGTTAAATAAATGTTAAAATTTTGAAATAGTAACACATAGCAAGAGAGACTCTTCTTGGTCTGGGAGACATGGAGACTCTTATGAAACATTGGCAGTGCAGGTGTAAGGCCAGGCATGCTTCTGCCACACCAGGATCCCACCTGGAAATATGCTTGCTGTTTCTGCAGGTCATTGCCCTTTTCCTCTACAGCAGCAGAAAAGGAACAGCTCCAAGGAATAACTCAAAAATAGAGCTCAGCATTGAACATAATTGTCTCATATCAGGACTGTGATGTCCTCTTCTAAAAGGCACACAGATGGAAAAATACAGGGCACAGTTATTCATAATGAGTGCCAAGAATGTCTGATGGCCTGGTCTTACATTTTATATTATTTAACTTCTTATTAAATCAATTAAGAATACGTGTATAATGAAAAGTAAAATAACTTTGTATTTTTTCCATCATCTCAAATATAAAACACCTATAAAAATGTATAGCATGTAACATATAATTATATTACATATGGTTATATAATAGTAAAAGAATATGATTACATTATAATTATATTAATTAGTGTTAATATTATTTGTAATACAATGCTCTGCTCTGGATTATGATTTTCAACCTATTTTAATGAACTTTTGTCAGATTCATTGATGTATTTGCAAGATTGCTATCTTATACTTACTGGGTTAAGCACTTTGCAAGACTTCTTTACATTGAACTTCCCTATACCCTATGAAAAGTATTTCTGCCCAATATGAGTTCCCACTGTGGCCCTGAATGAGGAGATAGGGAGTGAAATTAGAATAAATATCTTTCTAGCTGCTTTACATATAGCTCATTAAACTGCCACAACACACCTATAAGAAAAAGAACTATTATTAGGTATTATTAACAATTATTATTAAGTACCCCCTTGAAAATCTGCACCACAGAGAGGCTAAATAATGTGTTCAACTTTACCTCTTAGAAACATCTGAGACAGAAGTCAAGCTATCCCTGCTCTACCTGTTTGCAACATGAGGAGGATAAAGTAGAAAATTTGATTTCCTTCTCATAAAGAAGAGGTTACCAAGGCTCAGATGGGATAGGCAGAAGGGAAATAAACAGTAAACATAAAATTCTAGAGTTGGTTCTTAGAAAAATGTGATAAAACCCAGAGACTGGCAACTTAGTAGTGAACTAAGGGTTTTGAGGAGAACAGTGTTTTTTGTTTGTAGACAGGATGAAGAGTGGCACCCTGATGGAAATGGAGTGCAAAAGTCCTATGAGGAAGGAAAAAAAAATTGACACTGGCTTGACCCTCAAGTATATTTTGAGCATATTCTATTTCTCCTTATTAAAAGAAATTCAATTTGATAGATGAATAGAGGAAGGGAGGGGTAGGGAGAGTGTTTCAAAGAATAAGGTTAAAGTCATCAAAGCTTGACAGCAATCTTAAAAGTCAAAAAGTATGCTAGAATGGCAGGTATTTGAAACTCACTGTTAGAAACAATTTTATTTTAAACACATGTGCTTTCTTAATGATACTGCTAGCTTGGTGGCTGTGCAGCCCGCCTTCTGCAGGAAGTGCTGATTTGCTTAATTCTATTAAGCCTGTAAGAAAGGTAAATCTGTCTCCTGAATTTAAAGGGCCTCTGCTCCAAAGTAAGTTTGACATTGGCCAATAATCACCCTGACATTCCTGTGGCTTTGGCTGCTCTCAAAGCAGCTGAATGGCACCAAGAGAAGAGGCTGAGTGAAAAGACTGGGTTATAGCACAGGCTCATCCTGTCAGTGCCAGGAACGGTTGTTATTCTTAAAGTAGCACCAGTAGAGATGATGCCCATTGTGTGCCAACAGGGTGAGCATTGGGAAAGTTCTTAAAACCAATAGTGGTAGAAGGAATGGCATGCTGCCTAAAGCATTCCTGAATTAAAGGAGTGCATTGTGAGAGTGGTCTTTGAAAACTGTGTGGTTCACAAAGGTGGACTTTGCAAGCTAGCATACCTGAAGAGTCGGGATTATATTTTGAACACCATTTTATCTCCAAATAAATCTTATAATCTACCTACTGTATGGCCTCATACTTTATAAATGGTCCTTAAATATCTGATGCCATTAGAATCTTGCTTCTATGATGGGTGATCATGTTAATTTGTATGGCATAATCTTGGTTTATCTAATGATCTTTAGGTCCTATTCAGTTGTCATATGTCCAAATATTAAGATTTTTATTCAATATTTATTATTAATAGTTATGTAAAAAAATCAGGACAGTTCTTCTATACCTTTCCTTTATTTTCAGTTCCTGTCATTTTCTTACTTGTACTAAGTATGAGATACATATACACTGGAAGATGACCAACAATAGCATATTTCTTTGTCCTTTTAATTTTTGTTTCTTTCCAGGTTCGAGGAGAATGGGCAAGGCACTCAGGCATGAGCAGCTAATTCCTTTTGTCTTGGTGGTGGTGAAAGAAGCATTAGGTGCTGATCCCCATTGGCCACTCATGTGAAAATCAGTGCAATTTCTGCCATGGAGCATGAAACATTCACAATACTACCCAGATCCTAGTAGGAAGGGTCATTAGGAAACATGGGAAAATATTGCTATGTACACATAGCATATATGTAGAAAATGGAGAATGAACATTGTAGTCTAAAATATATAGCAGAATATTCAAGTGTTCTTGCTAAGGTGATATTGTCACCTACCAATTATAGATTTGTAGCTGTTTATAGTACTATTTGGTAACATGCTTTGAATTTTGCAATAAATTCTTCTTTCATTAATGAACTCAAAAAATTAAAGTGCCATGTCTATTTTTTTTTAAAAGTGTACTTTGTTTTTATGCATCATGAAGGCCAGAGCTATATAACACTAGACCAAAACTTTGGCAGCAACAACTTCAAAAGTTATTATTTTAGGAAGACAATTCCAAAAGGACAATTTTACATATGCAATCACAGAAGGTGAGTCTATGTATCATTCTTTTAAGCATGAGTTTTCATTTAGATAATTGACTCCTGGTTTAAGTTAATTTTGCCCATTTCAATTCCAGGTTATTTTGTGCATGCATTGGGCAGGAAGCAATAGTAGAAAATGTGGTTTCATTAGTGGCAGAACTCCTTAAGCTTAAAGGATGTCCGTTTTATATCAGCAGATGCTTCAAATTGAAAATCAGTTAATTCTAATAATGGGTTTTTTCCCCTTTGTGGTTGCTGGAATCAAAATAAAGTTTTGAAATTCATTCTCTCAAAGTGAAACATCTGAGATCATTATGAATTTGAAAGGGCAACATTGAAGTATTTGTTTTGTGGGAATAATATGAATAGACATCTTGGTGGAGCACATCATTATGGCTAACAATGTTGTCACTAAATTTAGAAATGTACAGAGGAGTAATATATTTGGAAATGATTGTGCTATACACATAATTCATAATTTCATCCAAACAAGCCGAATAGTCTTCCAATTGAAATAAAAGCTACAGTTGCCAAAATCTATAAATATTTTTCTATCTATGCAATTGGAGTTACTAAACTTTTGTGACAAATCTAATATTTCATTAAAAATATCTTCAGCTTGATAGTATACTTTGTCCTAACAGCTTCTTATCAATAAGATTTAAGAATGTTTGATCTTTTGGGGGCTGAAGTTGTAGCTCAGTAGTAGAGCACTTGCCTAGCATGTTTGAGGCACTGGGTTCGATCCTCAGCACCACACAAAAAATTAATAATCAAAATAAAGGTATTGTATTCATTTACAACTAAAAATGTTTTTTTAAAGAATGTTTAACCTTTTGAATAATTATCAATCAACCTTAATGATACCCACATCTGAGTGAGTGAGTTCTTTAAAGTTTGGTTGTATTTTGTACAAAATTGACCAGAAATTTTTAAACCCAATTATTGAACAAATGATGTGTCAATAAAAATAACTTCTGGTTGAAGCTTTCAAATCACTGAAGATAATCTTTTGGAAACAGGAAGCATTTCTCTACAAAAGCAAGGAGGAGCTGAATAAACTGCAGAATGAGATCACAGACTACAGAAAATTTAGTTTTGGAATTATGTAACATCTTTGGAACAACTGACATGTAGGAAGAATTTGTTGTTATATCTCCTATTTTTAATTGGATGATTATATTCTGTATTAGAATAGAATAAAATTAAGAATCTAATTTTGGTGAAACTTTTGGGAAAATTGTAGATGGAGAATAACTTATTTGACACATGTTGTCTTACAAAAATATTTGTTGAAGGAAGCTACTCCAAAAAGTTGCAGAAGAGGTAGCGCCTGTAAAAATATTTGGACTGAAACATTTATGCATTTTAATATAAAGTAAGTTGGAATTAAGAATAAATCTCATTTAGAAGAATTTATTTGGAGATAACTAGCTTCCTCAACACATTGAAAGAGAACATTCCCTTTCTTCTTTTACAAAAAAGTATCTACTGAGATATTTGTGATTTCAAAAATTTTAACATATAATTCTAATTTAAAATATTACAGACAATTTTAAGAAAAAATAAAAAAGGTGAGGCCATATTTCAAAAACCACAGTCTTCTGGTTTTGGACATGGTATTAGAGACAGACTCAGCTAAGGAAGTGAGTAAAGTACACAAATATGTGCCAATAATATTCCTTCTGCTTATGTTATTTTCTAATAGCCTGTATAATTAATATAGTCTTTCAGGCTGTTTTAAAGCATACAAATAAGCTACTCCTATCTTTAAGAAAGAATGTTGATTTTAAAGTAAGTTTTGATAACATTTTATAGATTCAAGAATATAAATGTACAGAACTTCAATTAATAATCTTTTCAAACACTAAATAAAATAAATATGCATCTAATTATTTTTAGTGTTGCCTTTCACTCTCAAAATGTCTTCCATTTGGATATTTTATGATCATCCACTTTTGGGGCATCGAGACTCCACATTGTAGAGTTTAAGCAAAAGCTGTAACTTTTCTTCTAGAGATGCTAGTACTTATTGTGAATCAACATTCAAATTAATCTTCTTGAAGAGATATTATGACCACGGAGTCATTCCTAGAACTCCCAGAGAGAAGGAGGAACCACGTTAAGCCAAGTTTTATCATGGGAAATTCAGTGACCCTGACATTGTGATAGAGGCACATTCATCATTGGGAATGTAACTGTTGGTTGGTGTAAACTGCAGGTGGCTGTTAAATGTGGTTGGATGAAATTTATGAGGTGGTATTTCTCTACTTCCTGTTCATTTTATTTTATTTTTTTTAGGACAGGTCACCAGTGGCCCAGCTTCTGTCTTTCGGCGAATACAGTAGAGTTTAAAATGGCAGACAAATTATAGCGCTGTTGGTCAATGATACAATGGTGGGCATGGGGGTAATGAATCAAAGTCTGAGATTTTTTTTTTCTTAACTGTATCAGATTACAAATGACTTCACAGGATTTAAAGACTACTTTTTCTTTGGTGGCTTTGTGAGTTTCAGAGTAAGATGACTTTTTCATTTGCACAAGAAATGGAGGGAAACAAATTTATTCTATATAATAAAGAGCAAGCACAGATTTAGTATCTGAATTTAGGACTTAAAAGAGCCAACCATAGCCCTTCCCTGTGCCTGGTAGATCTAGTGTATCTCCCACTCCTACTTGCCATGTTGCCTTCGTAAACACAGTCCCGCTTCAAACTCATTGGAGGATCCCATCTTTACTTCTATCTCTAGAGTTTGAATGATAGCACAGTTACCACTTCATTTCCAGCTTCACCAGGGAGAGGTCACAAAATTAGTTGACAATATCTTCCCACCCAGCGCCTAAGTACATTATGTTGCAATTTGTCATAGGACCAAAACTTGGATGTGTCCCAAAACTTCAGTTTTCCCAGATTAGATTCCATCATGGGCCATGAGTGAGTCAGACCTACTTCATGGAAAAGATTTCCTCGATCTGCAAAAGGGAGAATATTAGAATTAGACACATATTCACTTATGTAATACACATAATCCCTCTTTTCCTTTTATCTTCTTTACATATGTTGCCAATCCAAATGACAACACACAAACACACACACACAATGTAGCCATTTGTACACATTACTTTTCCTGGAGTGAAAGTCTAGCAATGATGGCTCCTCCTTGGATTGTACCTTAAAATAATAATGACAGTGATAAATAATAATAACATCAATGATAACACTCATATATACTAGGCATTCTGGTCAGCATATTATGCATCATTTAATTTTCACAAGTTATTTTTTAATATTAATTATACTATTGTCCCCATTTTACAGATGAAGAAACTAGGGCACAAAGAGTTGAAATCATTTGCTCAAATTTAGACAGCTTCTAAGTGAGAAAATGGAATCAAATCAAGCTGCTGGGATCCCAAGGTCATGTTCATAGCCACAGGCTAAATGGCCTAGATCTAATTCAGATTTGTCTCCCTGGAAGAAATTCTGCTTTAAGATGGTGAAATTTTTTTAAAAAATATTTTTATTATATTTTAGCCTATTATTAATAGTTTTTTCATTGTACATAAATGATATTGTTCTTATTCTGTGTTGTGTTTGTGTAAGTATGTGATAATTTACTTTCTTTCTTTCCTATTTTTATCAGATTTTATTTATGTTTTATTACTTTTATAAAATAATAAGTTTTCCACATTTTTAAAATCCTAAGACAAATGCAAAACATTTAGTATTTAAAAGACTGAAAAATAAAGCATATATTTAACTCTGAAAACTTTTCTTGCACTAAGAGCTCACAGTTATGAAAAGTTTCCTCCAATGATTTTTGGATTTCCCCCATTTTCATTTAAATATTTATGGAAGCTTGTTATGCCTATGAGGTGTTAGGTTTTGGATATATTAGGTTATTAGTTAATAAAATAAATTCCTGAGAATTAAGAAACTTACTATAAACTCTGTTTTTATGTCGTCTCCTTTCTGATTTCTAATATTATTATTTGTAGTATTGCTTTTAATTTATTAGAATTGAAAGAAATTTTGTCCATTTAATTTTGTTATATTTACTTTTGCCAAAAAAATTAAGCCTCTGACTTATTTTGTCATTTTATTTTTATTTCTGATTTTCTCCTAAAATAGAAGGTTCTCCTAAATATAAATTTCAAACTTGCTTAAACTATTGTCTTTAAACAAAATAATCTCATTTATTTATACATTTTTTTTGTTGTTGTTGTTCTGAGGATCAAACCCAGGGCCTCACACATACAAGGCCAATTACTCTATTTCTGAGTTACATCCCAAGCCTTAGACAATTATTTTTCAATATAGCTTTGATCACATTTTTTATTTTTATTTTTGGGGTGCTGGGAACTCAGGGGCACTCAAACACTCAGCCACATCCCTAGCCCTGTTTTGTATTTTATTTACAGACAGGGTCTCATCGAGTTGCTTAGTGCCTTACTGTTGCTGAGGATGGCTTTAAACTCACAATCCTCCTGCCTGGGATTACAGGCGTGCACCACCACGCCTGGCTTATTTTTTGATATTAGTCTATTCATATTATTGAAATTAAATAATATTGTCACAGGTTATGAAAAACCTTGAATTATTTATTAAGCTATTACATTTATGATTTTGCTTGAAACTTGGATATGTCTGTATAATGATCAAATGTTACATAAAAATTATGTTATTTGGAATTCATTGAGAATGTTCAGTTATTTCATGAATGTATATAAATTAGGTGTATTTGTTTACAGAATACAATATTTTGTACTTCTTAATATATTACCATTATGGTAATTAGAATTATCTGTGCCATTTTGAAAAAAATTACATTTGACCTGAATCCATGAATATTAGTATTAATTTATAGCAGTATAGCTTTTTGGAGGCAACTTTTTCTTGCATATGCCGGTTTCTGTTTTCATTGTGAATTGCGTCTTTAATCAAAAATAGTATGATTCTTGTTCTTTTAGTTTTTTTCCATTAATTTTATTTTTAATGTAGTCATATCATATCAATTTATATTTCCCTATTAACCATTAAAATAAAATGTTAAAGCTATGAATGTTTTGTATGTTTTTGGTTTAAAAGCAGAATAGGGTTGAGTTTCTCTATAAAACAAATTTTCTTACTTTTTAATAAAGGAGGTTAAATCACTAAAATTCATTGTTCTTATGGAAGTAGTTTTTTTGCCTTCATAATATAGTACTTTCTCTTTTTTAAAAATTGTATCAACACTATGTTCTTTGTTTTTGTTGCTCACTAGCTATTTCAAATCCTATGAGTATTTAAGTTTTTGAAATTTCTTTATAAATATTTCTTTTTCAAAATCAAATCAAGGAAGATAAGATTTTTGCTCTTTCTCCTTCTTATACATGGTTATGATTTTTTGTAAATTTAATCAAGAATAACATATTTTATAAGTATTATTAAATGTTAACATTTTTCAATCATGATGATATTGGCTGTCAAGTTTTAAATTACAATTATAATAATTATATAGTCTTACTTCTTTCACTTAAATAATTATGACATTTATACTATGTTTTTCTTTATTTCTATTTTTTTTACAAGACATGGTCACATTATGTTGCATGTGCAGGTATCTAATTTCTGGGCTCAAGTGATCCTTCTGCCTCAGCCTCCCAATTAGGTGCTACTACAAGTGCATGTCACTGTGCTCAGCAGCTACTTCTTCATGCTGTTAAGTATGAAGAAGTATACTCTTGAGTATATCTGAAATACACTCTTAAGATGAAAATGTTTGGGAACATTAGCAAGAAAAAAGAAAAGAGGTTTCTACTATTACTCTTTCCATAAAAGCATTGATTTCACAACTAATCATGGATGGATGAAAGCACCATTGTGCAAGTCGGAGTCTAGAAGAATAGTTCTAGCATACTATTAGGAAAAAAAAAAGGAAAATAGATATATGGAAGAGTATAAGAACAGTTACTTCTCTTTCAAGGCAACACAGCTCAGTGTCAAGAAAAACCCTTAGCTCTCTCACGAGAGAAAGTGAAAATGTAGTAAATGAATTCCTAGTTCCCTAGCTCTGCAGTTTGCTGCCCAAGAGGCTGAACTCTTTCTTGTATCACTCAGATTCCTGAGATGCACTGTTGAGAGTTCAGGAGAGTGTTCAAAGCACGAAACAGAGGCTGCAGAGTCTAACTGCCACAGTGGGTTCCATCAGGAGGTCTGTCCCTTGGTCACACAAGATTTCTCTCTTGTGGACCTTCAACTTGCCTAAGGGCACCTCAAAAGCCTCATACACTTTATCACCTGCAACTGATTCCCTGAGCATGGCCTCTGTAGAAGGTGGATGCAGTGCCTCACAGAGACAGTTGATTCACCTCTATGGAATTGAGAGAAAGCACAGATACAAACTTTAGTATTTCAGGACACCACTAGAGATAAAACAAGCAGATAGCAAATAGCATCTGGCTTGGCTTGGCAGGATCACAAGAAGCAAACAATCTTAAAAATCTCCCTTGAAGAGGGAGCACAAGGTAAGAGGAGAACATATCCATAAAAAATATCTGCGTGATCCTCAAAATTACTAGCTAAGCTGACTGGTCAAGGTCTTTCTTTCCTCAAACCAGCTAGCAAAAATTAAGAAGTGACTGCTTCTTTTATTGCTAAGGTGACAATGGAAGGCTTCAAAAAATGAAAAATTAAGGAAATATGACAGCACTAAAAAATACAATAGTATTCAGTAACTGGTCACAAATAAATGGAGATCTATGAATTGCCTGATAAATAAAATAATTGTTTTAAGGAAGTTGAGAAAGCTTTACAAGAATACAGATAAGCAATAATAGCAGAAAAAAATATGGGAAATGCAGCAAAGAGATTGAAATCATTAAACAATAACCAAACAAAAATTATAAACCTGAGCAATACAGTAAATGAAGTGAAAATATTTACTAAAGACCATCAACAGCAGACTGGATCAAGCAAAGAAAGAATCAAAGAACTCAAAGACAGGTCATTGGAAAAGATCCAGTCAGAAGAGAAAATATAAAAAGAAAAACAAAAGAATGAAAAGAAGTAAAGAAAGCCTATGAGATTTAATCATCTCTGATGAACAGAAATGCAAAAAACTCTCAATAAAATACCAGCAAACTAAATTTAATGGTACATTAGAAGGATTGCATACAATGATCTAGTGGGATTTATCCCTGCAAAGATTGTTCAACATATGCAAATAAATAAATGTGATACACCATTTAAAAGAATAAAGGATAGGTGCAGAAAACACACTTTTTTAAAATTCAATATCCTTACATAACTTAAAAAAAAACCTCTCATCAAATGGGGTATAGAAGAAACATAATTCAATATAATAAAAGCCATGTAAGGCAAATCCACAGCTAACATAATAATCAATGTTAAAGAACCAAAAGCTTTTCTTCTAAGATCAGAAGGTCTACTTTGCCACTTCTTTTTTTTTTTTTTTTTTTTTTTAATTTTTTATTGTGGGTTGTTCAAAACATTACAAATTTCTTGACATATCATATTCCACACTTTGATTCTAGTGGGTTATGAACTCCCACCTTCACCCCATACACAGATTGCAGATTCACATCAGTTACACATCCATTGATTTACAAATTGCCATACTAGTGTCTGTTGTGCTCCGCTGCCTTTCCCATCATCCACCCTCCCCCCTCCCCACCTCTCCCCTCCCCTCCCCTCCTCTCTCTCTACCCCCTCCACTGTATAACCCTGAGGGTCTCCTTCCATTACCGTGCAATTTACCTTCTCTCTCCCTTTCCCTCCCACCTCTCATCCCTGTTAAATGTTAATCTTCTTCTCCTGTTCTTCGTCCCTACTCTGTTCTTAGTTACTTTCCTTATATCAAAGAAGACATTTGGCATTTGTTTTTTAGGGATTGGCTAGCTTCACTTAGCATAATCTGCTCTAATGCCATCCATTTCCCTGTAAATTCTATGATTTTGTCATTTTTTAATGCAGAGTAATACTCCATTGTGTATAAATGCCACATTTTTTTTATCCATTCGTCTATTGAAGGGCATCTAGGTTGGTTCCACAGTCTTGCTATTGTGAACTGTGCTGCTATGAACATCGATGTAGCAGTGTCCCTGTAGCATGCTCTTTTTAGGTCTTTAGGGAATAGACCAAGAAGGGGAATAGCTGGGTCAAATGGTGGCTCCATTCCCAGCTTTCCAAGAAATCTCCATACTGCTTTCCAAATTGGCTGCACCAATCTGCAGTCCCACCAGCAATGTACAAGTGTACCCTTTTCCCCACATCCTCGCCAGCACTTGTTGTTGTTTGACTTCCTAATGGCTGCCAATCTTACTGGAGTGAGATGGTATCTTAGGGTGGTTTTGATTTGCATTTCTCTGACAGCTAGAGATGTTGAGCATTTTTTCATGTACTTGTTGATTGACTGTATGTCCTCCTCTGTGAAGTGTCTGTTCAGGTCCTTGGCCCATTTGTTGATTGGGTTGTTTGTTCTCTTATTGTCTAATTTTTTGAGTTCTTTGTATACTCTGGATATTAGGGCTCTATCTGAAGTGTGAGGAGTAAAGATTTGTTCCCAGGATGTAGGCTCCCTATTTACCTCTCTTATTGTTTCTTTTGCTGAGAAAAAACTTCTTAGTTTGAGTAAGTCCCATTTGTTGATTCTAGTTATTAACTTTTGTGCTATGGGTGTCCTATTGAGGAATTTGGAGCCCGACCCCACCGACTGTAGATCGTAGCCAACTTTTTCTTCTATCAGACGGCGCGTCTCTGATTTGATATCAAGTTCCTTGATCCATTTTGAATTCACTTTTGTGCATGGCGAGAGAAAGGGATTCAGTTTCATTTTGTTGCATATGGATTTCCAGTTTTCCCAGCACCATTTGTTGAAGATGCTATCCTTCCTCCATTGCATGCTTTTAGCCCCTTTATCAAATATAAGATAGTTGTAGTTTTGTGGATTGGTTTCTGTGTCCTCTATTCTGTACCATTGGTCCACACGCCTGTTTTGGTACCAGTACCATGCTGTTTTTGTTACTATTGCTCTGTAGTATAGTTTGAAGTCTGGTATCGCTATACCGCCTGATTCACACTTCTTGCTTAGCATTGTTTTTGCTATTCTGGGTCTTTTATTTTTCCATATGAATTTCATGATTGCTTTCTCTATTTCTACAAGAAATGCCATTGGGATTTTGATTGGCATTGCATTAAACCTATAGAGAACTTTTGGTAATATCGCCATTTTGATGATGTTAGTTCTGCCTATCCATGAACAGGGTATATTTTTCCATCTTCTAAGATCTTCTTCTATTTCTCTCTTTAGGGTTCTGTAGTTTTCATTGTATAAGTCTTTCACCTCTTTTGTTAGGTTGATTCCCAAGTATTTTATTTTTTTTGAAGATATTTTGAATGGAGTGGTTGTCCTCATTTCCATTTCAGAGGATTTGTCGCTGATATACAGGAATGCCTTTGATTTATGCGTGTTGATTTTAAATCCTGCCACTTTGCTGAATTCATTTATTAGCTCTAATAGTTTCTTTGTAGAGCCTTTTGGGTCTGCTAGATATAGAATCATATCATCTGCAAATAGTGATAATTTAATTTCTTCTTTTCCTATTTTTATGCCTTTAATTTCTTTCGTCTGTCTAATTGCTCTGGCCAGTGTTTCGAGAACTATGTTGAAGAGAAGTGGAGAGAGAGGGCATCCCTGTCTTGTTCCAGATTTTAGAGGGAATGCCTTCAGTTTTTCTCCATTCAGAATAATGCTAGCCTGAGGCTTAGCATAGATTGCTTTTACAATATTGAGGTATGTTCCTGTTATCCCTAGTTTTTCTAGAGTTTTGAACATAAAGGGATGCTGTACTTTGTCAAATGCTTTTTCCGCATCTATCGAGATGATCATATGGTTCTTATTTTTAAGTCTATTGATGTGGTGAATAACATTTATTGATTTCCGTATATTGAACCAGCCTTGCATCCCAGGGATGAATCCTACTTGATCATGGTGTACAATTTTTTTGATATGTTTTTGTATCCGATTCACCAGAATTTTATTGAGGATTTTTGCATCTAGGTTCATTAGAGATATTGGTCTGTAGTTTTCTTTCTTTGAAGTGTCTTTGTCTGGTTTAGGTATCAGGGTGATGTTGGCCTCATAGAATGAATTTGGAAGTTCTCCCTCCTTTTCTATTTCCTGAAGAAGCTTGAAAAGTATTGGTATTAGTTCTTCTTTAAAGGTTTTGTAAAATTCTGCTGTATACCCATCGGGACCTGGGCTTTTCTTAGTTGGTAGTCTTTTTATGGTTTCTTCTATCTCCTCAATTGATATTGGTCTGTTTAGGTTTTCTATATCCTCCTGACTCAATCTGGGCAGATCATATGACTTAAGAAATTTATCTATGCCTTCACTATCTTCTAATTTATTGGAGTATAAGGATTCAAAATAGTTTTTGATTATCTTCTGTATTTCTGAAGTGTCTGTTGTGATATTGCCTTTTTCATCCCGTATGCTAGTAATTTGAGTTCTCTCTCTTCTTCTCTTCACTAGCATCGCTAAGGGTCTGTCGATTTTGTTTATTTTTTCAAAGAACCAACTTTTAGTTTTGTCAATTTTTTCAATTGTTTCTTTTGTTTCGATTTCATTAATTTCAGCTCTGATTTTCATTATTTCTTGCCTTCTACTTCTTTTGCTGTTGTTTTGCTCTTCTTTTTCAAGGATTTTGAGATGAAGTATGAGATCATTTATTTGTTGGTTTTTTCTTTTTTTAAGGAATGAACTCCAAGCAATGAATTTTCCTCTTAGAACTGCTTTCAATGTGTCCCATAGATTCCGATATGTTGTGTCTGTGTTTTCATTTATCTCTAAGAATTTTTTAATTTCCTCCTTGATGTCTTCTATAACCCATTGATCATTCAGTAACCTATTGTTCATTCTCCAATTGATGTATGCTTTTTCCTTCCTTCTTTTATCGTTGATTTTCAGTTTCATTCCATTATGATCAGATAAGATGCATGGTAATATCTCTACTCCTTTATATTGTCTAAGAGTTGCCCTGTGACATAATATATGATCTATTTTTGAGAAGGATCCATGTGCTGCTGAGAAAAAAGTGTAACTGCTTGATGTTGGGTGGTATACTCTATATATGTCAATTAGGTCTAGGTTATTAATAGTGTTATTGAGTTCTATAGTTTCCTTATTCAACTTTTGTTTGGAAGATCTGTCCAGTGGCGAGAGAGGTGTGTTGAAGTCTCCCATGATTATGGTGTGGTGGTCTATTAGACTCTTGAACTTGAGAAGAGTTTGTTTGACGAACATAGCTGCACCATTGTTTGGGGCATAAATATTTATGATTGTTATGTCTTGTTGGTGTATGGTTCCCTTAAGCAGTATGTAGTGTCCCTCTTTATCTCTTTTGATTAACTTTGGCTTGAAATCTATTTTATTTGATATGAGTATGGACACGCCTGCTTGTTTCCGAAGTCCATATGAGTGATATGATTTTTCCCAACCTTTCACCTTCAGCCTATGTATGTCTTTTCCTATCAAATGCGTCTCCTGTAGGCAGCATATTGTTGGGTCTTGTTTTGTGATCCATTCTACTAGCCTGTGTCTCTTAATTGGTGAGTTTAAGCCATTAACATTTAGGGTTATTATTGAGATATGGGTTGTTCTTCCAGCCATATTTGTTTATTTCTGTTACTAAACATTGTTTGTTTTCCTCTTTGATTGTTTCCCCCCTCCCTTTACTGTCCTATCTCCCACTGTTGGTTTTCATTGTTATTTTCCATTTCCTCTTCCTGTAATACTTTGGCTAGGATGTTTTGAAGAGATGGTTTTCTAGCTGCGAATTCTTTAAACTTTTGTTTATCGTGGAAGGTTTTAATTTCATTCTCCATCCTGAAGCTTAATTTCGCTGGATACACAATTCTTGGTTGGAACCCATTATCTTTCAGTGTTTGAAATATGTTATTCCAGGATCTTCTAGCTTTCAGAGTCTGTGTTGAAAGATCAGCTGTTATCCTGATTGGCTTGCCCCTAAATGTAATCTGCTTCCTTTCTCTTGTAGCTTTTAAAATTCTCTCCTTATTCTGTATGTTGGGCATCTTCATTATAATGTGTCTAGGTGTGGATCTCTTATGATTTTGCACATTCGGCGTCCTGTAGGCTTCTAGGATTTGGGATTCTGTCTCATTCTTCAAGTCTGGGAAGTTTTCTTGTATTATTTCATTGAATAGACTGCTCATTCCTTTGGTTTGGAGCTCTGTACCTTCCTGTATCCCAATGACTCTTAAGTTTGGTCTCTTAATGTTATCCCATATTTCTTGGATGTTCTGCTCATGGTTTCTTAACAGTCTTGCTGAGCTGTCTATGTTCTTTTCCAGTTGAAATACTTTGTCTTCATTGTCTGATGTTCTATCTTCTAAGTGTTCTACTCTGTTGGTAGTATTCTCCATTGAGTTTTTAAGTTGGTTTATTGCTTCCTGCATTTCTAGGATTTCTGATTGCTTGTTTTTTATAACCTCTATCTCCCTGTATAGTTGATCCTTTGCTTCCTGGATTTGTTTGCGTAATTCGTTGTCGAAGTGATCTTTCATTGTCTGATTTTGCTGTTTAATGTCTTCCTTGATACTCCAGATCATCTGAAGCATGTATATCCTGAATTCTTTATCTGACATTCCATCTGCTGCAGCTGTTACCTCTTCTAAAGTTGCGTTGACCTGCATTGCTTGTGGTCCTTTCTTTCCTTGTCTTTTCATACTGCTTGCGTATCTTTCCTGCAGGTGCGGGCGGCGGCTCTGCTCTCTCCTTATTCCAATTGGGGTGTCGTGGCTACCCCGCCGGCAGGTCACTGGGCCTGTTCTGGGAGCTGGTGGCGGCTCTGTTCTGCCCCTACTCCAATTGGGGTGACGTGTCTGTCGTACCAGCAGGCCACTGGGCCTGTCCTGCTGGTCGGTCGCAGATCTGCCCACCTTTCGGGCACGAGTGGAGGCTCTGCTTTGCCCCTACTCCAATTGGGGTGTCGTGACTACCCCGCCTGCAGGATGCTGGGTCTGTTCCTGGCAAGGGAGGTGACTCTGCTCTGTCACTACTCCAATTAGGGTGGTGTTTGTACCCCGCCGGCAGGCTCCTGGGCCTGATCCGCCGGTCTGTTGTAGGTCTGCCTACCTTGAAGGCGCGGGCGGCGGATCTGCCCTGCCCCTCCTACCACGCCTGCGGACCCCTGGGCCTGATCTGCAGGTTGATCACTGGTCTGCTCACCCTGCGGGCACGGGTGGCGGTTCCGCTCCACCCCCACTCCAATTGGGGTCACGTGACCACCACACCGGCAGGGCCTGATCCCGGCGTGGGATAAGGATCTGCTCTGCCCCTACTCGAGTTGGGGTGACGTGTGTACCACACTGGCAGGCCACTGGGCCTGACCCGCCAGGCTGTCACAGGTCTGTTTACCTTGCAAGCGCGAAGGGCGGCTCTGCCCTGCCCCTCCTACCACGCCCATGTACTACTGGGTCGTGGGTCTGCCCACCTGGCGGGTTTGGGTGGCGGCTCCGCTCCGCCCCCTCTCCAATTGGGGTCACGCGGTCACCACGCTGGCGAGCCGCTGGGCCTGCTCCGGGGGCTGGCGGCGGCCCGGCTCCTTCCCTCTGGCTCGAGGACAAATTGAGGAGACTCGGGTGACTGAGCCTCACCCCCCTTACCAGGAGACCAACTGCTTATGTCACCGCTGGTATTGATGAAGATCTCTCCTCCACCGCTTTCTGCTGACATCAGATCTCTGCCATGTTGGTATCCTATGCGAATGGCAGCATTTCGTTCCCCTTGCCAGGCAACCCAAGCAATGGGTGAGTCCTGACCTGCCCTCAGCAGGACCCGGACCGAGACACAGTTTCCGCGGGCTCCCAGCCCCGGTCCAGGGAAGTTCCGGGAGCCGGAACTCGGCCGCTCCGTGCTCGGTGTAAGCTCCTATAAGTGTAGGCTCCAAGAAGCAGCCCCCGCGGGCTCAGTTCCGGGAGCCGGAATTCGGCCGCTTAGTGTTTGGTGTATGCTCTGATAGTAGCAGGGTCCAAGAAGCAGCCTCCGCGGGCTCCGCAGCCCTGAGCCAGGGCGGTTCCGGGACGGTTCCGGGAGCCGGAACTCGGCCGCTCTGTGCTCGGTGTAAGCTCCTACAAGTGTAAGCTCCAAGAAGCAGTCCCCGCGGGCTCAGTTCCGGGAGCCGGAACTCGGCCTCTTGGTGTTTCGTGTTTGCTCTGATATTAGCAGGGTCCAAGAAGCAGCCTCCGCAGGCTCCGCAGCCCGGAGCCAGGGCGGTTCCGGGACGGCTCCGGGAGCCGGGACTCGGCCGCCCCGCGCTCCGTGTTCACTCCGATAAGATCAGATTTTAAGAAGCCCCCAGGCGCTGAACCCTAGCAATCTGTCTGCAAGCCGCAGGCGAATTGCAGCCTGAAATTACCTGTTCTATGGCTGAATGAGCTGCGGTCAGTCAAAAACAGGTGTGGTGACGTCAGTTTACCAACATGGTGGCTGCTGGCCTCCTCTGTGGTCTGACCGGTGTGGAGAACCGAGATGGACCGCTTCCTTCCCCGTCTCGAACCCAGAATTCAGCCCTGAGTGCGGTGCTTGCGCGTCTGGCAGAAACTGCAGCGCTGTAACCCTGCGTCTCTATCCCAGCGCGCCTTGTAGACTCTAGCCGCGGGGCGATTTGCTGAATAAGCAGTTTTACCCTCCGTGCGACAAACCTCTCGCGTTTGAGTCCCCGTAGCCGATCCTCGTGCGATGGAAATCCTTCCTC
The DNA here is from genome assembly GCF_021218885.2 of Marmota monax. NCBI lineage: Eukaryota > Metazoa > Chordata > Mammalia > Rodentia > Sciuridae > Marmota > Marmota monax. The sequence continues at coordinate 133,520 of NW_026693558.1, forward strand.
CAGGTTCCGGCGCACCCCACTATTGCTGGAAATTCCTAACAAGATATCCTTTAGCCGTCCTGACTTGTCATACTCCCACACAGTGAAGCAGCACACGGGGGTAATGCACTCCCCTCGCCGCCATCTTCCCTCCTCCTACTTTGCCACTTCTATTCAACACAGTGCTGGAAGTTCTAGCCAAAGTAATTAGGTAATAAAAGAAATAAAATTTGTTAAGACTGAACAAGGTTTGAGATCCACTTAAGAATACTAAGCACTTCATAGAAAAAAATGTACTTAAAAAACTATATCTTCCCATCTCTATTCTGTATTTAACCCTTCACAAAAGGTTGTGTGCACCTCAAGTTTTAATGTAGAAATATATGATTACTTCCAGAAAATAATATTTGTCACCATTTCTTCTTCTTCTTCTTCTTCTTCTTCTTATTATTATTATTATTATTATTATTATTATTATTATCATCATCATCATCATCCTTTTTTTAGGGGAGGAAGAGATTATTTGACACTCACATTCTCAGAGGTCTCAGTCCATAGATAGTTAACTCCATTGCTTTGGGCCCAAGGTGAGGCAGACCATCAAGACAGAAGGGAATTGTGAAGAAACATCTACTAAAGACATGGCTGGAAGGAAACAGAGAGAGAACTGCACTTACTAGGGACAAAATATGTGCTCTAAAGGTAGGCTTCAGTGACATACCTCCTCCAGCTACATACAACCTGCCTACCCTAGAGTTACTGACCAGTTAATTCATTCAAGTGCATTAATGTACTGATTAGGTTAAGGCTCTCATAACCCAATCATTTCACCTCTAAAACTTTCTTGCATTGTCACACTCATGAGCTTTTGTAGGATTCCTCATATCTTAACCATGACATTCCATCCCTGGCCACAAAAGCTCATGTTCATTCCAAAATGCAAAATACATTTAGTTCATTTTTAAGAGTCCCTATAGTCTTAACTGTTCCAGCATTACCAAAAGTTGAAGTCCAAAGTCTCTTCAGAGACTCAAGACAAACTCTCAACATAAGCTTCTGTAAGGATCAAAACCAAGTTACATGTATCCATTATATACTGGAACAGAGTAAACATTTCCATTATATGGGGGAGAAATAGGGGCATAGAAAGAAGGGATGGGACATAAGCAATATTAAGAATATTAATACAGCTGGGAAAACAGTTCTTTAGCTTCATGTCCAACATCTAGGGAACATGGCATCATGATGTTCCCTCCAACAGACTTGTATAACTCTACCCCTATGACCTTGCTAGCTCTATCCCGCATGACCTCTCTTGGCTTGATTCTATTTGACTTCTGTAGCTTTTTTAAAGAAGATGCCTCACATTACTGTCATACCTTAATCTTGGGGGTCTCCACTGCAATTTTGGCTTCCATTTCACATCTCTATACATTTCCCTCTCAGGGGATGCCCACAAGACACTGACTCTGTTATACTTTGCCTGGCCTCCCAAGTCTTCCTTTGAAATCTCAGCGGAAGCCTCTACAACCTCCTAACTCCAGAATCCTACATTCCCGTAGAACTGACACCATATGATTGACACCAAGTCTGTCACCATCTTGAACAGTAGCTAAGATGGGACTAGAACTACAGCAGCCTCTGAGTACATGAATGACTTAGCATGGGGAAAACAAAGCAAAAAGTACTTCCTAGGCCCCCCTGTGCAAGTAGAATACCTCATGACCTTTTGCAAAGAAATTTTTACTTTTACTTTCTTGAGCCCAAAGAGGGGGTGTGGTCTTCTGAATTCCTGAGTTGCCCTATTATTTCTGGTTAAATTTTTCTTTTAATGGCTATAATCCTTTTAACAGTTACAACTTCCTTAGCCCAAATTTTACCCTCATTCTTCTGGTCTATCTGCAAGTATTTCAAATATTTCTGCACTGCTTTCTGTGCTTAATTATCATAGTAAACTAAGCTAAAAGTCACCAACAATATTCATGCCATTACCTGAATGCTATGCTGCCTTGAAATTTCCTCCATCAGATTAATTGGTCTATCACCTTTAAATTTAGCCTCACAGAAAGTATCAGGACATGGGTCAAATGTAGACAATTTCTTAGCCAGAATATAACACAGATGGCCTCTCGTCCAGTTTTTAATATAGTCCTCCTTCTCTTCTGATCTCATGAACCCTGTCTTTACTGTTCATAGTCCTATCAATATTCTGGTCTTTTGCACTCCCACCAGAATCATCCAAATAAACTCTGCTTATCACAATCTCAAGCTTTTCCAGTATGCATCTCTAAATGTCTCAAAAGTATTCCCACAAATTTCAAAAGACTTCAAAAGTTTCTAAACCATACTTTTAGTCATCCTTTTCACTACTGTGACAAAAAGACCTGACAAGAGCAACATAGGGGAGAAAAAGTTTATTTGGCTCTCATGGTTTCAGAGGTCTCCATAAATAGACAATAAATTCTATTGCTCTATGCCCAAGGTAAGGAATAACACCTCCGTGGATAGGGCATGGTAGAGGAAAGCAGCTCAGGACATGGCAACAAGGAAGCAGAGAGTCCCTCTCACTGTCTTTGACAATTAACTTTTCCTTCACATCAGCACCTCTTGAACTACATGAGTTTTAAGGTTGTAACACTGCAAAAATAGCTACTTTTTATTAAGCACTTATTCTTTATATATATATTCTCTCATTTAATAAGCTTAACAACTCTAATAGGTAGCATTAACCTAATAGTGAAGGTGAATTAAATAATGTATTTGGGAAGTCTTGAGAGATCAAATAATATATTCAAGATCACAGAACTTCTAAAGCCAGAAGAAGACAGATCATTTAACTTCAAACCTGACCTCCTTTCCACTGCTCTACTGTAAGAAGAATGGGCTCTAGTAGGGCATTGGCAGTCAGAAAATGCAACTGTGGAATGAAGCCAACATTTGGTATTGAAGTAAAGTGAATAAATGCAAGCCTATAACACAGATGCAGATTGTCTTCTAAGAAGACATCAATTTTCAAGAGCAAATGGTTCTTAAAGTGCAACCATCCTTTAAGGTTCATGGGAGGAAAATCATTCTATGTGAATAGATTATACTGTTTATCTCTCATGCAAATATCTGGCACTGGGAAAGAAGCCAAGTGTAACATCTGTAAACAGTTTGGGACTGTCCACCATGTTCTCAATCAATAGTAGTACTATTGAGAGTAGAAACTATTGCTGCTCATTTCAATATTTTTAAAATTTTTTTCTTCAGATGCATAAAATGGGGAGAATTCAGGTCAAGATCAGGATTTTCTTTCATGAAACACCATTTTTAAATATCCAGTGGAACTCATGTTATCAGAAATTTAGGGATTTAAAATACCAACAGAATAGGTTAAATGTGGAAAATAAATATTACTGAAGCAACTAGTTAAAAATGAAAACTTCATTGAGGCATGTTATGTAACCTCATGTACACAATATAAAAATATTTGAATTTGAAAATGTTTCCTTGGAAGTCAATTAGAGAAAAAAAATCAAAACACTAGTTGTTTGATGATAGCCTTTCATAAGGGAAAGAAGCAGGATGAAATTAACTTGAGGTGATTAAACCCATAGCAATGTATTGATGTCATGGTAAGTAAGATACCTCTTATTTAATAAATAAAATGAAAAGAAGCTAACCAACACTCTGATGTTGTACACATTTTTGTTAACCTTTCATCTATTTGTTCTGGTATCTAATCAGAACAATTATACTGCAAAGAAAGTCCTTATCATATGAATTTACTTTGGCATGATAAGGTGGATTTTATTTTTCCTGTTATGCTCAGGGTAATGATAGCTCCTTCAAATTTAAACATCACAAAGATCCATGCATGTTGGAGTGAGATTTCTGATGAGATAAAAGGGAAATAGGTATGGATATTGAGATAGATGGTCCCCAGTTGGTTCTGATGAGCTTGTAGGTTGAGGCATTCTGATCCAGATTGACACTTTTTCTTTACACCAGAGGAAATGAAGGCAAAGCCAAACTAAGTAAAATTAAACAGCCTATTACTGACAGGAAAACGGATACAGCCAGGTTTCTAATGTCCATTTCCACATTTAAATAGGAACCAGCTTCTCTGACAGATTCCTGGAGCAGAATTGAGTTTATTCACAGTAGAAAGCTATTTGCCCACACAGTGTGTTTTGAGGGGAAATCCCATGTACCCCTCAATAAGCCCTTTATAAGCTCTTCTGCACTATCAAATCACTTCTCTAGGTTAATGAATCAAAGACTATTTCTAAAATGAAAGTATGATAATTTAAGCACCCTTATTTTTTTCTAAACTCAAAATAGTACCCAAGTCAACTGGATATTCCCTAGAAATTAACCAAGGCACTGGATTTATAAAGGGTTGACTAGGCCAGAAAGCAACAGTAGAGCATCAGATCTGTTACATTTTAACCCAATTGTGTGTGCTCCTTTCCATCTTTGCAAATTGTGAAAATTTTCTTATCCTCCTTAAATGGGGTAAGAATTCATAGATCTCAAGGTACTTTGTATTCTTCTGAGACTCAAGAAGACATCCTGAAACTATTAGAGTCCTACCCAGGGGTCAAAATTCCTAAAACTACTTTGTTAGTGATGAATTCATATGAAGGAAGCATTGTCTTCTCTAGTTACCAACATTTTTTAAAGCAAAGGATCCTGATGAGTCAATACATTAATTTCTAATAAGTCATAACGCCTGCATAAATGTATCTACTTTAAATAATTCCCATGTGGGAACAATGGAGTAACATGCAGTCTGGAGGCTCTGGTAAGCCAGTGTCCAGATGTTGGGTTCAATGTGGAGCAAAGAGTAAGGTGAAAAAGGAGGATTGCTGTGTAGAAGGGCATCTCTGGGTATCATCCAAGGGAGGTTTAAAGGCCCTGGTGGGAAATAAGGATGGAGGGAAGGACAGAAGAAACAAGATTTTGAAAATAGTTGTCAAACAAACCACTCACTCCAAAAGAAAGGGAAGAATTTTTTTTTTTCAGATTCTTGGAATTTTATAGCCGTTCTCTGCTTCTAGTAACCCCCCTAAGAAGCACCTGAGTACCCAATATCTAACTTCTGTTTAGAACCAAAACAGTGAAAGTGTGTCATGACCATAAGAATTGTCTTTAAATGAATGCCCAGTAAATTTAATCTGTGTCCCTAGGGCAAAGTCAAAAGTCAATGTGCTTCCTTTGCAAGAGGCAGTTACACTAATTTTCTCTAAATATTCCTGGAGCCCCTTCTGTGGAGGGGAGGAAGGCCAGGCATGTGGGAGTTAAACCTTCAAGCTATACAGGTAGACTGCCTAGGTTTAAGCCCCAAACCTACTTCCCATTCTTAAGATCCTAATCATAGTAATTAACCCTTTCACTATTCAGTTTATTATTTTATGAAATGGGTATAATAACAGTATCTACCTTTATAGAATTACCATGAAGAATAAAAAATTATTAGCTATAAAGCTAACATGCTAATTCAACGAATGTTTTATTTTGATAATTTTTATGATAATTTTTCTATATGTGAGACACTATGCTAACTGAAGGGAAAATTATAATGAATAAGATGCAAATCCCTCTACTGTTATTAAATGCTAAAGAAGTAGACAGATATTACTTGTTAGTTAATACATAAATAGAAACTTTGTCATATCTCCTCTTGACTCTCAAGAATATATACACCTATATTTTTAGCATTGGGTATTTGTCAGTTTTATGTAATATTTTGGTGATTATAATAATTTATGTAAATTACAAAATTTAATAAACTATATAAATTATTCTTTCCTTATCTATGGCTGCTTTGTGGCATGGTAGAGTGAAGAGGAACTTAAAATATTATTTATTTTAGAGATGGTTTGGAGAGAGAGAGAGGGAAAACATTTTAGTATTGATCTAAGCTTCAACTAAACATATAAAGCACTGGTATTGAAGCTTCTGGCCTCATCCTGTTAGCACAGAGATTCCTGGTCCTCAGAAGTAGGAGGTGGATTTTCAAATCCCCTCAACCCCATGCCTTGCATCAGGGACATGATTCTGGAGGAGGTAATAATAACCCTTCCAGGCTTCAGCTTCCACATTTACAGAGTAAGGATATTGAACAGGGTAATTGTTAATGTGGTTTTCAGTGCTCACATTTTATGTCAGTACTTCATTTTTACCCTTTTGATTCCATGTCATTACTTTCTGGGGGTATCAGTGACAGACCAAATCCTCTTACTTGTTTGTAAAGTTTTTATTTCTTCTGAAGAATTAAAACTTGATAATTCGTTGCTTGAAATAAAATATAAACTAAGCAAAATGTAAATATGAGATGCAAATGAACAAGAAAGAGATGGAGCAAATGCAGAGGTGGTAGTAATACTTAGGGATATGGTATTTTATCCCTTGGGTTTTAAAGAGAAATTTATCATTTTCTTTTGGAATGTTCATTTCAAACATACGTGAATTGTGACCAAATTTTATCTCCTGCCAACGACTCTACTGGGCAGCTCCTGGCAATATATCTCCCTGTCAGTATACACTGTCTCCCAAAATTGCAAACATGTCGGATTGAAAAAAATCTGAGCATGCTGGGAATAACAAAGACAGGTCAGGGTCATGCTATGCAAAACTTTTTTTTTTCATTTCACTACAGAGATATGGCAAGGTCTATATATGAAATCAGAGACAGTATTTTGGAGAATGAGAACCTCTTAAAATCTAAGAATAATATGATACAACCAAATTTGAAAATTTTGTATATTTTGGACATTCTATTTTAAATTGAAAGAAGTAGAAAGTGCAAAACCTTGTGTGAAGTGCAGAGGTACAATGCCTTGCATGAAAAGAGACCCAGGAAGTAGAAGCTCTTTCTTTAGTTAATGTCTATGTAGTTCTGAACAGAGAAAATTTCATTTGCCATGAATGGCTGGCTGCCAGGCTACTATTTGGGGCAAAAATGAGCTTTCTTGGAAAGGACCATGTCCTATAAGAGTTCTGGGTAGCATGTTACTTATACCTACTTAGCAAATATTATTAAATATCAATTGGAGAAGTTTCTCCCTGGGAGACACAGGAGAGCAAACACATTGGGGGCTGGCACAAAAAGACACAATAGATTAGTCAACACTACAAATGTGACTGAGGAATCCTATATCATACAGTCAGGAAACAATATGGTTTTGCTTGATGTTTTGAATTTATTATAGTTAAGGCATAAAGAATAATGCAACGATTACACATGGAAGTATCATAGTACAGAAATGAAATGTTTTTTTTATGAATTCAGTTAAAACTAACACTTCCTAAAAGCATACTTCTCCTTGGCCCCAAAGTTTCCAATATCCTATTCTTGGTTATTATTTTGTCCACGAATTTCACATGAATGTACACATATTCAATATATTTGTTATATATTGTAAACACACATACTGTTATGGTTTGAACGTGAGGTGTCTACCCAAAGTTTCTGTGTTAACATTTCAGAGGTGAAATGATTAGGTTGTAAGAACTGTAACCTAATCAGTGCATCCTCAATTTGAAAGGACTGACTGGATGGTGACTATAGGCAGGCTAGAGGAGGTGTGTCACTGGCAGAGTGCTTTAGGGGGTTCATCCTCCCTTTGACCCCTTCCCCTTGCTCTCTCTGTTTCCTGCCTGCTGGGCGGTAGGAAGCTTTGATCTGCCCCACTCTTCCTCCAAGGTGTTCTGCCTCAACTTAGGCCCAGAGTGATGGAGTTTACTGGCCATGGACTGAACTTCTGAAACCATGAGACAAAATAAACTTTTCCTTTTCTAACCTGTTCCTGTCAGGTATTTTTGTAGAGTGATGAAAATCTTTCTAACACACATACACACAAAATACACACACACACATATGTATACATATACACATATGTGTTTATTTTCTTAAATATTTCTTAATGGAATATTCTTTAGTAGTATTTAATATTCTTTGCAAATTTTTAAACTATATATAAATTATCATTCTTTACTCTCCTGAAAGTATTTGATCCTTCTTCAGATATTTTCTCAAAACTTGCATGAATGATGATGTGTATTCATGATTTGGTAAGGATTTTATGACTTTTAAAATTTATACTCTTTTGAAATACCATAAGAAAGAGCAGTATATGTATAAAACAACTGGAGGCAAATCTCATGTGAATTTGGCTGTAATATTTACCAGTTAGGCCCAACTGATCATCTAGGTTCTAGTAGATAGGCCAGTCTCAGTGTTCAAGAGCTTGAATTTTTTAAAAACAATCAGCAATAAGAAATGGAAAATACGTATTTCATATTGTAGAGTGAAGGGAGTGCTATGGGAAATCCATTCATTTCTTTATCCAATCATCAGATATTCTCTCACTTCCTGTGTCTTGCCATCTCCCATGAGTGAATAGGCATCACAATTCAAGGGGATGTAATCACATCTTTCATCTTGGCAGAGTGTAAGAATGATGCCTAGACAACTGGTTGTGAAGTTACAACTGGTTTTTAGGGTTGGAGAAGGAGTTTTGTTCATTCCACTTGCTGGGTTTTCCCTGCTTTGCTGTGTACCTTGGGAGAATCACCCTATGCAGGCACTGTTTCCTATCCAAGGAAGTCAATCTCCTATAGACTATAAACAGTGGTTGGCCTCCAGGGGAGCAAAGAAGCAGGTCACTTTTGTGACTTCAGCTCTTCAGTTTGCACCTGGCAACTCTACCAGGATTCCAGCTTCCTCCAGTTGACACCAGTGAAGCCCTCTTCCCCTTTTCCATTCTAAGCTTAAGGCTAGGTTTTCGCTTCCCTCCTTTCAGGTGGATCCAGTCCATCCTGTGCTTTAAATAGAGTTGTTTGTAATTGTTTTTCTCTTTGGATCCTGACTCAGAGGATGTCCCAAAAGAAAATCTGAAATGAGTCTTTAAGTTCAGGAGGCATTATCTTAGTACATCAGAGGAGAACATTTGTTCAAATCTAAGGACATGATTCAAAATTGGAGCATGTCAACTTAGCTTCTTAAAACTAGAGCAATAGTGTTTAGTGTATCATAATGGCCTCATGGTTTTACACAAATTCTGTTCTTTGGAAAAACCAATAGACCTATTATAAAGACAAATTTCATTTAAAAAAACATTAACAGTGGCAACCTTTCTTTATTTCCTTGGTTTCTCTTAAAATGAGAGAATTTTTTTAATTCCTTGGTGTCCCTTAGAATGAGAGAAATTATTATTATTATTTTTTGTATTAGGATTAAACCAATTGCATCCTAACCTGAGTGGGTTTTTTTTTTTTTTTTTTTTTTTGCACCTAGGAAGGGGAAAAGAAGGAAATAGTTGGTATAATCTCCTACCAGTTAATCTCTTTAAAGGTTATTTCTATCTATTGAAAATATTTTGAAGTGTTAACCTTTAAAAGGAAGGAGCTTAACAGTGATAACCCCTGTCCTCTCAGCAGGCTCTTGGAACTCCTGTGCAAATTGGTCCAAGTCTTCTCACCTGTGTTCAATTTTCCAAGAAATTAGGTAGGGAGATACCTGTGGAACCAGAAAAGTTATCCTCATGTATACTTTTCTCCAGATAATGGAAAATGTTACATAATAATAGAGAACAGGGGCACATTTCAACCTGAACAAATCAATATTCAGAAACTTACATAGTACATCACATTTTAAATGAGATTTTAAATAATAGATTAACAGGGAACATGTACATCCATCCATTTTACCATGCACTTAGCTATGGCTTTACAGTAGTGAATTTCTCTTGGAAATGCCTGTGAAAGTCAATGCAACTCTGTTAGCATTTTTTTTTTCATTTGTTGTTTTTTGATAGATGTGACAGTAGGGTGTATTTTGACATATTATATATACACGGAGTGCAACCCATTCTAATTTGGGTCCCATAGTTTTGGTTGTACATAATATAAGTTACATTAAGTTATATATGAGCATAGGAAAGTTATATTTGATTCATTCTATTGTCTTTCCTATTCTCTCCCCACTCCCTTCCCTTCATTCCAATGAACTTCTATACTTCCCTTCCCTGCACTCACTTGTTATGGGTTAGCATCCACATATCAGACAGAATATTGGCCTTTGGTGTTTCAGAACTGGCTTAGCTCACTTAGCATGATATTTTCCAGTTTCCGTCCATATACTAGTAAGTGCAATAATTCCATTCTCCTTTGTGACTAATATTACATTGGGTACAGATACCACATTTTCTTTATCCTTTCATCTGTTGAAGGTCATCTAGGTTGGTTCCATAGCTTGGTGATCGTGAAGTGAGCTTCTATAAACATTGATGTGGATGAGTCACTGTAGTATGCTTATTTTAAGTCCTTTGGGTCTGTCAGCTCCTTTGAAATACCTTTGATAGTCCTTTCTAGTGGAGCTTTACAGAAAGACAGCATTGCTATTGGGGAAGACCATGAATTCTGGAGCCACCCTTGTGGAGAATTGTGAGTCCTAAGTGTGATCTGGAGCAAGTCTCATGATCTCTATGGCCTAATTTTTTTTTAATTTGTAAACTTAGAATAATAGTGCCTCAATTTTAGATTCATTATGAAGATTATATAATAAAACTTGTCACACAGTTGTTAATTAAAAAATGCTAGTATTTTAACAACTCTATCACATCTATAAGTATAGTTTGTCAATATATGATGAACAGTTTTTCTGGGTAGAATGAACATTAATAAGGAATAAAAAATAGTACTTGATCATATGTAGCTGTGCCAGCTGAGGGAATCCTATATTTATGGTTCAATCTATGCACCGATTCATTTATATGCACTGATTCATCTATATGTATTATGTGTCCACTACATGTCACCATTAGGGTGAGGGTCCTAGGATTTAAAAATGAATAAGACATGGTGCTCAAGGAGTCTATAACCCAGAGGAGGAGAAAGAAAGAAGCCACAAAGGGGGGGGGGGCTAAGATAGCATGAAAACCTTGGAGAGGCAACTGAGTTGTGAGAGTGCAAAGAAAATTTCCTGGAGATGTCATCCAGGCAAAATTAACCAGGTAAAAACTAGAAAGAAAGTAAACTTCATACAAAGAAAGCAGCAAATGCAAAAGGTCAAAGGTGAAGCAATGAAGAAAGGTTCTTTTTTGTGTGCGAAGCTGAGTGAACAACTAGCTCTCTTGATAGATCTTGGGGTAACCTTATCTTAACCTTTCCAGATGTACTATTTAAATGATTTTCACTGGACATATTCTAAGTATTCTAAATGCCTCTGAAATGAGAAGATAAAATGTAATAACTTAATGAAATAATTAATAGGAGCAATAAAACCATTCTTATTAATAAGTAAGATTTTTCTTTATTTAAAAATCACTGCAGGGGGCTGGGTTTGTGGCTCAGCAGTGAAGTGCTCACCTTGCACCTGTAAAGCCCGGGGTTCAATCCTTGGCATCACATATAAATAAATAAAATAAAGGTATTATGTCCAACTACAACTAAAAAATAAATATTTTTAAAAAATCTCTGCGGTACTCAACATATGTTCAATCACCCTCATTTTTCCCTTGTTTGTGGGCCTACTCTTTACATGGTAGTAGATAAGAATCCTGAAATAATTTGACACTGTGGGTTTTCGGCTTACACAGCTTTAAACTAAAGAAAATAACATCTAAAATCTATAAAATACAGGTAAAATAGGAATTTGAAATTTCTTGTGCAGAATCAAAAGTTCTGGCAATGCTGCATCCACATGTCTTCATGGCCAGATGTACAGGATGATGGAGCCCACCTTCTTCTGGCTGGACTTAAACCCTTTTGCCACAATCATTAGTACTCAGTGACTGCAATCCCAGAATGTTATACCCTACAGACTTCACTCATTTACAAAAATAGGTGTCCTGGCTAAATGAGGCATATTAATTTATAACTCGAGGCTAAATTTCTCTGGTTTTATCTGTATTTTTTAAAATACTTTCCCATTCTTCAATTTATTACCTTACATTTGTCCCTGATGACTTTATCCTGTGTTTGTCAGATTGCTTCCAGTAAAAATAAGTTGTATTTGCTTCCAATAGTTAAAGATTAAACTCAGCCAGTAGGGTAAATAATAAATAGGTTTTATGTTATAAACATATTTGTTTTAATGGGCATTTCACATGCATTAAAAATGCAAAATGGGGCTGGGATTACACATCAGGTAGTGCATGGACACAAATGGACTTTTTACACAGTGTGAACCTTTTCAGAAGTATCATGTTGCATGAATCCTAATTTCTTCCAAGATATATTACTGCTTGCCACACACACTGAAAGCAGATATTTCGCTTGCAAACATATCTGCAGTAAGGGAGATATGTTTGCAAGTGAGTAAAGCATACAGGGTGTAAGGTCCTGAGCTGCAGCCCTGAAGTCGGGAGGTTTGGTTTGGATAAAGCAACATTATCTCAAATCAGTCTATATATTTTAAGTCAGGAATGGTCTTAGTTTAGAGTCAGGTGGTAAATGGAATACTTGACTACATGACTTTCCTAACTGTATATTCAAGCACCATGCCTGACACTTAATAACATGGGGATTTTACAATGCATAAAGCAGATTCAACCCAACTGAAAATATGAAGTGAAAAGATTTTAAAACATACAAAGGCAAAAGAAAAATATGAGTCTAATTTTCTGGTCTAATATGTTAACATATACACATATTTATAAGGTGTATAAATAGTGTATTTGCATCGTTTCCTTTGATCTTAACAGCTTTAGTCAGCTGAATGGATATTATGATCTCTTTCTTTAGCAGGTAAGAAAACTGCAGCTCAGTTAAAGTAAGCAACCTGCCAAAACTCAAGTAAGTTACAAGATGCAGACCTAGAACTAAAACCCATGTTTCTGAATTTAAGTCAATTCATTCATACAATAAATATTTATTGACTATTTGCTTTAAGCTGGTTTTCTCCTAAATCCTAGAGCTAGGGTAATGAGTAAAACAGTTGCTTTCCCTAAAGACTTCACAGATACATGAATAAGTATAATACACTATAGTGGGTAAAATAACAGAGATATTTCCAGAGCATGATGAAACATTTATACATTCATGAAGACTGCTGAGTTTGCCTTGGAGTGGAGAGTTTGGGTTAAGGAAAGATGTTTAGATGAAATGGAGATGAGGAATGGTGCATCAAGGATGGAAAGGGAAAAAGGATCAGGAGCTTGGAGGAGAAAGTTACAAGGAGTCAGAAAAAGGTAGGACAGAAAAACATTAGGTAAGGGGAGGCAGGACGTGAGGCTGGCAAGGTAGACAGGGACAGAAGCATCACTGTTCACCACAGTAAAGTGACTGACTTTACCCTGTAGCCCAAGGTTTTAAAAATTGAAGAGAAAATGTCAGAGCTTATCATATTTATTATTTTTTACACTTTTTCTTTTAGTTGTATTTTGTGTTGTGATGAAACCCCATATAACATGTACATTTAAGGTGTTGTTCTCAGTAGGAGTAAAAATGTGTAGCAAAAAGGTTAGAAGTTATATTTCTGTTCCTGGGTACAGATCTTGTAAACACATGCACACATCAGTGCCACAGACAAATAAGGATGTGCAAGTAACATGAGTGATACAACTTGAACATGGAAAAGAATGGCCACAAATTTTGATATACCCATACAAATGAATTTTATGTAGCAGTGAGAATCAATGACATACAAACCTACATGATACCATTAATAATTCTCACAATTGTTCAAACGTGACAAAATTATGTGGTTGAATATCAGGATATCAGTTAACATGAGAATGGAGACAGTTTATGGGAAGAGAGGGAACACAGGAAGGATTCTGAGATGTGGTGGTGTTTCATTCATTTATTTATTCACTTACTTATTTTTGTTCTGGATATTGGGTTACTCAAGTGTCCCCCACGCCTCCCCTCTGGGGAATCTCCCATTGTGTGAATCTATGTGGGAAGTGAAGGGGACTCAGTATTCTGTCTTTGCAAAGGAGCATGACCAATTCTGATGCACCTGCTTAAGATTTTGAATCTTGTATGCCAAGATGGAAGAAGACTCAGTGAGCACTCCATAACAGTGGTGGCTGCACTGGGTGGGTCAACAGTTAGGGAAACTAGTATCACATAGGGCTGAAAGAGCAAGGAGAACCAAACTTCCTGTGGGTTGACCTGAGCCACATATCTGCTGCCTATTTCCTGTCTTTCCTTTCAATCTTCCAAGCCTGCTTCTGCCTTCTTCTTAGCAATTTCATAACTAACTTTTCTACCAAATTAATTAATCTCCTCCTGTCCTTCTTTTCCTTTTCCAGCATAGTAAAGTAGAAAGATGAGATCAGCCAGAGAGATGATGTATGGCAATGGACTATAGGAGTTAGCCTGGAAAATGCTGACATTAAAGTAGTGGGCAGAGGACAATGAATCCAGAAGGAGAGCAGAGAACGGATCCTCACAGAAGAAGAGGAAAAGTAAGGGAGCAGAATGAAGATACAAGTTGAAACATTTAAAGAGATGGTAGTGCCAAAGGAGGAGAGGGCTTCAATAAAATATTGTTTGGGAAATATTTCCTAAATTTAGCAATTAGAAGTCTTTGTAAAACTGCTTTGATAGATTACAGATGGTATTGAGAAGGAAAGGTGAGGGATAAGAGAAAATAAGTATATGCAATACATCAATTTACCATAGATCCAAACAGCAGAGCATTACCCAATAATTCTTCATGAGTTGTAGACTTAGACATTACCTTTGTTGCCTTGATCTATCCTTCATTTCAATCCATCAAGAGTATTGGCTTCTCTTTTCCCTGTTCAGGAATGGAAGTAGAGGAAGCCATGTATCTCATGAGTGCCTTATTTTCCACAATAATGTCACCTCCAGCTGTACAAAAATATTTACCTTACGAACTTCATCAGGATAGCTAAAGCGGACAATTCTTAATTTGTGGATGTCTATTCTTAGATCAAGAACAAAGACACAGGAAGTATAGTTCTTCACAGGGCATACCTTATGGAATTTCAAACTTTCTCACTTTGAATCTCTGCTCTCAGAAACTTGCTTCTTTTAAAAAGGCTCATCCTTCTTTAATTCACCTTTATGCAATGCTCCACCACCTTTCACAAGATTCCATCCTACAATGTTCCTCCCCCAAAATCTATCTTCCTCCCTTAGCCATTGACCAAGTCTGAAATACAGGGTTAGACCAGTCTCTCAAAAGGGATTCTGCAGAACTCTAGCACTCTGGGAGATGTAAAATGGAATTTAACAAGAGACTGGGACTGGCAGGAAAAACCCAAACAAAACAAAACAAAAAACACTGCACTTTTTTTTTAAAGTTCCTGGATGTCACATGATAGGAGCACTCAGAGTAATAGACATTTAATGACCATCCCATTAACAATTTTGTTAGCAGGCATCAGTCCCATATGGGCGGGTGCATAGCAGGGCCATGTTAAAACAGTTAAGTTTTTTTCAACTTTAGTATGACTGGGAAAAGCCATTCATAACTTGGAGGTCCTAAATTTCATAAAGGAGAGAAGAGACACTGATAAAGTCAATTTCTCTCTCCTGGGTTACCTCCCTGTTATCCTCTTATGTGCTACCATTGAACATTGAAAAGCAAACTCTTCTGTTGCAACAACAACAACAACAACAATCCCAATGAAAACTTTCCTTCTGAAGAAGACAATTTTGTATGCAGCCATTTGTCTACTTCCTGGCACTTTGTTATTACTGCTAATGCTGCAAAATGTAGATTTTTAATAATAAAAGGAAATTGTGTTGTGAGGCTTTTGGACTTCTAAGATTTTGTTTACTCCTCTTTATGCTCTTTTTCATTTATTTTTGATGACCTAAATTTTATTAAGGATTATGTTTCAAGAAATTGTTGAAGATGAGCAAGGACAGAACTTTTCCTATTTCAATTGAAATAGAAAATTTGTGAGATTATCTCAAATTTAGTCAATAATTGAGTACTTGTGTAGCACAACTTTCACATTAATGAGATACAACACTTTTTGTGCATGTATATGTCTATAAAGTTGTGTAGAGCTATATTCTGTTTATATTTCTTGACAGATTTAGTAGTTTTGCTATTCAACACTGTTAAGAAATTCTTATTTTGTAAACAACACTAAAATCAATTTACTTATTAAATCAATTGAGCCTACTTTTAGAAAATATCACATGTTGGCTTTAGCCAGTGATATAAGTTTATTATGTTTGCATAACTTATAAAAAAGGAAAGAAAGATTTATTTCAACAAAGTTAAGCTATGTTTAACAACATGTTTTTTTTTTCTCAAGAAAGTTTGGATACAAACTAACTTTTAGTTTCAAATGTAAAGGAAAAAATACTTTCGTATATACTGTATGTCATGGGAAATACCTTGTAAATAGTGAATAATATAAATTTGTGACAAGGGTTTTAAAACTACTAGGATAATACAAAACTGATATTTCCTCAGTCCCCACTACTAACTTGTATTCAAGTTGATATCCTTTGTAGGAAGGTGCTATTCAAAAGTAACAGGACAAAAAGATGATTGAAATAAACAACCACTGTTACCTATCATTCTTGGCAATTATTATTGGATTAATAAATCTATGATTTCTTAATGCTAGTATAATGTGAGCTATAGATACAATAATTTTTATACAGGTTTTCCTGAGCCTTGAAAGTTATTTCAGATGTTCCATCAATGGAAAAACTGAGAAAGGTTGAGTTAGCCCCCAAACTCCACACAATTCTATGTAAATGAATTGTGGTAGTAGAAAAATTCAGAAGAAGGAGTATGTCTTATTTTTCTCAGACTTACATAACAAAATACCATAGACACATTACTCTAAACAATGGTAATTTATTTTCTCACAGTTCTGGATGCTAAAAGTCTGAAATCAGGGTCCTAACCTGGTTGGATCCTGGTGAGGGCTCTCTTCTTGGCTTGTGTATGTAAGGTGTGTATACGTGATATGCAAATTGGAGGTGTCTTTTCTTGTTATTATAAGGTCACCGATTTTATTGGTTAGGGCCCCATGCTTATGAACTCATTTGCCCTTAACTGTCTCCTGAAAAGCCAGATCTCAAAATATAGTCACTTTGGTGTTTAGAGATTCAAAATGTCAATTTACAAAAGGATCACCTCAGCACCTCAATTCCTGTTGTACAGGCCAATGCAGAAACAAGATCTCCAAGCATGGTACCCCTCCAGGTCTCTCCATTGGTGCATAATAATACTCTTCTCTCTCCTGCATAGTGGACAGGAGGAAAATGTCAAATCTCTCTCTCTGACTCTTTTTTTTTTATTGGTTGTTCAAAACATTACAAAGCTCATGATATATCATCTTTCATACATTTGACTCAGTTGGGTTATGAACTCCCATTTTTACCCCAAATACAAATTGCAGAATCACATCGGTTACACACTCACATTTTTACATAATGGCATATTAGTGACTGTTGTATTCTGCTACCTTTCCTTTCCCCTACTATCCCCCCTACCTTCCCCTTCCCCCCCATAATCCCTCTCTACTGCTGCAGTCCGGCTGCAGCAAAATAACGGGGGGGGGGGGTGACGAACAACTTGTGTACCTTGATACAGCAGGAGTGGGAGCCATTTATTGCAGGACAGGAGCAGTATTTATACATTCCACATAGCTTATCTAATTAGCATAAACTAGATACATCAGTCAACCAATAAGGAATCTCCACACTTAATGGCTCGCTGGTGTTATTTCACAAACCACTCCTTCTGCCATTTTGCCAGGCACCATCCAGACTTGTTTACAGACTCTAACATTTCTCTGGCAAAATGCCAGGCACCATCCTGACTTGTTTACAGACTCTAACACTCTACCTCATCTGTTGTTGTTCAATTCTCCCCCTTGTTTCCCCCCCCCCCTTTCCCCTCACATCCTCTTCTATGTAAATTTGTGTAACATTGAGGGTCTCCTACCATTTCCATATGCTTTCCCTTCTCTCTCCCTTTCTCTCCCCCCACTCATCTTTGTTTAATGTTAATCTTTTCCTCATGCTCTTCCTTCCTGTTCTGTTCATAGTTGCTCTCTTTATATCAAAGAAGACATTTGGCATTTGTTTTTTAAGGATTGGCAAGCTTCGCTTAGCATAATCTGCTCTAATGCCATCCATTTCCCTGCAAATTCTATGATTTTGTCATTTTTTATTGCTGCGTAGTACTCCATTGTGTATAGATGCCACATTTTTTTTTATCCATTCATCTATTGAAGGGCATCTAGGTTGATTCCACAGTCTAGCTATTGTGAATTGTGCCGCTATGATCATTGATGTGGCAGTATCCCTATAGTACGCTGTTTTAAGATCCTCAGGGAATAGTCCGAGGAGGGCGATAGCTGGGTCAAATGGTGGATCCATTCAGCTTTCCCAGATATCTCCATACTGCTTTCCAAATTGCCCTTACCAATTTGCAGTCCCACCAGCAGTGTACAAGTGTACCCTTTTCTCCACATCCTCGCCAACACTTATTGTTGTTTGACTTCATAATGGCTGCCAATCTTACTGGAGTGAGATGGTATCTTAGGGTGGTTTTGATTTGCATTTCTCTGACTGCTAGAGATGGTGGGCATTTTTTCATGTACTTGTTGATTGATTGTATGTCCTCCTCTGTGACGTGTCTGTTCAGGTCCTTGGCCCATTTGTTGATTGGGTTATTTGGTATCTTATTGTTTAATTTTTTGAGTTCTTTGTATATTCTGGATATTAGGGCTCTATCTGAAGTGTGAGGGGTAAAAATTTGTTCCCAGGATGTAGGCTCTCTATTTACCACTCTTATTGTTTCTCTTGCTGAGAAAAAACTTTTTAGTTTAAGTAAGTCCCATTTATTTATTCTTGTTATTAACTCTTGGGCTATGGGCGTCCTATTAAGGAATTTGGAGCCCGACCCCACAGTATGTAGATCGTAGCCAACTTTTTCTTCTATCAGACACAGTGTCTCTGATTTGATATCTAGCTCCTTGATCCATTTTGAGTTAACTTTTGTGCATGGCGAGAGAAAGGGATTCAGTTTCATTTTGTTGCATATGGATTTCCAGTTTTCCCAGCACCATTTGTTGAAGATGCTATCCTTCCTCCATTGCATGCTTTTAGCCCCTTTATCAAATATAAGAAAGTTGTAATTTTGTGGATTGGTTTCTGTGTCCTCTATTCTGTACCATTGGTCCACTTGCCTGTTTTGGTACCAGTACCACGCTGTTTTTGTTACTATTGCTTTGTAGTACAGTTTGAACTCTGGTATCGCTATACCTCCAGATTCACACTTCCTGCTTAGAATTGCTTTTGCTATTCTGGGTCTTTTGTTTTTCCATATGAATTTCATGATTGCTTTATCTATTTCTACAAGAAATGCCGTTGGGATTTTAATTGGCATCGCATTGAACCTGTAAAGAACTTTGGGTAATATCGCCATTTTGATGATGTTAGTTCTGCCTATCCATGAACAGGGTAAATTTTTCCATCTTGTAAGATCTTCTTCTACCTCTCTCTTTAGGATTCTGTAGTTTTCATTGTATAAATCTTTCACCTCTTTTGTTAGGTTGATTCCCAAGTATTTTATTTTCTTTGAGGATATTGTGAATGGAGTGGTTTTCCTCATTTCCATTTCAGAAGTTTTGTTGCTGATATACAGGAATGCCTTTGATTTATGCGTGTTGATTTTATATCCTGCCACTTTGCTGAATTCATTTATTAACTCTAGCAGTTTCTTTGTAGACCCTTTTGGGTCTGTTAAATATATTATCATGTCATCCGCAAATAGCGATAATTTAAGTTCTTCTTTTCCTATTTTTATGCCTTTAATTTCTTTTGTCTGTCTAATTGTTCTGGCTAGTATTTCAAGAACTAAATTGAATAGAAGTGGTGAGAGAGGGCATCCCTGTCTTGTTCCAGATTTTAGAGGGAATGCCTTCAGTTTTTCTCCATTTAGGATGATGGTGGCCTGAGGTTTAGCATATATAGCTTTTAAGTAAGTTCCTGTTATCCCTAGTTTTTCTAGTGTTTTGAACATAAAGGGATGCTGTACTTTGTCAAATGCTTTTTCTGCATCTATCAAGATGATCATATGGTTCTTGTCTTTAAGTCTACTGATGTGGTGAATAGTATTTATTGATTTCTATATATTGAACCAGCCTTGCATCCCAGGGATGAATCCTACTTGATCATGGTGCACAATTTTTTTGATATGCTTTTGTATTCGATTCGCCAGGATTTTATTGAGAATTTTTGCATCCAAGTTCATTAGAGATATTGGTCTGTAGTTTTCTTTCTTTGAAGTGTCTTTGTCTGGTTTCGGGATCAGGGTGATGTTGGCCTCATAGAATGAATTGGAAGAGCTCCTTCTTTTTCTATTTCTTGAAATAGCTTGAAAAGTATTGGTATTAATTCTTCTTTGAAGGTTTTGTAAAACTCCGCTGTATACCCATCCGGTCCAGGGCTTTTTTTGGTTGGTAGTCTTTTGATGGCTTCTTCAATTTCTTCCTTTGTTATTGGTCTGTTTAAATTGTGTGTGTCTTCCTGACTCAATCTGGGCAGATCGTATGACTTAAGAAATTTATCGATAGCTTCACTATCCTCTCTTTTATTGGAATATAGGGTTTCAAAATACTTTCTAATTATCTTCTGTATTTCTGTAGTGTCTGTTGTGATATTGCCTTTTTCATCCCATATGTTAGTAATTTGAGTTCTCTCTCTTCTTCTCTTCGTTAGCATGGCTAAGGGCCTGTAGATCTTATTTATTTTTTCAACTTTTAGTTTTTTCAATTTTTTCAATGGTTTTTTTTTCTTTCAATTTCATTGATTTCTGCTCTAATTTTAATTATTTCTTGTCTTCTACTACATTTGCTGTTATTTTGCTCTTCCTTTTCTAGGTTTTTGAGGTGTAGTGTGAGTTCATTTATTTGTTGGTTTTTTTCTTTTTTTGAGGAAAGAACTCCAAGAAATGAATTTCCCTCTTAAAACTGCTTTCATTGTGTCCCATAGATTCCGGTATGTTGTGTCTGTACTGTCATTTGTCTCTATGAATTTTTTTTATCTCCTCCTTTATGTCTTCTGTAACCCATTGATCATTCAGTAACATATTGTTCATTTTCCATGTGATGTAGTATTTTTCCTTCTTTCTTTTATCATTGATTTCCAGTTTCATTCCATTATGATCAGATATGGTGCATGGTATTATCTCCACGCCTTTATATTAACTAAGAGTTGCCGTATGGCATAATATATGGTCTATCTTTGAGTAGGATCCATGTGCTGCTGAGAAGAACGTGTATCCACTTGATCATGGTTGATATATTCTATATATGTCTGTTAAGTCTAGGTTATTGATTGTGCTATTGAGTTAAATAGTTTCTTTATTCAGCTTTTGTCTAGAGGATCTGTCTAATGGTGAGAGCGGTGTGTTGAAGTCACCCATAATTATTGTGTTGTACTCTATTTGACTCCTGAACTTGAGGAGAGTTTGTTTTATGAACTTTGTAGCTCCATTGTTTGGTGCATACAAATTGATAATTGTTATGTCTTGTTGGTGGATGGTTCCTTTTAACAGTATATAGTGTCCTTCTTCATCCCTTTTGATTAACTTAGGTTTGAAGTTGATTTTATTCGATATGAGTATGGCCACTCCTGCTTGCTTCCGAGGGCCATGTGAGTGATATGATTTTTACCAACCTTTCACCTTCAGCCTGTGTATGTCTTTTCCTATCATATGAGTCTCCTGAAGGCAGCATATTGTTGGATTTGTTTTTTTGATCCAGGTTACTAGCCTATGTCTCTTGATTGGTGAGTTTAAGCCATTATCATTTAAGGTTACAATTGAAATATGATTTGTACTTCTAGTCATGTTTATTTATTTATTTATTTTAGTTTGGCTAGTTTTTACTTTTTGGTTATTTTCTTCCCTTTTACTGAGATACCTCCTGCTGTTAGTTTTGTGCACTATTTTTCAATTCCTCTTCTTGTAGTATTTTGCTCAAAATGCTTTGCAGTGCTGGTTTTCTGGCTGCGAATTCTTTTAGCTTTTGTTTATCGTGAAAGATTTTAATTTCATTTTCAAATCTGAAGCTTAATTTTGCCTGATACAGTATTGTTGGTTGGAATCCATTATATTTCAGCGTTTGAAATACATTGTTCCAGGATCTTCTCGCTTTCAAAGTCTGTGATGAAAAATCAGTCGTTAACCTAATTGGTTTACCCCTGAATGTAATCTGCCTCCTTTCTCTCGTAGCTTTTAATATTCTCTCCTTGTTCAGAATGTTGGCTATCTTCATAATTATATGTCTTGGAGTTGGTCTATTATGGTTTTGAATGTTTGGGGTCCTGTAGGCTTCCAGGATTTGGCAATCCATTCCATCGTTCATCTCTGGGAAGTTTTCTAGAATTATTTCATTTAATAGGTTGTCCATTCCTTTGGTTTGATTCTCTGTGCCTTCTTCTATCCCGATGACTCTCAGATTTGGTTTTTTTATGACATCCCATATCTCTTGAATAGATTGCTCGTGGGATTTAAGCATCTTTTCTGTGTTGACTATATTCTTTTCAAGTTGATAAACTTTGTCTTCATTATCTGATGTTCTGACTTCTACTTGATCTAGTCTATTTGTAATATTCTCATTTGAGTTTTTAATTTGGTTTATAGTTTCCTGCATTTCTAGGATTAGTGTTTGATTTTTTTTTTTAAGATCTCTATCTCCTGGTAAAGCTCGTTCTTTGCCATTTGAATTTGTTTAATTCATTTTCAAAATATACTTTTATTGCTTGGACTTGCTGTCTCATGTCTTCTCTAATATTCCTTTCCATCTGAGTTAGGTATGCCTTGAGTTCTTTCCCTATCCCTGTTTCTGATGCTTCTAGGACCTCCTGTAGATTTAAGGTGTCCTGCATTGTTTGTACTCCTTTTTTCCCTTTTTTTTTTCATGATGTTCACACTACTTTCAAGTTCTATTTGATTTCTGTGTTTCTGCTCTCTTGTATAAATTTGTTTTGGTTTTTTATATCTCTGTTATCTCTCTTTTGTGTTGATAGACTATGCTTGCTAAAGTGGATTCCGCTGAGAAGGAATTCCGACGGCCGAGCTCCAGTGACGTCACCTCCCTGCTATGGAGGGCCCCAGGGTCCTTACTGGGGTGTCCGAATGGAGGGGTTGGACTGGACTGTCTCTGGTTGGTTTCAGCTCCTGGACGCCGGCGGCCGGGCGGTCTCCAGCTGCCCAGTCACGCTGGCAGCCGGTGGGCAATCGGTCGCCGGTGGGCGGGCGGACTCCATCCGCCCAGTCGCTCGGACAGCGTGTGGCTGTCGCTGGCGGGCTGGTGATCTCTAGTTGCCCAGTCGCGGGGTTGGTCACCAGCGGGCGGGTGGTTTCCAGCTGCCCAGTCGCAGTGGCAACGGGCCGGCTGTTGCTGGTGGGCGGGCGATTTCTAGCCTCCTAGTCGTGCGGTCGGTCGCCAGCGGCCAGGCGGTCTCCAGGTGCTCAGTCGCGCGGGCAGCCAGCGGGCGATCGGTTGCCCGTGGGCATGCGGTCTCCAGCCGCTCTGTCGCAGGGGCAATGGGCCAGCTGTCGCAGGCGGACGTGCGGTCTACAGCCACCCAGTCGCAGGTGCAATGGGACGGCTGTTGCTGGCGGGCGGGCAATCTCTAGCTGCCCAGTCGCGTGGTCGGTCGCCAGCGGGGGGCGTACTCCAGCCGCCCAGTCGCGAGGGCCTGGCCTCTCATCCCCTGGTTTCTCCTGCTAGTCCTGGTTTCTCCTGCTAGACCAGTTTTCCCCTGAGTGATGCCTCTCGACAGTTCAAACTATACTCTGGGCCTGCTGTTTTTTGGGCGTGTAGGGTGGCTATTGAGAACCCCCTGGCACTCTATTGTTTTGATTTTTTCCGCTTGCCCCTCCCCCTGCGCTGGCAATACAGGTTTCGTTTTCCCCACTGATGGGAGGGGGAGTTGAAGGTCGGGTGTCTCTAGTTCTCCCCGCGTCTTTATGCAGGCTTGCTCTGATAATCCCTCCCCTGGAGAGCCTAGGAGAGATTTTATGCGAATTCCCCGCTGTATGGGAGAGGAGCTGAGTAACACGTACCTGTTTTATTGTTGCAATCTGTCGGAGAGTGGCAGTGGTTACTTCAGCTCTCCAAGATGGTGGCCGCTGGTTTCCTTGGTGGAGTTTCCGTTGTAGGGGATAGAGCTGTCCCGCTTCCTTCCCCGTCTGAAATCCCGAACTCAGCCCGGGGCTCCGTGAGTGCTCAGGCGGCAGGATTCCACAGAATCTGCAGGAATCTCCCTGCTTGCTGGTCGCTTCTCGGTGGCTCCCTGATGTCTGTAGCCGCGGGGCGGGCCGTGTGGATCAGTCAGCCTGGATCTCCAGTCGCACAGTTGGCTCGTGTATGAGACTCAATTACCGGACCTCGGTGCTGGAAATCCTTCCTCTAGGTTTCGGTGCACCCCCATTTTGCTGTAAGTTCCTAACAAGATAGTTTTTTGTCGTTCTAACTCGTTATTCACCCGCGCAGTGGTGCGGTACACGGGGTGTGATGCACTCTATTCGCGGCCATCTTGGGACTCTGTCTCTCTCTGACTCTTGATTTCTCTCTCTCATATACACGCACAAACACATCTCCTCAAGGACAAATTTTCATTCTTATAAACACTGGAATTAAAATTAAAAATAAATTTTCTCTATGTCCCCTATTATGTAAGACTGTCTCTTTAGCATGAAATGGTTCTATGCATTTTTTTTCTGTTTTCCACTCATTTCCATCCCTGGTACTATATTACACATGATTTCCTATTAAGATTTCATCTTTTTAAAATTGAAGTACCATGATAAAAACATAAATAATTGGAGAGAAAAGCTATATGTTCTTTCAAGTATGTAAACTTAACATTAGAAAAGAAATAATAATTTATCTTGTTATGTGCCCTGATATGGATGATTCATTGACAAGCTCATAAGATGGGAATTCAAACATCTCTGGGAAATAATAATTTATAGTATTAAAATTATATCCTGAAAATTTCTAAATTGGCTCCCAGTTCATCAATTATAATGTAAAGTATTTTGATAAAATATCATTGTCAACTGCTTTTTTATACTTTGAAATTAAACATATATATGATATGTAGTAACTCAAGCAGAACATTAAAAATTACATCTCACCTACAATTCTTCTAGGACCAAAATTCTTGTGTTATAATAATTTCCACAACTTGCTCTATTCATCTATCTAATATATGTGCATATATACACACATGTATATGTATATTTCTTCACTAGTAGAGTAATATTGGGACAATTAAATAGTGAATGTGGATGGAAAGTCTGCCTTTTTATCTTGGTTAAAGGCCATCAACTAGAGGCCCAGCCCAGATCTTCCCACATCAGCCTGAGCGGGACCCAGGCTCACAGTAGGCCTGGGTCCACCCCTGTATCATCTAGGCAGACACCCACTGGAGCCCAGCCTCCAGGACAAGACCGCCTCTTCCAACCAGCTGACTACCACAGAAGCCAAGACCAGGCCCCAGATCTAGGGTAGGTCCCAGTTCACCCCCCCACTCCCAGCTGGGAACCTAAGCCTAAACCAATTCCATCTTGGGACACTGCAGCCATCTCCATACCTTCCCCATGAAGTAGCCTCTAACTTTTTAATAGTAGACAGGGCCTAGAAGCAGCTTAATCTCAGAACAGGCATCCAAAGAGAATGTGAGGCCCACCCTTTCAGTTCCATCTCTGTAAGACATTGCTTCCATCTTGGGGCACCTTAACTATTATCTCAAGTTACCTCAGCTATTGTGGCTACCAACTTAGATGCAGTAGCATACATCGAGGGACACCAGCAGGGTCTGGAAGCCCAAGATCAAGGTGAGGTACAGACAATCTGCATGGGTACTACAAGAATATAGGGAAGAAACTGTAATAACTCAGATCCTCACTGCAAGAAAGGAAGATACATAGACAACAGGAAAAACAAGGGAGGAAAGTGCCCCAAACAAACCAGAATACTATAATAACAGAACCCATGGACAGCAGAGTTGATGAAATGTCAGAGAAAGAGTTCATAATTAAAATGATCAGTGAATTAAAGAATGACCTAAATGAGCAACCACAGGCAAAAATTGATTACTTCAACAAAGAGCTAAGAGAGCAAATACAGGTATCAAAAGAATACTTTAAGAGAGATAGAGACTCTGAAAGGAAAAAAAAAACAGAAATACTTGAAATGAAGTATATAATAAACCAAATAAAAACTCAATAGAAAGCATAACTAACAGACTAAATCTCTTGGAAGAAAGAACATCAGATAGTTAAAACAAAGTATATAATCTGGAAAATAAAGTTGATCACACAGTGAAGACAGTAAAAAAACAAAACAACAACAACAACAAAAAACTATGAACAGAACATCTAAGAATTGTGGGACAGCATCAAAAGACAAAAAACTATGAACAGAACATCCAAGAATTGTGGGACAGCATCAAAAGACAAAATATAAGAGTTACCGGGATAGAGGAAGGCACAAAGTTTCAAACCAAAGGAATGCACAATCTCCTCAATGAGATAACATCAGAAAATTTCCCAAGCATGAAGAAAAAATTGGAAAACCAAATATAAGAGGCTTACAGGACACCAAATTTTGAAAATTACAACAGTTCTCCACCAAGGCACATTTTAATGAAAATGACTAGCATACAGAAAGGATAGAATCTTAAAAGCCACAAGAGAGCGGAACCAGATCACATATAGAGGGAGACCAATTTGTATCTCAACAGGTTTTTCAACCCAGACCTTAAAAGCCAGGAGATCATGAAACAACATATACCAAGCTCTGAAAGAAAATGGATGCCAACCAAGAATCTTACATCCAACAAAACTAAGCTTTAGATTTGATGATGAAAGAACTTACAACTAGAAGCCCTGCACTACAGAACATCCTTAGCAAATATTCCATACAGAGGAAATAAAAAACAAAGATGAAAATCAGAAGAGGGAGGAATTACACTGAAGGAAAATTTATTCAGAGGAGAAACCAAGTCATATTAAATGAAATAAAAATAAACAAAAATGGCTGGGAATACAAATCATGTCTCAATAATAACCCTGAATGTTAATGACCTAAACTTACCAATCAAAAGATATAGACTATCAGATTGGGAAAAAAAATTCCCCAACAATATGATACCTCCAAGAGACTCATAGGAAAAGACATCCACAGATTAAAAGTTAAGAGTTGGGAAAAATCATACCACTCACATGAACTGTGGAAGCAAGCAGGTGTTTCAATCTTCATATCAAATAAGTATACTTCAAGCTAAAGTCGATCAAGAAAGGATAAAAAAAGGACACTACATACTGCTCAAGGGAACCATACACCAACCATACACCAACAAATATATATATATATATATATATATATATATATATATATATATGGCAGCTATGTTCATCAAACAAACACTTTTCAAGCTCAAGAGTCAAATAGACCACAACACAATAATTTTGGGTGACTTTAGCACACTTCTTTCATCACTAGATAGATCTTCCAAACAAAAGCTGAACAAAGAAAGTATATAGAACTCAATAACACAATCAATAACTTAGACTTAACTGACATGTATAAAATATTCCAACCTTCAACGAGAGAATACACTTTATTCTCAGCAGCACATGGATCCTTCTCTAAATTAGACCATATATTATGCCACAAAGCAACACTTAGCAAATATAAAAAGGTAGAGATACTACCCTGCATTCTATCTAATCATAATGGAAGGAAATTAGAAACCAATGATTAAATAAGAAATGAAATCCACTCCATCACAACCCTTGGAGCCTAAATAATATACTACTGAATGAACAATAGGTTGCAGAAGACATCAAGGAGGAGATTTTAAAAATTTTAGAGGTGAATGAGAATACAGATACAACATACCGAAATTTCTGGGACACTATGAAAGCAGTTCCAAGAAGAAAGTTTATTGCATGGAGTTCACTCCTTAAAAGAAGAAAAAGTCAACAACTAAATGACTTAACATTACATCTAAAAGCCCTAGAAAAAGAAGAATAAATCAATACTAAAAGCAGCAGAAGATAGGAAATAATTAAAGTCAGAGCTGAAATCAATGAAATTAAAACAAAAGAAACAATTAAAAAAATTGAAAGAACAAGAAGTTGGTTCTTTGAAAAAATAAATAAAATTGACAGATCCTTGGGCATACTTACAAAGAGAAGGAAATATCAAAACAGACACTACAGAAATACAGAAGATTATTAGAAATTATTTTTGAAAACTTTTACTCCAATAAAATAGAAAATATTGAAGGCATCAACAAATTTCTAGAGTCATATAATGTGCCCAAATTGAATCAAGATGATATACACAATTTAAACAGATTAATATCAAGTGATGAAATAGCAGACATCATCAAAACTCTACCAACCAAGAAAAGCCCTGGACCAAATGGATGCACAACCAGTTCTACAAGACCTTTAAAGAAGAACTAATACCAATATTCTTCAATTTACTTCAGGAAATAGAAAAAGAGGTGTCACTTCCAAACTCATTCTATGAGACCAATATCACTCTGATTCCAAAACCAGGCAAAGACATATCAAAAAAGAAAACTTCAGACCAATATCTCTAATGAACATCGATACAAAAATCTCAATAAAATTCTGGCAAATCTAATACAAAAA
The DNA here is from genome assembly GCF_021218885.2 of Marmota monax. Lineage (NCBI taxonomy): Eukaryota > Metazoa > Chordata > Mammalia > Rodentia > Sciuridae > Marmota > Marmota monax. The sequence continues at coordinate 162,135 of NW_026693558.1, forward strand.
CATATCAAAAAGATCACACACCACAATCAACTGGGATTCATCCCAGGGATGCAAGGTTGGTTCAACATATGGAAATCAATAAATGTAATTCACCACATTACATTAAATTAATAGATTTACAGATAAGAATCATAATCATATCAATAGACGCAGAAGAAGCATTTGACAAACTACATCAGCCATTTATCTTCAAAACACTAGAAATATTAAGGATAAAAGGAACATATCTCAACATCATAATGGCAATATATGCTAAATCCCAGGCCAACATCATTCTAAATGGAGAAAAATTAAAGGTATTCCCTCTAAAAACTGGAACAAGACAGGGATGCCCTTTTACCACTTCTATTTAACATAGTTCTTGAAACACTGGCTAGAACTATCAGAGAGATGAAAGAATTTAAAGGGATACACATAGGAAAAGAAGAACTCAAATTAGCACTATTTGCTGATGATATTATTCTATACCTGGAAGACCCTAAAAGTTCCACCAGAAAACTTCTAGAACTAGTAAGTGAATTCAGCAAAGTAGCTGGATATAAAATCAACACCCATAAATCAAAGGGATTTATGTATATCAGTGATAAATCCTCAGAAATGAAAACAAGAAAAATTACCACATTTACAATAGCCTCAATAAAAACAAAACAAAACAAACAAACAAACAACAACAACAATAACAAAACCTTGGGAATCAACGAAAGAGGTGAAAGATCTATATAATGAAAATAACAGAACCCTAAAGAAAGAAGTCAAAGAAGACCTTAAAGATGGAAAGATCTACCTTGCTCTTGGATAGGCAGAATTAATATTATCAAAATGATCATACTTCCAAAAGTACTATACAGATTTAATGCAATTCTGATCAAAATTCCAATGACATTCCTCATAGAAATAGAAAAAGCATTCATGAAATTCATCTGGAAAAATAAGAGACCCAGAATAGGTAAAGGAATCCTTAGCAGGAAGAGTGAAGCAGGTGGCATCGCTATACCAGACCTTAAACTATACTACAGAGCAGTAGTAACAAAAACAGGATGGTATTGGCACCACAACAGAGTGGTAGAGCAATTGTACAGAATAGAGGACACAAGAGACTACACCACAAGACTATGATTATCTTATATTAAACAAAGGTGCCAAGAACATGCATTGGAAAAAGATAGCCTCTTCAACAAATGGTGCTAGGAAAACTGAAAATCCATATGCAATAAAATGAAATTAAACCCCTATCTTGCACCATGCACAAAACTCAACTCAAAATGGATCAAGGACTTAGGAATAAAACCAGAGAACTTACGTCTAATAAAATAAAAAGTAGGCCCTAATGTTCATCATGTGGAATTAGGCCCCAGCTTCCTTAATAAGGCTCCTTTGGCACAAGAATTAAAATCAAGAATCAATAAACGAGATGGACTCAAACTAAATAGTTTCTTCTCAGCAAAAGAAAAAATCTGTGAGGTGAATAGAGCCTACAGCTTGGGAGCAAATTTTTACCCCTCACACATCAGATAGAGCACTAATCTCTGGGCTATATAAAGAACCCAAAAAGCTAAGTATAAACACACACACACACACACACAAATAACCCAGTCAATAAGTGGGCCAAGGACCTGAAGAGACACTTTTCAGAAGAGGATATATAATTAATCAACAAATATATAAAAAAATGTTCATCATCACTAGCAATTAGAGAAATGCAAATCAAAATCTCTCTAAGATTTCATCTCACTCCAGTCAGAATGGCAGCTATTATGAAGACAAACAACAATAAGTGTTGGCGAGGATGTGGGGGAAAAGTACACTCATACACTGCTGGTGGGACTGAAAATTGGTGCAGCCAATCTGGAAAGCAGTATGGAGATTTCTTGGAAAATTGGGAATGGAACCACCATTTGACCAGCTATCCCTCTCCTTGGTCTATACCCAAAGGACTTAAAAACAGCATACCACAGGGACACAGTCACATCAATGTTTATAGCAGCACAATTCACAATAGCTGAACTGTGGAACCAACCTAGATGCCCTTCAATAGATGAATGGATAAAAAAAATGTGGCATATATATACACAATGGAATATTACTCAGCAATAAAAGAGAATAAAATCATGGCATTTGCAGGTAAATGGATGGAGTTAAAAATAATGCTAAGTGTAGTTAGCCAGTCCCTGAAAACCAAATGCCGAATGTTTTCTTTGATGTAAGGAGGCTGATTCATAGTGGGATATGGAGAGGGAGCATGGGAGGAATAGATGAACTCTAGAAAGGGCAGAGGGGTTGGAGGGGAAGGGAGGGGGCATGGGGTTATTAATGATGGTGGAATGTGATGATCATTATTTTCCAAAGTACATGTATGAAGACACGAATTGGTGTGAATATACTTTGTGTACAAGCAGAGATATGAAAAAATTGTGCTTTATATGTGTAATAAGAATTGTAATGCATTCTGCTGTCATATAATAAATAAAAAATTTTAAAAAAAGAATTGTAATGCATTTTGCTGTCATATATAAATAAAAAAGATTAATTAAAAAAAACAGCCACCAACTATCCACAAAGTGTAATTGTCAACATTCCCTCTTGCTTCTCCTTGAGATAACTTCTCTCCTTGGGAAATTTCACTTTTATTCACTCTCTGTAATGTATGGATATGAAAATTTGGGTGGGGGCTAGTTCATGAAAATAATTAAGTCCAAACTCAGCACTCTAGAGATATGTAAAATGTTGCCAAGACAGGAGAAATTACTTGTGCACAGACATATCCATTGATGACAGAATCTAGGATGAAACTCAGCTCTCATGTATCACACTTAGAATTGTTGTAATTTAACTCTGCCTAGGTCTCATACTTATTCCCACCTCAATGTCCTTGTTACTCTGTTCTTACCACCAGACATCTCATTCTGTACCTTACCTAGATAAAATGGGAACTTTCTGTCTGTTCTTATCAAGGTTTGCTATTTACTCTGCATCCTCTTTGCTTTTTTAATGTAACTACTATTTCACAACTTCTTGATTATATCTGTTCTATTTTAAATATAGAATTTTAGTTTCATTTTTTTTTTGCCAATGGAAGCTCAATTTTTAAAATATAGTAATACTCACATAGCACTTACAATTATTTTCAATTTACTATATGCCAGGCACAATGCAAGTTTCACTTATCCTTTCCTCCCTTCTACTTGGAAGCAGTTGCTGCCTTCACCTTACAGAGAGGGCAGCTGAGGCCCAGTGGAGTTAAATTACTTATCTAACTTCATAGAGCAAGATATTAATTTTTCCCAGAAGCTTTATCATGAACTACTGTATTTCATTGTTTTAACCTAAACATTTCCCTCTCTATATTTTAACCTAAACATTTCTCTATGAATTTAGTATGCATATTCTGATTTGGAAACACTATGCAATGTTTTTTCTCCTTTGGTCATTTATCAATGTGTCTTATGATGGTTGATATCTTTGATTTGAGAAAACACAGTACTTCTTTTTCCTCCACAGCTCAAGGGTATCCACAGGTAAACATATGTAGTCCAGAATCGAAGGACCACTTGAGAAGACAGGGTGTGAATTAATCTTAAAAAAAGAAGAGCAAGAGAGTGAAGATTAGGAAAGGAAACGGTATATAATCACTTTATGGTTTAGAAATCTTCTTTGATAACCACACACTAGCAACTTACACTCTCTCTATATATACTTATGTGCCAAAATAAGTGTGTGTGTGTGTGTGTGTGTGTGTATATATATATATATATATATATATATATATATATATATATGATATATAGAGTGTAAGTATAAGTATATGTATTAGATATAGATTGCAGAAAAAGCCAAAGAGAAAATTATTAAATAAAACTATTCATGTTGAAGGCAAATGAGGAATTAAAAAAAAACATAAAATATGGAATGCATGTGAAGAAAGGAAAAGAAGACTATTGAAAGAGTGTACTCTTAGTTTAAAAGCTGGTTTTATTTGCAAAAAGGGGAGGCAACTAGTAAAGTTCAACCATAAATGGTAATCAAGCATTTACGTTTTTTATGACCTATTATTTCTCAAAATAGAATTAATTAGCAAATTTTCAGTATTTGTGGTGTCTATTAAAGCAGCGAGATTAATTGCAGTTGCCAAGAAGTGTCTGTTCTTTTAATCATTCACATTTGTAGTGTCTTCTCTTTGCAATGAGCTTCCATCTCATGTTGTTTATATAATTCTGTAAACTCTGAACACAAATTAAATAAAAATTGATTAATTGCTGTATTTAAATAAGAAATGCTAATTAATAAAAATGATTATTTTCAGCCTATTAAAGAAAAATGCTAATTAATAACACTTTCTTAGTTTTTAAAATTTTACTTTATTTGTATTTTAAGTTATAATGCTTTCATAAATTTATTACTTCTTTGAAACACAAATTATAAGAATTTCCTTTTAAATATGAAATAAATCACTATTGTTTTAGTAATTTCCAGGAAGGCATTATTCAGAGAGAAGAAAGCATGACGTGCAAAAAATGTTTTGATACACATGAACTCAACCTTTAATCACCTCTTACAAAAATAAATTATAGAGTATTGTGAAAGTGAAAAGAAAGACCTGATAAAAAAGAAATAGAAAATAAGGATTTATTTAATTTTAACAGTGTTCAGTATCTATCATAGAGCACAAGGGAATGCTTGTTGTACCTACCTGGAAGTCCCCACACCCCATCAGAGTGGCTAAAATTAAAAGACAATCAATTGTTATGCAGGACGCAAAGTAGCTGGAATACTCATAAAAAGATTTGAGGAAACATGGTACTTCTTTTACATTCTTCCACAGCTCAAGGCTAGCCACCTTGGTAGGAATATAAAGCTACTGTAACTTTGGAAATAATTTTGGAAAACATTTTGCAGTTTTTAAAAAGGTATATGTCATATTGCTGATCCAGCCATTGTACTTCTCTCTGTAATAAAAGCATATGTTCAAAGACTTGTATACAAATGTTCCCAACAGCTTTCTCCACAATTGTCCCAAATTAGGAAAAAAAATTTCCATCAACTGGTGAATGGATAAACAAATTTTAGTGCATCCATGCAATAAAACACCATCAGTAATAAATAAGAATAAATTACTGATATCTGCAACAACATGGATGAATCTCAAATATTTATGCTAAGTGATTCCACATATGAAAGTCTAAAGAATTCCAACTCAACAGTATGGATAGATACCATTTAAGTTATTACCTGAGGATGGGGGCAAAGAGAAGTATACATTCTACAGAGGTATAAGAAGACTTTCAGAGGTGATGGAACTAGTAATAACCTTGATGTGGTGATGATTTTGCAAGTTTAGAAGTATGTTAAAATTCACCAAATGTGTGCATTTCACTGTATGTCACTTAAAACTTAATAGTGCTATAACAAATGTGAATTAAAACTACACAGATATTTGCAGTCTTTGTACAAGAATTAGAAGAAATTACTAATATCATATTTGAAAATAAATTTGCATAAAAATTATTTATAATAATGTTAAGTAACACTGATACAGGTAGTAAATTGTTTGTAATAACATCTCTACTAGGGCAACCAGGGCCTGTGGTGTATGACTGTGAGGTTTACTTAGACTTTGAACATTTATTAATTACTTTCAATTTTTCTCACATAATTTGGTATCCAGGGACACATAAATATAAATAAAACAGGTAGAATAGCCTGAGGGAGATTACAGTCTTCAGCTAATAATAAATTCATGATTATTAATATCAATTTAGTTGATTGCAAGCAGCATTTTAAAAAGTGAAATACCAATAAACTACAGTGACATATAATAGAGCAGCATGCAGCACATGCAAAAGGGGAAACTGGTAAAATGTATACACTGGGTCAATATATCTAGGGTACTTATATTTTATAGTTGCAAACAAAAAATCACTAGTTCTGGGAGAGGAGAAATAATTGTAAAAAAAAAAAATACCAAAGAACAATGAAATAATTCAAAGAATATGGCAAAGGAAAATGTGATGGTAATGACTGAGTGAAAATACCAGGAAAACAAGTGTACAAATTTTTATTGTAAAAGGGAAAGAGATGTGGAAGTTGGTAGAGCACTAGTGGAAAGGAGATGAAGGGACTTCCACTTTGGGATATAATAGAGTAGCTTCTATCAATTCATCCTGCCCACTGAAAATAACTACAATAAAATAATTCTGTTGAAAGCTCTAAAGTCATTGAAAGCAATCAAGGCAGCCTGGTTTTGACGGGCTAATGTTTTGGAGAGAAGGAAACATTGAAGTGCGTCCAGCTTTCACCATTACTTTCTGAAGCATTTGTGGTTCATAAGCAGTGACCGAAGAACCTAAGCATGGCGTGTTAATTCAGTCCTTTTGGTCAGAGAGAAATGATTGTAGCTCAGCACTACCAAGGCCGCCAGGACTTGAAGCCAAAGCCCCAGAGATGAGCTGACGGAGATGGATGAGTCTGACAATGTGCACTCCTGTTTAGTCTGAGGAATTTGCTTATTTCCAAACTCTTCTGGGCCAAAAAAGGGACAAGTCAAGTCTACAAATCAAGCATGAGATTTTTTTCAGTCTTAAGAAAGGAAAGGGACACAAAAATGAAAGACCCGGATAAACACGCCACACTTACACTAACCTATGGTGATAGAGTCTCATTATTAAGAATCTTTGAGACAGTAATGACTGAGAAGGGCAACCACAAAGAATTTTGGAGTGCTGGCAATGATGAATTTCTTGATCTGGTGGTGGTTACATGAGAGTGTTCGTTTTTAAAAATGAATACACTTGTGATTTACACATTAACCTTTAATAAAATGAAAAATTGGCATTGCTTACCATAAAAGATGAAGAATTGCTAATATAACAAAAGTTATCATATCTTATCACATTCTTTGTTTATACAAATAAAGAAAGCATTTTTGATTAGAATTGTACTCAGACAGGGAAGGAGTCTGAAAAAGATAAAGATTTTAGATAATTTTTTTGTTGTTGTTCTATTTCTCTTTATTATAGTAATTATTCTGTGCTTTTTTTGGTGCATTCTACTAGAGGAACAAATTGGGGGGAAAAATAGGATGAGGCACCAATTGACATGTACTTTTAGTATTGTATTTAAATTTATATAAAAAACATGAATTAGTGGGAACCAAAGATGGAATAGGTCAGAAGATTCCCATATTCATAGAACGAAAAGATTAAGTAAGCTTGAAATAAATGGCTGTGTGGGAATACTGCATTATCCAAGAAAATATTTATTGCAACATATATTTTATTTGAATCCTAATTGTTCACAGTCTCCAGCAGTGCAGTAATGGCATGACAATGTTTTTATATTTTTTTAAGAAGTCTATTCTAGATTTCTCTTGGAGAGCTGTTGTTAACATTTGGTTTACTTTTGTAGTGGCAATATTTTTTCCATTGTTTTGCATGCTAAGACAGCAATTGATTAGTATAGAATCCCTGGGCCAAGTTCTGCCCTAGGATATATTTGTGACCCCCACTAACTTCAAATAAAGTTGCATGCACACACCCTCTGTGGAATTTGGCTTTCTTCCATGGTAGTCGATGGGAATCATTGAAGTCAATGGGAGCCATGCATGGATAACTGATGGTTGGATTTGGCCCTTAGGGATTGAAAATCATCTGAGCATTTCCCTTGGGAAAAAAAAAAAATCAAAGGCTAAGATTTATATAAATCATAATTCCTAGAATTCTGTAGTTTTATCAACCAGTTGAAATCTTAACAGTGTGTCTCTAGTAAAACACTGTACTTGCAGAAATTGAAAGAGGATTGCAATTTGTACAATATTCTTTTTCTCTTATAATATTAATTAAAACAAGGAAATAGGGTGATTTCATAAAAGCATATTAATTATAGCAAGAGGAATGTTATACTTTTCTAATTCCTGTAGAGAACATCTCTATATATGTAAAAATATATACTTATTAGACCCTTAAAAGTTTGTGATTGAAAAAGGAATAACTAAATTTGATTCATATTTATAAAGTTGATTCAGAAATGAATAAAAGATAAGCTAATCTCCTCCACATTTCCCTGTTCTAATGCTATCTGAGTTGGAGCTAGGGCACTCTGTTGAGTAAATGATGGTGCATGATGTTCAATTCAGCCCAGGTCATTCTGGAAAAAACAAAACAACAACAACTAAAAACCTTTGAGGAACCAACTTGATTAGGGGCAAGCTTTCCTTAATATATCATCTCCTTGTAGACAAGGACAATATCTTTCTGAAAGTAGCAGAGTAGCAGTTATTTTCTTGGCTCGGATTTATCAGATTATTTCAACAAATTTTCATTATGAAAAATTTCAAACATTTTTAAAACACATGAAGGAGTAAGTAATACATAATGAACTCCTCATAACTACCGTAATAATTGTATAATGTCCTGTTATTTCCTCTTTCTCTTCCCCTCTCTCTCTTCCCCTATCTCTTCTCCCTTTCTTTCTCCCTCCCTCCTTTTATTCTTGCCTTCCTTTCTTGATTTCTTCCCCTTTTGCCTTTACTTTTTCTACAAAGCCTTTGTTAAATAAATCGAAAGTAAAATGCAGATGTCTTGAGATATCACCCCTAAATACTTCAGCATTATTTCCTAAGAACAAAGATGTTCTACACAACCACATTATTATTAACATCTACCAAAATTATCATTATTTTCCTAATTTCATTTGAAATGGGTCAGTATTTGAATTTCCTCAACTGTCCCCAAAATGTCAGATGGCTTTTTTTTTTTTTTTTTTTGGAACCAGGATTCTGTCTGTATTCACATACGGCCCTTGGTTATTATCTCTTTTAACAGAATCATCTTTCCCATTTTTTAAGACATCAGGTCAATCTTATAAAACACTGAACTTCCTGGATTTGTCTAAACTTGTCCTTGTGGGATAATCAACTTATTCTTCTAAATCCTTAAATTTTTGTAAACTGGAAGTTAGATTTAAAAGCTTAATTACACTTAGGTAAATTAATTGTGGTAAGAATTCTTCAAAGTTGGTAGTTGTGCTATTTATATTGCATCACATCTAGAAGTGGCTAATGCTGGGCTCTTTCATCAGTAGTGATACTAAGTCTGATCACTTTCTAACTCCAAAGACTATGGGAACCTTTCCATGGGACAATTATGGGTTATTTTGTTCAATTAGCAAGTAATCTGCTGGGTGGTAATTGGGCCTATTGAGATTATCCTGCCTTCCAACAGGATTTCTAATGATGATTTTTTTAAAGATAGAGAGATAGAGAGAAGAGAGAGAATTTTTTAAATATTTATTTGTCAGTTTTTGGTGGACACAACATCTTTATTTTATTTTTATGTGGTGCTGAGGATAGAACTCAGCACCCCGTGCATGCCAGGCGAGAGCGTTACCGCTTGAGCCACATCCCAAGCCCATAAAATAAAATTTAAATCAGCTTTTGAAGATAAATATCTTCTCATATAAATTCATATGCAACTATGTTAGCAGCAGTAAATCAGCACTATGAGAATGCAAGAGTCATAGACAGGTGTTCTCTCTAGCCTTATGACTATGGATTTGGGGCCTCCATTAAGGTACCATTTTCTAGTTCTTGATAAAATAATATTTTTTTATGCAGTGCATGCAGACATGATAAGAAGAAAGTGACTTAGGCAGACAGGCAATAATGGATATATATTAGGGAAAATGTCATGCATTCTTTTTATCTTGTTGAAGTATACAAGGTATACTTTAGTGGTATTCAAGTAAGTGTAAGGTCTGGGTTCTTTCTTTTTTTCTTTCTTCTATACTAGGAATTGAACCCAGAGATACTTTTACCACTGAGCTACACATCCCCAGCCCTTTGTGTTTATTTTGAGATATGCTCTTGCTAAGTTGCTGAGGCTGTCCTCAAACTTGTGATCATTCTGCTTCGGTCTCCCAAGTCACTGGCATTGCAGGCATGTGCCACGGTGTCTGGCTCCAGGTTGTTTTATAATTCATCCAAAATCTTCAATAAAGATAGGATTCTAAATTGCTATACAAATTTTAATACATAAAGCCAACTAACCTTGCCTGAGTAATAGGAAATACATTCATTCATTCAAAAATAAGACATTTATACCCTTTTCCTCATATATATTTTTTAAAATAACCTTTAAGAAGTTACTTATCCTTTCTAAGCCTTCTCAATAGTAAGAAAAAGAAAGATCAGAGGATACAGAATGATTTTTTTGCTAGCTCAAATGTTTTGTGATTTATATTTCAGGCATTTATTAAAGTTTTTATTACCATAACTTTTGCATTCCATCTTCCAAAATTAATGGACAGTCTCTTAAATAGATTAAGACTATTTAACAAAACTTGTAACAGTAATATAATATACAATAAAATTATATATCTTTTGGCATTTTGTTCATCACCAGTCTTTTTGTTCCTGTTAATAATTGGCAGAAATTAGAAGGGAAATATTTACAGTTCACTTGATACAAACATTGTACTGGACCCCTGGAGTCCATCTTTCAGTCTCCCTCTACATTTAAAATTTATACCATAGAAAAATTACTTAATTTCTAATTACCATAGCAATAACAACATTGTCTGGAAGCAAATAATGAAATAAATTCTCCCTTTATAATCCTAATAAACATCAGCTATATGTTTATATAAGATCAATAAATTATTGGTTTAATCTGTATGCTACAAAAGTAAAGCTATTTGTAATGTGGGTTAGTTAGGTTTTAATTGCTTTGACCAAAATATTTAACCAGAATGACTTAGAGAAGGAAAAGTTTATTTTGAGTTCATTGTTTCAGAGTTTCAGTCCAAGGTTGACTGATTCCATTTTCTGGGCACAAAGTGAGGCAGAACATCATGGCAGAAAGGCCTGGTGTAGGAGAACTGCCCTCTTATGACAGCAGGAAAACAGAAAATAAGCTAAAAAAACAGGGAGAAAATTTAATCCCCAAGGGTGCACCCCCAGTAACATACTTGCTCCATCCATGCTCACCTGCCTACATTCAAATTAATAATTCATCAAATGGATTAATTCAAAAATATCTGAAATTAGAATGCCTAAAAGTATTGAAAAACTAAGGTGCAGGAACTCATATTTGCTGGTGGGAATGTAAATGGTAGGACCATTTAGAAAGTAGTTTGTTTGTTTCTTTATTATCGGTAATTCTACCTCTAAGTATTTACCAATGAGAAATAAAAAACTAAGGTGTACGCAATATTTAGCATAGAAATATTTGTAGCAGTTTTACACATATTAGTTAAGACCTAGAAAAAACAAAAACTGTGAACAGAAAAACAATTTGAGTCATCTCTATACAGTAAGTTTTTATTCAACATTAAAAAGGAATGAACAGATATGTTCAGCAATGCAGATAATTTCTGTAAAATGATCAAAAGAAGCTGAACGTCAGTATATGGACCATATGTTTCCATTCATATGAAGTTAAAGAATAAGAAAACTATTCAGAACATTGATTGTCCTTGGCATATGAGAATTGATTGAAAGGGAGCACAAGGAAATATTTGCTATGATAAAATGCTATATATTTCGAATGGGGTGGTGATTGCTTGTATGTATGTTTTTGTCAAACTTATTGAATTATGCACTTAAGATCTATGAATTTGATAGTATGTAAGTTTCCCCACCAATAAAATGTCTTAAAAAAACAAATAAATAGGCCATGAATATTACTCCACATTCAAATAAAGATCAACATTAAATCTGTTAATGAACAAACTTAAAACAGATACTTAAACAGATACTCCAAACATTTCCAATATCATTTTTATCAGAAGAAGAGGTATCAGGAGGCAGAATATCACATTTTTTTAAATGATTCCATTCAAGATATGACTACTCCATAGGTTATTGCTTAATTTTCAAACATTTGGGGATTTTTAATGTATTTTTTTGTAACTAAGTTCCAGTTTAATCCTTTTATTGTTGGAGAATATATGGAGTAGGATTCTATTTTACAGAGTATATTATCTACTTTGACAAATATTCCATGTACTTTTTTTAAAGGCTATGCAATTTATACTTAAGTCTAGTTTTCTGAATGAGTCAAGAAGCTCAAGTTATTAGTCACGTTGCTTAAATAGTCTAAATAACTCCTGAGATAGATAAGTAAATAGATGGATAGATAGATAGAGATAATAAAAGTACATGTAGATATAGATATAATTATCCACTTGTCAATAACACAGTTTTATGACACTAATATGATGGAGTCTTTGTCTTTTCTTCATGTAGTACTATTAATTATTACTTTATAAATTTTGAGGCGTTTTTATTTGATGCATACAATTTTAAAATTATTATGTGCTTCTGAAGAATGCATGCAGTGTATTATGGTTTAGATGTGAGGTGTTCCCCATGTGTGAGACAATGAAAGAGGTGAAATAATTGGGTTATAAGAGCCTTAACCTAATCAGTGTGTATTAATCCACTGATGAGGATTTACTGGTAGTAATTATAGGCAGGTAAGGTGTGGCTGGAGGAGATGAATTACTGGGGGATTGTTTGGGGGGTTCATATTTTGTACCTGGTGAGTGGAGTCTCTCTCTTTTTCCTGGTGCCATATCTTGAGCTGCCTTCTTCTGCCATAATCATCCACTGTGATGTCCAGCATAATCTCAGACCTAGATCAAAGGAGCCAGCCATATAAAGACTGAGACCTCTGAAACCATGGGCCCAACAGTAAAATTCCCTACTCTTAAATTGTTCTTGTCAGGTCTTTTGGTCACAGAGATGAAAAAACTGACTAAAATACAGTGTCCTCTGAATCTCTACTAGAACTTCTTATATTAAAGTCAACTTTCACACAGTACAGTTGTAATGGCTTTGTTTACTTAATATTAGCCTAGTGTTTTCCTATTCTCTTACCTTCAACCATGTGTCAAGTGTGTTTTTGAAAACATCATTTATTATTTTTGTTATTATTCAGTCTAAAATACTTATCTTTTAAGTATTTGATCCATTTGCAATTAGTATAATACTCATATATTTTAATTTAAATCTATTCAATAAACACTCTATCTATTTGTTTTCTATTTCTTCTTTATTTCTCCTCACCCTTTTTTCTTACATTCTCTTGGATTAAAGTATCGTTGCAAATTCTCCTTCTTCACCATGTTATTCATATCTGTTTTTATGATATTTTTAGTAGTGACACTAGAAATTAGAACATTAAAATATATATTTAATTAGTACTTTTATGATTTTCCAGGCAATGTTGACTTTTTCTTCATTTACTCATCCTTTATCTCTTGTGGTATTGATGTCACGTACTTGAGTTTTTATATATTTTGTGCCTCACATATCATTATTACTTTAAATATTTATGTTATTGTTTTAAAGAGTCAAAATTCATTTTATTTATCCTCTCATAGTTACCTTTTCCTGTTCTTTTCTTATGTACTTTATGATACTTTCATCTTCAACCTTATTTATTCTGATTGAAAGTCTTTTAGGATCTTACCTGCCTGCCTGCCATGAATTCTCTCAAATACCTTCAAGCAGCTGAAGAATACAGGATAGGGTATTTAAAATATCTATGTGTGCATTGTATAGTCTTTTTAAACTGTTCTGGGGGAATGCATCATTCGATACAATCTACAGTAAGAAATCAGCATGAACAGAGAATCTGTATTTTAAGGATGGTATTTTAAGATTTAAACAAATATATAATTTATGGAATTTTGGAGAATACTGAGAAAAAATTTTTTCTCAGCCCTGTAGTTTATCCAATGTTTCTGGCCCCATGAACACTTTTTCTTTATGTATCTACAGCAAAGTGCAGCAGATGAACTCAACATTGTTTAGTAGCGTTGACCCTCCTGTCCCATCCTTATATTTAAACTGATTCTGTATTTCTTCCATGATAAAATAATAATAATAATAATATAATAAATAATAAAGGAAGAAAAGAATCAGGCTGTGGTAAATAAATAGTATTATGTTTAACATAATGCAATTTAAAATTTAAATTCTATTGCTAATTTCTTTAAGCCTCCTAAGACTTTGTTTTAATTCAGAATTTCTTAGTTTTGATGCTTTTTAATAACCCTCTAGTTTTGTATTCCTGGTTCAGAGATCTCAAAAATATATAGATTCTGTTTACCATAGTATTAGTTTTCACCCCACACTCCAACTAAAGAAACTTCATTTAGTTCCAGAGAGCTATTTTCCTACAATTTTTGAAAAAAATTCTTGTCCAGACTCTTGTTGCCTGAGCATATAAATAGTTGCTGCTGACAGCATTATAAGACTATTTTAGAGTCTAGGCCTGGCAATTACAGTATGAGGCAATCTCATTATTTTCTTTCTTCTCTTTTTTTTTTTATTCCTTGAGAATTGTTTCAACTTCTTTTTTGTAGCTATATGCCTGGTAAAATGTATAGAAAAAGAGATCTTATAACTCAAAGCATTTGGGATCTTAAAACTTTTGTATTTGATTACATTTGAATGTAATTATAGAGGCTTGTAATGTAATATTTTCTTTCTACTGGATGAAAATTACAGATATGTAATATGGGTTTACTTACCTGATTGCGTATTAACTCTAATACTTTCAGATAGCCTGAGGCATAGGCAAAAAAATAAAAAATAAAGAAAATAAATAAAAAGGCTGTGTTGTTTGGCTTGGAAGGAAGTCAGGTATATCATTGGTTAAACACTCTGTTTTCAACAAAGAAGCAGCTTTAATGTAGAAATGGTGTGATATGTGTGGCTTGCTTTAGACCATCTTAATATTTAGAGCAAGGCCACCTTAATATTCAAAGCAAGGTAGAAACATTTCATAATAAACTTTGAGGTCCTACTTGTTATCAGGAAAATATTGGTTCATGATTATTTCTCATCACTGAAACCTAAGTATTATGTGATTAGATGACATGAAAAGCCAAGCCTGTAGCCTTTTTGGCTAAACTTTAAAAGTTCAAGACTTTTCCAGTGATAGGGAAACCTTTGAATGATTATAGAAGATAAAAAACTCAGTCTCTGAATAGTCCTAAAAATATCTTCAAGACTAAAATTTAGAAACTTTATTATTGGGGAACTTTAGAAAGTTCCCTTGGTCTATATTGTAGTAACTACACTATTAGATTAAATAGTAGGTGTGAAATGTACCTAAATGCATTTGTGTGACATAAGTACAAAAATCATTGGTACTTACTGTGTACCAAGAGCTGAGCTAGGTTTCCCAGGGAAGTAAAGACTTGAGGGAGAAAAGATGACTCCTGTCTTCCAGGTACTCACAGGCTGTGGACAAAACATGCATAATGTCCACAAAGCTGCTTGTGATATACGCCATAACAAAAAGTCAGCAATTGGCAGTGGAAAAATGGTGCATGGAATCTAGTTCTTTTATATTTATATTGCAAAATGTTAACTAGTTTTGCAGCTCATTTCTCAAACCACTACCCAGCATCTAAACATTTGTATATTCCTACTTCTGTTTGCTATTTTTGAGCTGAGTTTGAATTGAGGATTGCTTTATATAGCAATAGGAAGATCATTTGTTGGACTTCAAAGTCAGTACATTTATCCCTATGCTCTTATTCTATTTTCCTTGTTTGGCATTTGTCACTATTTTTTTTTTATCATCTACCTACAATGACTTGAAACCTTTGTGTATGTTGTTTAAGGTTGTGAATGCTACACTTGTGGAAGGAACAAGTCATGAGATTGAAACATTGATGCAATGTAAATTCCAAAGAATGAGAAGTGGCATATTGAATAATCAGAATCTTCCTAAGAACACACAGAACATGAGATCTGTCAGGCAGGAGGCCCCCCACCACTCATTTTTCCTTATTATCTCTTATCTACATGTACATACAGTTTTGCATCTGCATTTTCATAATCATACATACATTCTGGTAAGGTGTTTCTATCTAATAGAAATATGGTATTAAACACATCTATCAAGTCAGCCACAAAATTAAGTATACAAACTTCATTTTAATCTAAGACTGTGGGCAGTGCTTAGCATTTTTTTTTATATGAGGTCTTAGTATCCCAACTCCTTTAAAAAATTAAAATAAAAAAAAAAAACCACATAGATATTTAACAGAGTATTTATGTATACTTTGTTTGGCTATAATGACTATACCTATGAAAGTGAATCATTGAGTAACAATCCTAATAATATATACTTCTGAATAACTAATTTCATAAATTGATATTCAGAGTAAGGGGATCAAGATGGAGGAAAGACAGAAGGACATGGGAAAGAAAATATACCAAACTATGCTGTGTCCAGGTCACATTAATTTAAGTAATAATAACCTAGAAGAGGAAGAAGGAGGAGGAAGTGACAGAGGGGGAAGAGAAGAAGACATCTTCAGAAATCATTAGTAGAGTAGAGCAAGTAGATCAGGGGGAGGGAGGGATGGAGAGAAAGGAAAAGTACTAGGGAAAAAACTGAGCAAATTATTTTATGTGCATGTGTAAATTGGCATAAAGATCTGCACTATCATGTATAATTAAATTGCACCAATAAAAATAACAAAAATTAAGAATATTTGTAATATAACTGGATTTAAGGTGACAATAACAAATATTCTAAATATAATTATTGATAATCATTTGTAATTTTTTCCAATATTGAAATGATAGAAACATAAATGAAATAGAGTTCTGCCTGTTTAGATCATCATGATTGATCTTATATAATACGTTATTGGGTTACATATTACCAAGAAAAAAAATTTGGGAAACTGGCATTTCTTTCTATTACCATTCAACAAATCTAAGCATTCCAGGAAAGAAAGGCAAAAACTGAAAATATTTTCATTTTTCCTGGGCCCTTTACCTTGATATTATCTATATCATCTTATGAAACCATTTCTTGAGTTGATAGACAAAGAGATATTAAAGCAAATTCACCTTAATTTCAGGCTGACTTTTGCACTGATACAGTGTTTGTATTACTAGGAGAGAACCTAACTCCTATACTTGGAGACCATTTGTCATTGGTGAGATGACAGAGAACTACAAGGTCATGGAGCAAGCACACAGGGTTCAACTGTGAATTTGCTCAATGTTGCATCTCAGTTTCAGGATTGCCTGAGTTTGAGGGCAGCCAATAATTGGAGTAACTTGATGGCTCTTGTCATCAACTCAAGCAATAATCAACTGTGAGCCCGATGACATCAATTAGTCTTCATTCTCAACCCAAAGAGCAAAATTTAATGTATTTTTTATTATCTTAACCCTCAATTTTCTAAAATGTAATATTAGTTTTGTATGAAGGTGTTTTTAGGCATAAATAATGGAATATTTGGGGGGTTAGAGGGATTCTGAATGTATATAGAGTTAGTACAGGGACTCAGACTCAGGCTTTTTCTACTCAGGCTTTTTCTAGGCATTTTGTCTTTTTATCTTTCCTCTAAAATGTCAATTCATGGTCATGAAATTACTGTAGTTCCCAACACTGTGGCTTCAAATCTTATGAAGAAATGAAATAAGTATAAAAAGGGCCAGTTTCCCAAATAGTCTCTCATTTATCAGGGAAATAAATCTTTCTGATATCCATCAAGCTCTTTATACTACATTCTATATCCTGTTTTTCAAAACAAAATCATCTGATTATCCCTAGATCATTTATAAGAAAGAGGATACGTTTTTCATGACAGTGGAGACCAAATATGATTCAACCCCTCAAACAGGAGAGACTTACCTTCCCATAATACCCTGCCAACTGATCAATATCTGTACAAAAGAAGGTCATGTTAGAAAGTGCTATAATCAGCTTTTTCACTGCTGTGACCAAAAGATCTGACAAGGATAATTTTAGAGAAGGAAAAATTTATTTGGAGGGTTACAGTTTCAGAGATTTCAGTCCATAGACAGCCAGCTCCATTCCTTGGGGTCTGGGGTGAGGCAGAACATCATGGTGGTAGAGTGTGGTGGAGGAAAGAAGCTCAGGACATGAGGATCAGGAAACAGAGCGAGAGAGACTCCCTTCATCACTGGCAAAATATATACCCCAAAGTACTCCCCAGGCATCCACCTCCTGCAATCACACCCTACCTGCCTACAGTTACCATCCAGCGAATCCCTATCAGTGGATTAATGCAGTCCATTAATCTTGTAATCCAATCATTTCACTTCTAAACTTTCTTGCATGTTCTCCCAAATGAGCTTTTGGGGGACACCCAATATCAAAACCATAACAGCACGGTGGGAATATATAGAGGAAGAGGTTTGACTAGGTCACTAACGGCATCGACCATAGGTACCAATTAGGAAGTAGAAGTCTATGAACTTTTGCGATGAGAAATCTTATGAATTTAAACTTACTAAATTAAAATTAAGTGTAAAATTCTTATTCTCTTTGGATTGCAATTTCCTTCTGCCCTAAAGTCTTATTGCATCCATTCTTGTTTACTGGTTGCTCTTACAAATATTGACATAATTCATATTGATGATATCAAAATCCATGAGAAATCAAAATATAAATGAATCATATAAAGTAAAATAATTCAAGGACATTTTCTAGTCTCAGTCTTTAATTTTAATGTGGAGACAAGATTTAGACAAGCATTTATCTTATTAGAAATAGCATTTCCCCAACATTCTTTAGGCATAATATGGAAAACCCTTCTAAGTAACCTCTAAATTTAAACAGAAAAGTGGAAATTCTTCCACTTCAATGAGATTATAGATATATGCCCATTTTCATCAGTAGGAAATAAAATTCATCAACAAACTATATACAAAATTTTATCAAGTAAGAAAAATGTGTTTGTTCTTAGAGAGACGGTTATCTGGGGCCTAATAGGGTTATGGTTGATAATTGGTTTCATATATACCAATTCATGTTATAGATAGTCGGTGGTGCTTCTTGAGTCTCACATCTGATAATCTATGGTTGATTTAGTATTTCAAAATAGCATGCACTGAGAGGGTACCTACACTTTTAAGAGTTGTTTTAAAGATATTTGTTGAGTCGTTCAGAATTCATTTCGTCCATTTTATTACAGAGAATTTATCAGGGCTTGAAAAAAACCAAGCTTGTCTTAACTTTATGGATGCCTGTTGCTTTGTTTTCTCTTTGTCCTGACAGCATTTGAGGCCAAAGTTTGATTGCTACCCCCCTTTTTATAAGAGATATGATGAGCAAAGGTGACACAACTAAGCAATCCCACTTTATCAATTCTTTATTCTCCACTCCGAGTTTAGATTGAAAAAAAATGGAGCATGTATACTTGTGAGAGTTGTGGATATATATTTAGATTTAAATTGTCTCCAGGATGTTTTAGTTTAAAATGGGATGGGGTGATTTTAATGCATAAAATGAATAATCTCTATAAAACATATTAAGACTAAAATCTATTAAAATGTAAAATTGTTTTAATTATTTATGAAATCTTCCATTTTACTTTCATTAAAATCTGTAATTTATTCTGATAATCCTTAACAATTTTATCAGGCTATATAGTGTCAAATACCTATGGCTTGGGGTTAGCTCAGTAGAGGATTTGCTCAGCTGCATGAGGCCCTGGGTTCAGTCTTCAGCATTGCAAAAATAATGGTGGGGGTTGGGTAGTAGATCCCATAAAGATCAGTGAAGTAGAAGAAAGGAATTGAGGAGGAGAGAGGAGAGACAAGAAAAGGGAGGAACCACAGAATGAAATTGACAAAAACTATGCTATGTACATATGAATATACTACAGTGAGTTCCACCTTCAGTATATGTGTAGAGCACCAATTTTAAAAAACAATAAATAAAAAAGAAAAATCATCAAAGTAGAGGAAGAGGAACAGGGGGAGGAAGGAAGGGAGGAAAAAAGGAAGAACTGGGGACTAAAATGATGAAAATTAATTCCATGTATATATTATCATGTCAAAATGAACACATCTATTATGCATAACTATAATGCATTAATAAAATCATTTTTAAGTGTCAAAGACATAAAACATGTTAAAAGTGGTTAAATACACTAGAGAAAAATTTTAACTAAAGAAGTTCACTGTATTTATAACACTAAATATTGTCAATGTATTATTGATTTTTTATTCTCCTAGGGAGAGCAAAGATTTGTGTTTCAGTACAAAATAGTCTATGTTTTCATTCTAGCTTTTGATGCATTGTTACTTTACATTCTTATATTTTTGGTAATCCTGAGATTGAATCTAAAAGGAGTAAGGGTATTTTTTTCATACATATGCCTTCATTATTCATGTATTCGTTTGACAAATACCATGTTCCTGTCACTGTGGAATGCTGTCATATTATGGATATAAATAGAAACTATGACCCCTGCTCTCAGGTTGCTTATAGTCTAATATAGACCAAAGTCATCAAACAACTAAGTAGAATATAGTGTAATAAGTGCTGAGGAGAGGTAGATGCACCTTGTAGAAGGCACACAAAGTAACTAATGAGCCAAAAAGTGCTAAGTTAGGATAGCATTTTTGAAAAGAATATTAACTAGTAGGCATAGAGAGAGTTTAAACAGTTGACATTTAGAATGATATTTATCTAGGAACATTGAGCAGTCTATTCCTCACTGGGTCAAAGGTGAAATATGTGAGTTTTTTGAGCTCCTTAACCAGACCTTAGGAGTCATCTCCAAACAAGCACATTAGGCTTAGATTTTCCAGAGACACAGCATTAGGTGAGTTTCATATATAGAACTCAAACCCAAGTCAAAGTACCTATGGAAATTTGGGAGCAGACTCAGATACATTAGTGTTTTAATATGAGCTGATTCAATGGGGCCTACTGCTGACATAGTAGAGTGCTTTGTGTTGGGAAAGGAGAAGGGGACATTGGAAACAAAGTAGAAACTGATTTCAAGTATGTTGAACGGAGTTGAGCCCAACATATGTGCACATATTTTGATCTGTGCAATTTTTATAATATAACCAGCTCCTGCCAATGAGAAGAGAATCTATATCTAATATTGTGAAACTAACTCAACCCATTAAATCCACTAAAGTCTTGTAACAAAGAAATCTACTGGTATACTACAACAGTTTTCAATATATTGCTTACACCTTGTATAAACATAACAAATATAAACTGGCAGTGTATTCAAGTGTAAATATTTCTACAGAAAAATGAGGTTATTCAAATTAATGTTACTTTTTCATAAGACTTCTCTTTTGAATCAGTCTTTTCTTTTTCTCAGTCTAACAGTATAATTTTGTGCATCGCTTCCATCTCCCATTCCAACTTCAGCCTTACACTTCCAATTTTTTCTCTCTCCCAGCATTTGAGTCCTACTTTCGCCCTGAATTTTGTGGCATCACATTTCCCTCCTGACATGGAATTCTACACTCCACCAGTGATAAGTTTTCTCTGAGAGTGGGGGTTGGGGGTTGAAGACAAACAGAACTGTAAGTTCAGTTCTTGTGTGTGGCATCCCATCTGCACAAAATGGGGATATGCGAAACACAATCATAATTGCTATCAGTGATGAAAAGCAATCATTTTTATAATTACTGAGTAATAAACTTTAATACGCTTTCTCCTGGAAGAATAACAATGGAGTCATTGACTGATGTTGGTCGCAGAACTAGAGCTCAGCAAACTGCACTAAATGGTACCTAATGACTGCAGGGAGTTAACAATCCTCAAAATGTATGTAATATACTTTCCTTTTGGAGCCCATTTTTCTCCAAGATTTCGAGAATCTATTTTTTTTTCCTCATGTATTTGCCCCTAATTCTGTGTGATATCCTTTGCCCTCTTGTGAGGCTCAATGACTTGGCAATGAGCAGGGAGATAAAATAAGGTGTACTACTGAGATTGCACGTAAGCAAGGATACAGAAGAAAACATAAGAGAGCCCATGTGAGTTAGCTCTTTGGTATGGTAGAGAGAATGAGTGAAGAAAGCTGCGAGATACTAGCAGGGCACTCAGAGTATGGTAAACCTGAACATCAAGGACCATCACTGTTCAGGGAACAAGATGGCAGGGCTGTATGAGTCTTCATGTGTCATATCCCTGGACTATCAACAGAGTAAGAAACTTCTTCCCACAAGAAGATGGTCAAAATCTATCTGTGTGGCCATTCTGAAACCCAGAGATTTTGTTTCAACTGGATAGAAATTTAGCTGGTGGCTTTGGCCTCTGGACCAATGCAGTGGAATATTCTTCAGTAGCTATCTATTTATTTTTATCATTTGCCACACAGTGTGTATTGTCATTGTATGAGAAAATCCTGTCTGGTTAAAATGAATGCTTACAAAGCAGCATTTTATATCTTTTCCCATCTGTGAGGAATTTGTCACATCTTGGTATAAAATCCCTTGTTGCCTTAAAGATTTTAAGACCAAGCACATTACAGTTCGAAGGGCATGTTTGTTCTTGTCCATCAACTCTTTTTTTTAAACTTTTAAAACCATGTTTATTTATTTTTGTATCAGAATATGTATGACTTTATTCTGACTTCCTTTTTGTTCTCCCAAGATAGACTGAAGAATCAGATATTGGATCTCAAGAGGTTACCTCAAACTATTTTAGGAATGCAAGAAAATGTTTGGCTGACTTTCTTTTGTTGATTTGCCCCAGAGAGGGTGTTTGGTAATAATTGTACCTAACCATTCCAACTTGAAGGTCAGATGATGGAGACTGGTCTGATCAAATGTATCCTATACCACGGATCATGAATATATAGGTAGGATTTGATGGTACTGCTGAAATAAGTTTCTTATTTCCTCACTTATAACTGTTTCTCTTCTATTTTATTTACCTGCTATATTTATCTTCTGGAAAACTTCAAAAAGTTTTTATCAAAACAATTTCCATTTATTGTTCAGTACTGTGGAGGGAAATTTTTCAGACATTTATTTATATGCTGAGAAATCATGGCTTTGGTTATTTCTTTCCATGGTGCTCTTGATGTCTGACTAGACAGAGCAAGGCTATTAGAAAATTTGTAGTAATGTTGGCAAAATGCAGTAAAAATGTGGAATACCTACTATATATGTATATGTATATATACATATATATACAGACAAATATATATGCATATACATAATTTTATATGTACCATATATAATATATAATTGTATACAAATTTTTCATCCTTTATGTCTAGTCCTTAAATTTATTATTAAATATTATTAAAGGAAGATGTTATCAGCAAAATTTTAAAGATAATTGTTCATGATATTTTTAAATGTGTATAAAATCATAGAACTGTCAAATTTTATATTGGAAAAGAGGCCTTGAGCCCATGACTTCACACAGGACAGAAGCCCCCTGTACACAGAGAAGATAGAACAAGTGTTTAAGAGTTGTGATCTGCAAGGGGCAGTTCATTCCAGGTTGGATGGCAACTGATTATATCAAGGACTCTACTGAATGAACTAGAGCTGTTTCTTCATAATTTTACTTGTTAGTCCTGGTAACCCTTTTGAAAAGGTAGAAGACAAAGCTGTGTGCCATCTTTTTGTCTTTTCCCTTAGATGTCAGGATAAAAACACTTACATCTCTAAGTTGCTTTATGTGTGGTTTAGAGATATGTAACCATTTTAGATCTCTGGTTGCACTCTGATGTATAAATATCCTTTACAAGATGGAAAATTTACAGTTAAACATTGATATGGGATTCTGGGTGTTTATAATAATACAGTGTGTGGTGTGGCCATAGAGAAAGCTAATTTTTGTACACACTGAAGGATAGAGAAAGAGCTTATGAGAATTCTATTGGTATAAAATGCTTCATAGCTGTATTATATGTATTTTCTCATAAACCAAAGAGTTCTCATGTTAAAAACATATGTTATCCATAATCAATCAATTCCACTTCTAGAAACATTACCAAGTAATTATCTGAAATATTATGAACCAAGAGTAGAATTGTATGCTAATTACAAAAATGTAACTATAAACTTTTAATTTTCCAACAATAGAAAAAGTTGAAATAAATGTCTTTATGGAGTGAAATACATTCTAAAATATTATGTAGACATAAGGATTGTTATGTATCATAAAATTCTTATGAAGTAATAAAGGAAACAACAAAAATATGTAATATATATATACATAAACACACATGCACATGTTAAGTAGACATGTATACATACATCTATTCATTCAAATAATACTGAAAACAATATGCCAAAATTATACTTATCTTTGTTGGTGTACTATTTTATTTTTTCCCCTTCCATTCTTAAACATCTCATAGATTTGTCTAATTAACAAGTTACATAGAAACAAAATGAAAGATATCCAATAAATAAATTTTCATTTTTAAAAATAGGGTTTTCTGCATTGGACAGAATTTCTTTGAGGCACTTTTTAAACAAATTCATATTTCCCTGTGTCGGACCACTAGAAAGTTTTGTATATCATTGCTGTATTTTTGTGGTCAATGTAATAGAAGGCAGGACATATGTACCCTCAATCTTGCCCTAGTACCCATCAGAAATAGAATGTTATCATGACAGAAAATGGACCTATTTGGACTTGCATAGTATCTCTTAAAATTCATGTGTTCTGCTACTTTATTTATTTTTTGATAAAGCAAAGAGAAATGAGAGAGCAACTGAGAAAGGGAGAAAGAGTTGCAAGGGGAAAGGCAGGAGGCAGACTGTGCAGTAGAAGGACAAAGAAAAAGCCAGTTGCAACAGCTGTTTTGCTTATCTGAAAGTTTTAACTTGACTCTTGTTCACATCCCAGGTGAATAGCTAATAAAAATAATTTAAGCTTTAACAAAACCAGGGTAATTTATAATGTGGAAACTGTAGTCTGGCACTTGTATCAGCACCAGAAACAAGGTTTCTGAAAATTCCTTAGGGGAATGAAATTACCAGGGATGCACAATTTAATAAGCGCCTTCTTTTCCCAACCATCTCATCCCACCCCTGGCCCTCTGCTGCCAACTCAAAAGCAACATCAAAACCTTGAAGCAAATTTATAAAATTCTCTGTTTCATTGTCAGATTTCCCATGTTGTTTTTAAAGCAACCCTACAATTATGTCATTTTTATTCTGTATGTGTAAATATGTTTAAAATTTAGACTTTGATTGTGTTTAATAAAATTACTACTACCACAAGTCTATAATTATTCCAGAGACCTAGGTTAAGCAAAAATAAAACTGTTTTTGAACTAGAGTGTCTATTGTACATGCTTTAAAATTATATTTTTCTTGGAAACACAGCCTCTTTAAATGGAACTCTCTTACCAAAAAGTACAGATTTGAATATATTTTTATCCCCATTGAATTAGAGCAGAAATTAATTTGCTAAATGAAAAGCTACTGTCATCTAACATATTGCACAAAATGAACATACATATGGAGATTAATCAAAAAAAGCACGTCACCAGCTTCATAGCAGTGTCATGCTTAAAATGAACTTACATTTTTATTCTGCCTTGAGCACACTCAGATTGTTTTGTTTTAATGGCTTCCAGCCATTTCTGTCATATGGCACGAATCCTCAAAGGAGAAGGCAGATTTCAATCCTCTGAACAACATCTATAGGGAAGGAGTTTAAAAGTGCTGATTAAGCAAATATTGTTGCTTGGGTCTGTCTACTTCACATTTTTGTTCAAGCCATTGCGGGACAAATATTAACTATTGGAACAATTGTCTGGATATTATATAAAACTTGGATGAATCCTGGGCTACTCTGGTAATGCATTTTAAATGACACGCATAGCTTGGTTAAAAGAATTCCCTGGTAGAAGGGAGAAATTAACTCTGCTATTGGAAGCTAATAAGTTTAACCCATCATTAAAACCTCAGAATCAGATAAGTTCTTGGATATATTTGAGCTTTCGTGCGTATAAAACTCTTGCCTTTCTTTGCACCCTCAACTGCTAAATTTAAAGTGAGAAACAGAAAGACAAGCCATGTGTCTGTCACATAGCTGCTGTTTGACCTTTATTCAATCAGTGTAAGTTTCCGACCCTCGGTTTCCTCATTAATGAAATGGAAGTCATAATTGCTGCTTCTTATTCATGAAGCTGCTCTTAATATCAAATGTAATTATAAATATAAAATCACTTTAGAGTTGCAAACAATAGGTAAAATGCACTTTAAATAGAGAGTGAATTGAAGTACATTTGAGCAGTATGTTTTTACTGATACTTTATAGGGAGAAGAAGGCTAGAATTCTGAATTGGAGTCTACTCCAATTCACCTGGTCCAAATCCAAGCATTGAGGATAAATAGTTATGTTACTGGGGGCAAATCAGTTAGTAAATTTAAGCCTTCATTTTCATATACCAATGGCAAAGTTAATGGTAATATTGCCTATTAGGTTATCAGGAGATCAAATGACTCCATGTATATAAAAAACATTGTCTAATGTTACTGTTATTGTCATTATGTCTCAAAACTTCTCTTTTGGTGATCGATAGCTAAGATTATTTCTAATCTCACATGGACCTCAAGAAAGTAGATTTGGCTTCACACCTTTCGTCATCTATATTTAAATCACATCACCATGCAAATTAATGGGAAGCTGTAAGTCTTCCATCCATAATTTAGTTTTTTTGTTTAATCTTTTTTATTTGTATGTGGTGGCAGAATAACTTTAGGTTATAGTACCTATTTCCCAAGGGTAGTTTGAGAGACAAAGTTACTCCGAGATTATGATATTAATGAACTAAAGAATCAAATAGATTGGCAGAGAAGAAGAATCTCTGTGTGTCACATGGATGCCATCCCCAAAACACTCCAAGAAGAAGCTCAGTGGGGATGGGAGTGGAGGGGAACAGAGGACAAGATGAATTTGCTTCTAACCTTGTATTTGATACCAACTCACCATATTTTAAGCTGAGAGAATCAGAGTTAATGACCATAGGACTTTCCTTGCTCAAACATTTTAATTCTTAAAGTCTATGCAGTTTGTAGATACTAAGGGGGAAAAGGTCCCTGTTCATTATCTCACTGGTTAGTGTAGTTCAGCCAGAAGCCAGAGCTATTTGATGAGGAGTTAAAAGTATTGCAGCTGCTGTTTGGTAATGTTTGAGTTTTGATCTCAGAGAACTTACTTTTTAAAACAGCTCAGAAATTCACAGCTTTCTATTTAACAGTAACCAAAATACATAGTAAGGCAAAGCTCACGTAGTTCCCCAAGAAGCCCTGCTTAGTTCTAGAAAGTGACTTCAGTTCTGGCAGAATCTTCTACAAGCATAAATA
The DNA here is from genome assembly GCF_021218885.2 of Marmota monax. Classification (NCBI taxonomy): domain Eukaryota; kingdom Metazoa; phylum Chordata; class Mammalia; order Rodentia; family Sciuridae; genus Marmota; species Marmota monax. The sequence goes on from NW_026693558.1 coordinate 189,238, forward strand.
AGTAAAGACAAAATAGAGATCCTTGACTTTATACCTTTCTGAAAGGGAAAAGTTTTATTTTGTGGTATTGGTCTATCATAAATTATTTCAAATCTTCAATAGCAAAATATAGAGCATATGTATTACCCAAAATTCAATTGCAGAAGTGCAAGTGTTTTAAACTCCAGTAAAAAACTTCTATTTCATGTTGGCATTATGCAAGGGATAAAATGTTACATATTTGTCATTTTAATTCCCCAAACCCTATGTCATATAAACCTGCTAAAAAAAACTTTAAAAATAAAATCCATTAAGTCAACTTTCTATGAAATAAACATTTCTACAGTCTACAATTTTAAATGCCCTCAAATGCAGTATATTATTAAAATGTAAAAAAAATGCTTTATTTATCCCAACGAACTAAACTCTGTTGATGATATCAGTTTTTAGAGATAATATTAATGAGCTAAGCTATAGTTTTTCAAATTAATTTAAATTACTTTAACTTTTTAATCCATGGTATGAAATGGTTAATAATTTTATATGGAATGTCTGTGTCACACTATATTCAGTATCCAAACACTCAGACCCTTTTCTTAAGGTTGTAGCATTTCTTATGTAACAATCTGCTATTATTCCCTTTTCTTAAAGTTGTACCATTTCTTATGTAACAATCTGCTATTATTTCAGTTTTTGTATAGCATTCAGGAAAGGAAATGATGTCCTTAGTTGCTTAAATCAGATAAACATTTCAAGTTTCAAAAGTAAAGAGTGGCTGTAAATAATACATCAAACCAAAATACTGAGTCAATACTTACATATTCAACTTCAAATTTCTGTTCTCTGGGGAAGTATGTGCTGTGATATGCTCTAGAAAAGCACGGGTCAGAGATTATGGTGAATGAATCTACTGTAAGTTCTTCATTTCCCCTGACACTTTCATCCTCTTACCAGGTAAGGGATTAGGAAAAACAATGTTTGAGACATGATTTAGAATACTGAGACTGATCTCCATGTGATAGTATCTTACCTACAGGCAATATCTATTAGGTTGTTAACATGTTTTGCCTTCAAAAAGTCTAATGGTCTTAAATGTTAATAGTATAATTAAGACAGTATTTCTCAGCACTTAAAACTTTTGTTCTATTCAATATATTTCTAGAATTGCTTTCAGTTATCAGATAAAAAGTTACTATATCATGAGTGATCTACCAATTTTCTGCTGCTTTTTAATTTCTTTCAGCCTTATGTCCAAGAAAGATATAAAGCATGGAGCTAAGAAAAGACTTCAAAGGTTTCAAAGTAGACTTTCCCCACCAAATAGTGAAACTCTATATAAGAATATAAAAGCAGGAGTCCATCAACCACTGTTTACCAAAGTCTGTGGGAAATACCATCATGGAAAGGGCTGCCTTATGTTTACTGAAAATATAATTATTATAGCTTTATTGACCTAAGTGGTATTATTTTCCCAGTTTCTCCTTGAAATTAATATTATACACACAAATATATACACATAACCCACATCCACATATTCTAGGCAATATATTTGATAACGGCGACAGAAAATTAAAGAATAAAATTAATTCAGAATGTGGGTACATTATCATGTTTAATGAGATCACAATAATGATATAGCCCTCTAAGATTAATATGTTTATCCTATTTTTATTTTTTTAAAACTTTGTGACAAGGAATGTTCTTGGCTATAACCAGGACTGTTCAAGTTTAGGCATAAATCACCTTCCAAGAGGTTTTGTTCTTTGTTTTTGTTTTTTAATAAAAGGTAAAGAGACGTACTTTTGGTAAGTGTCATTCCCCCTCCCCAGGTCTTCTATAGAGGAGGGCAAACAGAAAATGCATCTTACCTCATTGCTACACATCATCCATCTAAGTCACATTAATTTCAAACACTTGCTTTTCTAGAAATCTTATACTGTAGCATAGCTTAAAAATTATGTTGAGTATTAAGGGAATTGAATATGTAATGAATCATACATTGTTCCCTAGAACACTCTCAATCTCTTGACAATTAAGATATAAGGAAAACGTGTTTGGTTTATTATCGTTAGAAATTAAGTTCTTAATTGTTTGAAGCTGATGACTCATTATGTTGAACTGTCTTGGTGTAATGATAAGGAGCACCTTTTAAAAAATCATAATCATCTTCAGATTACTTAAATGTATCAACCTTGAAAAATCTAACACTTCATGTTTTATTAATGTTGTACTAGGCTTACTAAAACAATGCAAGATTAATCAGATAAACTATTCAGTATATTATTAAAAATTATTGTGAAGAAGACAAATTTCATGTGAGTTGCAATTACATTCCCTTTGAATTCCAATTGAACAGGAATTACATATTATTATTTGTTCAGTTCAGGATTAGATATAATGATCTATATTTGCCTCCAGGGATTGGTCTATCAATTGATGGTTGCCAAATATTCCTCTCCTCTGGCCAGTAATTAGATATTGCATGGACAAGACAAAGATGCTGGAGCTAATGCTACTGGAAGGGATTGTTCAGATTTTCTGTGGAGAGAAACCGGATTTGTATTATCTTTTTCTCCCTCCTTAGGTGGGAATGAAAAATAGTATTTCTCCAGTGTCTTAGGCAGCCATAGTTGTAAGGTATAATGAGGATACTGTCTTGGTTCAAGCCGTGTCTTTGTGTTTTTATATTGGCAGGGAGAAAGGGTTTTATGAATTCCTGGACTTTATAATCAGTGAATATTAACTCAGCTGAAAGCACTACTATTGACACCTGTAGGGAGGAGACCAGAAAGGGATGTCAATTGTGCTGACTGCATTGTGACCTTGGAGAAACAATCTATAAAATCATGGTAAAGCTGTAATTGTTGAAACCTGCTGATAGCCATAGGACTGAGACTGCCATTGAAACTGGAACAATTATTATTCTGAATCACTGAGACAAAATCATAATTCCTGTTATGGCATGTGTCTCAACAGAAGGAAGCCAAATCCTTTTCAGGGATTGATACATAGACACAAGAAGAAAGAAGAGTTCTTTGTGAAATTATAAACCCTGTTTTGCCAGGGTTCACCTTGCCTATTCTATGGAGAGTGGCAACCTCAAGAGGGAAGCCAGTCAATGTAGGAAGAGCAGGGAGATGCAGAAAACGATAAAAAGCCCTCAGCACCCTGTTGTGGTTTTGATATGAAGTGTCCCCTAAAAAGATTATGTGTGTGGCAATGCAAGAAAGTTTAGAGGTGAAATGATTGTGTTAAGAGAGTTTAACTTAAACAGTGTATTAATCCACTGATGGGGACTGGCTGTAGGACGGGAGGGTATGGCTGGGGGAGGTAGGTCTTTGGGGGCATGCCGTTGATGTTTACATTTTGTCTGAGGCAAAGCAAGGTCTCTCTCTCTTTGCCTCCATGGTGCCATGTTCCCAGGTACTTTCCTTCACCACACCATTCCTCCATTATATTCTGCCTTACTCAAGCCCTGAGGAATGGAGTCAGCCATCTATGGACTGAGACCTCTGAAACCATGAGCTCCCAAATAAACTTTTCCTCCTTTAATTGTTCTTGTCATATCTTTCTGCCATAGCAGAAAAAAAACTGACTAAAACAAAGCCACTGGAGCTCCTTGTTCTAAAAGTACTGAAGGCAGTACTTCCTACTTAGATGAAGCAAGAGATTCTCTTTAAAGTTCCTCTAAGTTTAGGCCAAGTGTCACTTATACCATCAGAATCTTGCTTGGTGCAGTGCTGAACCACCAGTGAGGGGATGGCAAGGTCAACAGCAGCTCAAATACTGATCATGGCACTGACCTCCTGTCACTGCTTTTATTTTTTACTCTTGCATTATTAATATTCAACAATAAGAATATAGGTGCTAACTTGTTTAACATTGCCAATTTCATGTCACTTGGAATGCCTTTAATATGATGCAGTAAAAAATAAATGAACTAAATGCCAGTAAGGTAGAATCTGTCCTGTTAAACAATCTATGAGTACAAGAACTAGCGGTATATTTATGTTTAGTCTTCCTGATGTTTGCTAAGTAGACTAGATATTTTGGTTAGGCTTTAGGTTTTAGACAAAGAAAATACAAGCTTTCAAGAAGTAAAGACATAACCAATAAGACTGCCATCAGCCACGCAAGTTATTATGTTAAACCCAATTCTTCCTCTCTTTTTGGCACTATTTTCAACACACCACGTAATTTCAATGAGGCCACAGTGTGGGTGAAAGCTACTTGGCATGAAATAAACAAAACAACTGCTGATGGAAGAAACGTTTCCCTAGTAGTTGTGTCACTAGCTTAATAGCTAAATGAAGGTGGAACAATTTCCAATGACAGAAAAACATGTATGTAAAGCTCCTCATTGGCAGGTTGGAGCTCTTTGGAATGCTGTTTTGACTTAAAGAAAGCTGAGCTTCAGGTGCTTTGCGCATAGTGTGAATGTTAAATTTTGAACTCTCTACTTACTGGTATATGATCATGCACTAGGTTGTTTAAGGAACATTTAAATCCAAGCTGAAAAAGAGCCTTCTCCTTGCTATTATACAATTAAACTACTCAGTGCCGGTATTGTAATTACAATGCAATTTGATACCAAGTGTGGAAAGATCTACTTTGGTGGGTGGGGGCTGGGGAGCTGTCAGGGGACTCGCTCCTTTGGCAGTGATTAACAGTTTGGTAATGAGGGTCTGTTGTGTGGGGGTGAGAATCCAAACACTATGTCAAATGGTTAACTGCTCTTTTAGTGACCCCAAAGTACATAGCAGTCCTAGAAGTGAGAGGGAGAGAAAGAGAGAACTTGATAAAAGATTTGAAAACCTTTTCTTTATCCCAAGATAAAAGGTAGTTCTCTATTGTGATTTGCCCACCAGTCCTCACATCCTATCCCTCCAAAACAAAACTCTTATACTATTAACCATCTGAGAGTAAGAACAACATAGCTAAAAATCAAAACAAAAAAGTGAAAAATCTTTGAGCATAGGTGCAGGAGTTGTTGAATCTGTTAACAAAAAAAATTTTAAGCTGAAAAATTGCAACTTGAGAAATAGATTTTCCTTGTTTAAATATAGTTTTCAAAATAGTTTCACAGCAGATTCAACCATCATGTGCATGTTTTCATTTATTAGTTAGTTTTATTCCTTAAAGAACAGCATTTTAACTCAGCTTTGGGGGGTGGGGGAGGCGAGGTAGAAAAAGAGACAAACTCCTTGTGAAAAACTAAAGGGAAAAAAAAAATTCCGTGTAGCAGTGTGTTTATTTTATTGGCTGGAGACCAACCTGTTATTTCTTAGAAACTGTATACATACTGACTATTTTGTATTTGTTTTTGTTTTAAGCTGCACATCCAGAGCAGTGTCATTCATATGAGGCAGAAATACCTGGGAACGAATTCTAAACCTGTTGAATACTGTGACTATGAGAAAAAAAATCACTGAATCTTGGTTTCCAGTAATAATATTATAATAATACTTTCATCTTAAAATTATTGTAAAGATTGAAGGAGATAATGTATACATAATATCTGATACATAAGAAATCACTAATGTTCATCAGGATCATTTTTGTCTCCACTTTTCTCTATTCACCTTACTATAGCCTTATGATTATTATCTATTTGGTCAATTTTAAGACAAACTATACACTTATCAAAAGACATTATCTATCAATATGATATTGCAGTTTATTTATAATAACATTTTGATGTATTTTTAAGCTTTAAAAATGAACACAAAATAATTTCAGCCTCAGCAACAACAAAATGTTTAGTCCCTAAGCTTTATTAAAACATCTGAATGTAAATTTTAACTTAACCTAAAATAGTCATGATTAATCTATAAGACTCACACATGAATTCCTAAACCCCACAAAATGTCCAAAGTGGATTTTGGCTAAAATCACCTGGACAATTGACTTGGTTGTACAAAGCCAAAACAAAGAACTGGCTGAGCCAAAAGAATCCCAAGTCCATAAACATGGAACTATTGAATTTGGAGGAATTAAGTGGACAAGTCAAATATCAGCATAGGCTCTCAGCCTATTCTGGGGATGGGGTTGGGGAGGGATGTTCTGCTCCAACCAGGCCTCTGCTTTTCATGTTTTACAAAAAAAGATGAAAGGTGTCAAGGAATTAAGGCAAGAATGTACATACTGAAACACTGGCTTCTTTTCCTCTTGCGAAAATTCTTCACCAAATTAACTATCTCCTGTGGAGAAATACTTTACATTGAAAAAAAAGTTTAAATTTCTTTATGTAATATATAGAGGTGTTTTTTTTTTCCTTCAATCTCTAACCAAATACTATGAATAACAGGTCTATACATCCTCTTGGTCAGTGCATAAAATTCAGGAAATCTATAATGAGAAAGAATTACATTTTTGTTTTCACTATCCTTTAGCTAAAATTTAGTGTTTTCTTGAATTATAAATATGATATATCACAGATATTTTACAGCATATTCTGATTGTTATAAGTATCTTAAAATATCACTATGGTCATCACTATTATGAAGTTATCATGGCAGTTATTATAATACTAGTCTTATCCTGGACAAAAATAAGGATGAGGGCAGCAGCAATAAAATTTGCATCTGCTTCAATTCATGAAATATGCGTATGTTTAGTAGATGCATCAGGCTGGTATAACAAGGGAGTTTCAGTCCTTTCCCCAACACATTGCATAATCTAAGCAAGATTTATGTTGTTCTCCACATGACAAAATAAAGATCATGAGGATAGCAGCTGTTTCTTCCTCTACATCCTTAGCAGCACTTTGAGCAGCCTTAGCTCAAGCTTTATATATTGAGTGATGGCCATAATTTCCCTGGACACACCTGAAAATTAGCTGTTTATTTAATCCCCCACTTTTTGTTTATTGGCTTGTTTTGCTTGCAGGGCCATTTAGTTTTCCAGTCAAAATTTGGAAAAAGGATTGCAGAAACATAGGCTATTATGTCATTCATCAGTAGTCTTCCTGACACATCAGGATCAATGAGAAACTTTGTATTAGGTTAATTTTGTCAGGGGAATAAAATTGGGAAAGTGAGATTATCTTCAGAAAAATATATGCTGAACATAGTGTTAACCCCTAAAAATCAAGGTGGTCACCTCTAACATTGAAAGAAAAAGTGTTTTCTCTCCATCTTTCACTAACCACTGAGTTAATATATTCTAACGTCAGTCAGGAAAATGTTATATTTTGTGTTAATCTTGTAGTGCCAACAAATGTATTTTTTAATTCAACTTCTAACTCAAATGAATTCAAATGCCCAATTTCTATCATATTGCAGATAATGTGCTTTTGGAACTTCAGCCTTAGAAATAAACATCATTTTCCACAGATGAATTCTTAGTTGAGCTTCCGTTCTGGTAGGAGAGCTGGGTGCTGTGGAATAAAGAGAACAGAGACTCTCAACACTGACTTTATTTCCAAATAAGTGGCACATCACTGAACCACTCATTGGTAGTGAAGGGCTGATTCCACAGAGGCCTATTAAACCCTCAAGACTGTTATTTCCATGTTATGCAAAATAGAGACACTAAAAAGTCTTTGTTAGAAAGTTCCATTCCCACAAAGTATTTTTATTTTTTTTTATAAAAGATCAAAATCAAATAAGATGGAAATCTATTTCTCAATTTTAAGTAGAATATTTACTCTTACTTAAGGTTATATGACCTTTTCTTACGTCATGGGGGGGGGTGCATTTTCCCTGTCGAGGAGAGCTTTTCTTCATAAAGGGCTGACAAACTTGTGGTCAAACCAACACTTTTGCTGGTCCTTCTTCCAAGACACTTTTAGTCACACTTGTTTTTTTCTTTTGTCTGAGAATCTTTGTGATTGATCCCGGAAGCATTGTCATTTTCTCTATTAAATGTGGAAAGGAAAATGTGGTGGAAAACATGATAGAATTTGTGTTTCTATTTCAACTCACCTAATAATGTAACCGTGTATAAACAATTTTTCACTATTTGCTCCCACTCAGTTCTCTATAAAATGGATACATATTACCAGTTTGCTAGTTCTGGGAATAAAAGAGATAAACTAAAAACCACTATTTGTTTGAGCACATTTATGTCATTAAAGTATTATGATGCTGCCTTTTAGAGAATAATTTGTCTGAATCCCCAATTAGGAAGATATTGAGTGCCACAAATCAGATTTTTGGTACTATTTAGCAAGTTAAGAAATCAAAGAAATGTCACAGCTTTTTGCTTGTGCTCAACATATTTTGGGAGGATATCACATCCATGAAAAACAGACTTAGTTATGATGAGAAATATTCATAAGATGCAGTGTGCTGGACTGAATTTTTAAAAGCAGCAATTTTATGATGTCTTGAAAAAAATCAAGTATCATCATAGAAATAGAGTATTTTGGAATATCATGAACTTTTAATAGCTTCCTACTGCTATAAAGTCAGGCAACAATTCATTTATTCTCTCAAGCACAAAAACTTGCCATGGGCTTTAAGCATTGGGATACAGAGATGAAAAGATAGACTAAAATCTTTCATCCACCATACATTATAGTAGAACAAGTAGTGACAAGCATAAATTTATAAATATTCAATATAATGGCAGGTAGTGAGAAGTGCAGTGAAAAAGATAAATCATCCTGGGCCAGAGAGGTGGGTATGTAGGGATGGATGGGGAGAAAGTTGGAATAGAGGGGTAGAGGAGGAGAATATTTGAGTAGAGGGGGCAACAAAATGAGGGAAGGTACCATGGGGAAATCAGGAAATTAGGGAAGGTAAGTTCCAGTAAGAGACATGAGGACATGCAAAGAGGAGGGGGGTGGGTCTAGAGAAAGAGCAAGCAGAGCAAATAGAGTTGGAGAGAGACAGGTCTGAGGAAAAGAAGGGTCACATGGTCACTGAGAGCCATTGTAAGGTGTTTGTCTCTATTCTAAATGCAATACCAATTAAAATACCAATGGAAGGTTTTAAAGGGAAGTTAACATTATCTGATTCATATTTTAATAAGAACATTCTAGCTGCAGGATTTGAAATGTAGCCTCCTTCTATAGTTTCTATTTTCAAAACGAAGTAATAGGTTTGCAATTTATACTGTTTTTAGAAAACAATATAATGTTACCAGCAGCATTTTTTTTACTTTATCAATATCAATTATTAAAATATTTTATAATTATAATGAAAACCTAGGGTATGCCAATGAATTGAGACCTTTTTTTTTATCATCCATCCCTGTTATCTGCTCTTTTTATTTCTTTTAAGCTACATGCTACTTCCATGAACCAGCATGACAGTATATTACTCCTCTATTTTGAAAATTATAGTTAAATATTGGTAGTGTTCACCAATATTATGAAAGATGGAGTTGAAAAACGGCTTTATTGCAAAAATTCCAAACTTTGCCTGGCTTAAATACTATTGGAGATATAATTATATAAATTGAAAAGGAACGAAGGTAGGATATCAAATAGTACGATTAGCTGAGAGATGCTTAGCTTATCTAATCTCTTCTGTCTACCTAATATATGCCAGGCAGGATGCTAAATTTTGAAGGTTTAAATCAATTAAGATCTGACTTTGCATTAAGGATTTCCTGGTCTAACAAAAAAAAAAAAAAATTACAGTGGGACAAACTGAATTTTGACCCTAGAAATTGGGACAAATATATGTTTCATAAAAATATGTGCAAAAGAATAAAGTTATCTTCCTATTCAGGTCCTGAGTAACTTAATCTTGCCCAAGAGAACAGAGCAGAGAGATGTTCCAGTCTTGCCAAGTAGCAGAAAGCAATGATGAGGATGTCAAAGACGTGTCAGAAGAGCCCTCTGGTTTTCAATACAGGACAATGGTGTGATCAGTGTTATAGTATAGTATCCTAGAAACACAATTTTTAGACGCAGACTTATAGACTTACAAGGTGACATACAACTCTCCCTCCATGAAGCATTTGTATTTTTTACATATTAGGGTCTTTAACCCTTGTGTAAGGTGGAGATACTAAATTCCTTGCAGGCTGTTATAAAGCACAAAGAAGTTAGTGCAGTTCAGATGCCTAACACAGTACTTACCCTAGCTGAACAATAAAAATAAACTTCCTTCTGTGCCACAAAATTAGTCAATAGTAGATAGCTCTGTAGATGTCCCCAAGGTTTCAATATTGCAGTGAGTATTATATTTCAGTTATATAATTTACCTACCTCATAAAGTTGTTGGGAGGATTAATAAAATCATATTTGTAAGGTTCTTCCAATTGATAGCTCAAGGACACCGGTGAGTGCAAATTCATAAGTCAAGGGGATAAGTTAGTGCAAAGTCCCCTTAGGAAGCTTTGTCACCTGCAATTTCTACTGTATCCCTTCAGAAACATTGCCAGAGAGAAGAGATACCTTTAAGGAAAGCGAATCTCATGGTGGCTTCCTTCTGCAACCACTGGAAGAAAAATGCAGTGTTTCAATGAGAAATATTACCACATTTCTTGTTCTTGAGGGCTTTCCAGAAGAAATACCACAAAAATGCTTTTTAAAGGGTATTCAGACAAAAATTCTTACAGATTGAATATATATCAACAGAGCTCATATGGTAGTATATTGTTGTTCTTGTTCTGAAAAGTATGAAGTGGAAATTCAATGAATTTTTTTTATTTGGTAGAGATAGAGGGTGATCAGCCAACTGACATGAAAAGTAAATTCTTCTGAATAATTCTGAGCAATATAGACTCCCATTTATCCACTTACAAGTGAGAAAAAAGTCATCAAAAGATTCAACAAAGTAATACCAATTTAATAAAGAGAATATAATCATAAATTTTCCAAAGGAAATCTCTACTTTTAAAATGCAGATGGTGGTGACTAACTTTTTTTTAAGAGAGAGAGAGAGAGAGAGACAGAATTTTTTAATATTTATTTTTCAGTTTTGGGTGGACACAACATTTTTATTTTATTTTATGTGGTGCTGAGGATCGAACGCAATGCCCCGCTCATGCCAGGTGAGCGCGTTACCGCTTGAGCCACATCCCCAGCCAGGTGGTGATTAACTTTATACCTTCCCTCTAGAAGGCCTCTTTCCAATAAAGAATGGCCTTAGTGCCTTGGTAATTTCACAAGAAAATAAATATCGCTCATTCATCTTTCTAAGAATAGAAAAATAATTAATTTGAACATAGATAACAAGGAACTGTTGAATTAACAAGGATTATATTGAGTAGTGGTATTTTACAATAATGGAATCCATCAGTTTGGTTGAGTACCCCCACTTTGCTTGTTAATGAGAACTACCAATAGACAGCAGGGTGAGAGTAAGTGAAAAGAGTATTGCCTCTAAACACCAGAATTCACACCCTAGCACTACTCTTTAACTGTCATATGCAGTAGGTCAAGTGGCATACTTTTCTAACATTGGCGTCTCAGTATAAAAATGAAGAAAACAATACTACCCGCTATGGTTTGACTGTGAATAGTGCCCCCTAAAGTTTGATATGTAGAGGTTTGGTTTCCAAAGTGGTGGTGTTGGGGAGTGCTATGGACCTTTAAGGGGTAGAAGTTATTGGGAGGTACATTAGTCACTGAGCCTATGCCTTTGAGGGGATTATGGGACCCTAAGCTATGCTTCCTGGCTGGAGATGTGATCACTCCTTGGAACATGTGCTCCTGCCATGATGTGCCACCCTTACAAGATATCCAACCTTAGGGAGCTGTCCAATCTTGGATTTGAACTTGAGAACCAAACTAAACCTGCTCACTTTACACATAGCTTATGTCAGTCATTTCATTATAGTGATTTGAGCTAATACACCACCCTTCCATTTGTTAGATGGGTTAGTACAAAGTTAATTTCATAGACAGTGCTCAAAAGCTGGTAGTAATCTACTGAGTTTTTTTATTATAGTTGTAGATGGACAGCATACTTTTATTTTGTTTATTTTTTTATGTGGTGCTAAGAATCAAACCCAGTGTCTCACACTTGCTAAGCAAGAGCTCTGTCACTCAGCTACAGCCCCAGCCCAATGCTGCTGCTTTTGATGATATAATATGGGTTTTCAGGAGCTTACAGTCAATATAAGAACACAAAACAAACCCAAAATCAGATTTTAAAAACTGAAGATTATGTAAGAGAACATATTGTAAAGTACTAAGTAAATTTCATGGCTAGGATCTAGTTTGTTAATTTTGTGATTAGTAAGAATTAAATTTTACAAACTCAAATTCTCAATATGCTCATTTTTTATACTGTTTAGAATGCCAACAGACAATATTTATTAAATTTATGATAAAATCTGGGTATTCATTTTGTATTAATTAATTAGCTAGATTTTGGGTTTTTGTTATCTTCATTGCTCTTTCAATAATTTCTTTTTTTTGAGAATTTTTTAATATTTGCTTTTCAGTGGATACAACATCTTTATTTTATGTGGTGCTGAGGATCGAACCCAGCAGCCCGCACATGCCAGGTGAGCACGCTACTGCTTGAGCCACATCCCCAGCCCATCAATAATTTCTTAATTGCAACATAATAATAATAACATATGAAATTATGCTAGCTTCATTAAAAAATTGGTGTGTGAGATTTTAATTCCAGACACTAACTTTGACATGAGTGACTTGAGTACTCATGGAAATAAAGGACTGGGTTAAATTTCTCTTCAATGTGATTTATCAATGAGATGTGAACATCAAGTAAGCAGATCATGTCCATTCTCCTACAAAGGGAGAACATGAAACATGAAAGGTGCTCATCCTTGAATTGTTTTCTTCAAGTGAGATGGCTGTGTGTGTGAGTGTGTGTGTGTGTGTGTGTGTATTTGTGTGGGTGTGTTCACTTGAGTAACAGGTTGGCTCCTCGAAAGGCTTTCAGCATCTATAGTCAATTAAAATGGCAAAACATAAGCTTTCATTTCGTTCTACATTTATGTTAACTACAAATTCCTCTTCTAAGCAAAATGTCTCTTCTCTGACCCCAGCCTTGTTAGTGCTGCCACCTACAGGAAGATACAGTGGCAAATCTAGGAGGCATTTAGGTGCTACCCTATAACTGAAGCACCTCCTTCCTTCCACTTTTCCACTAATCTCTGTCGAAGCCACTCAGAACACACACAAATAGGTTCGCACATGTGTACACAAGCACACACCCTCTTCGGAGTTTTCCCACCAGCTGTTTCATGTCCTGATAGTTTACAGTGACTTAATTCTACTACAAGCATCCTAAATTGTAATTGTCTATTTTCTTCTTTTCCTAGTCTTTGCCTTTGTGAAAGTAAACATTGATAGCCCACTGTATGTCCTGTGTCTGGGTTGTATTTTTACATCTACTTTTACTCAGACTGAAATGTCAAGCTTGGGACTTCTAATTATATAGCATAAAGGAAAAGGTGGAGTGACATAGTGAATAAAGCATTAAATTTTTGCCAGAAAGATATGGGTTTCAATCTGGCCTATAGTTCTCTACTAAAATGAATAATCTTAGTCCTGTCCCTAGGGGATGGTGGTCTATGCCAGAAAAACCTCAGTACAGAATTCCGCACAGTAGGCAGCTCTGCTAAAATGAGAGCTGGAACTGTATTTGCAAAGAGGATTAAATACTTTCCCACTTAGAAAGGGATAGCGGATAGCGGAGTGAGAAAATTTCTTGCTAAAGGTTCAGTTCATTGGAAACATCCACACCTAAATTTTTTATATCTTTTCCAGAGAAGCAATGGTGCCTGTTTTCAAAGCCAAGTTAAAAATGTCTGTGTTTCTGTTTTTACTTCATCTGATCTGGCTACACCTCTGGGAAAGAAGATCAATTTCCCACTAAATCTTAGGTCAATATCATCATCAAGAATGTTTAATTTCCCCAACTGTGACAAAGGATGGTCTAGGGTAGTGAATGTGTCAATTTAAGAGCTTGTTCAGTCAAATTGGTTGAAGCTTCCTGGAGAGCTCTATTGAGAAAAAGAGAGAGAAGGTTGAGAAAAAGTCAGAAATCCCCAGGAAATTGTGCTGTGCCCTGACTACAATAATTACATTATTATAATAATGGTATCAGAGGAGAGATACACAGAAGTTATATATATATATTTTTTTTCCATATTTAGTCTAGATGTTATTTAAAAAAGTAGCCTAGGAAGAGTTCTTTTAAAAATATTTCTCCCACTAGAGAAAAGTCTATAGGAAATATAGAAATATGGAAAATGGTGACATAAACTTAAATACATAACACATTTTCATCATTTATAGACAAGAATACAACTGTTCATGGCTGGGTGTTGATTAAAAACAATTGTGGGTTTTATCCATCTAGATGAGTTGGGGGAAACTTGTAAGTAAAGGAGTGTTGAGCAAGGACACTATTTAATTTAGTCCTTGAAATACTAGCCAGAGCAATTAGACAGACAAAAGAAATTAAAGGCATAAAAATAGGAAAAGAAGAAGTTAAAATATCACTATTTGCGGACGATATGATCCTATACTTAGAAGACCCAAAAGGGTCTACAAAGAAACTACTAGAACTAATAAATGAATTCAGCAAAGTGGCAGGATATAAAATCAACACCCATAAATCAAAGGCATTCCTGTATATCAGTAACAAAACTTCTGAAATGGAAATGAGGAAAACCACCCCATTCACAATATCCTCAAAAAAAATAAAATACTTGGGAATCAACCTAACAAAAGAGGTAAAAGATTTATACAATGAAAACTACAGAACCCTAAAGAGAGAGATAGAAGAAGATCTTAGAAGATGGAAAAATGTACCCTGTTCATGGATAGACAGAACCAACATCATCAAAATGGCGATATTACCCAAAGTTCTCCACAGGTTCAACGCAATGCCAATCAAAATCCCAACGGCATTTCTGGTAGAAATAGATAAAGCTATCATGAAATTCATATGGAAAAACAAAAGACCCAGAATAGCAAAAGCAATTCTAAGCAGGAAGTGTGAATCAGGAGGTATAGCGATACCAGATTTCAAACTGTACTACAGAGCAATAGTAACAAAAACAGCATGGTACTGGTACCAAAACAGGCAGGTGGACCAATGGTACAGAATAGAGGACACAGAGACCAATCCACAAAATTACAACTTTCTTATATTTGATAAAGGCGCTAAAAGCATGCAATGGAGAAAGGATAGCATCTTCAACAAATGGTGCTGGGAAAACTGGAAATCCATATGCAACAAAATGAAGCTGAACCCCTTTCTCTCGTCATGCACAAAAGTTAATTCAAAATGGATCAAGGAGCTAGATATCAAATCAGAGACTCTGCACCTGATAGAAGAAAAAGTTGGCTCCGATCTACACATTGTGGGGTCAGGCTCCAAATTCCTTAATAGGACACCCATAGCACAAAAGTTAATAACTAGAATCAACAAATGGGACTTACTCAAACTAAAAAGTTTTTTCTCAGCAAGAGAAACAATAAGAGAGGTAAATAGGGAACCTACATCCTGGGAACAAATCTTTACTCCTCACACTTCAGATAGAGCCCTAATATCCAGAATATACAAAGAACTCAAAAAATTAAACAACAAGATAACAAACAACCCTATCAACAAATGGGCCAAGGACCTGAACAGACACTTCTCAGAGGAGGACATACAATCTATCAATAAGTACATGAAAAAATGCTCACCATCTCTAGCAGTCAGAGAAATGCAAATCAAAACCACCCTAAGATACCATCTCACTCCAGTAAGATTGGCAGCCATTATGAAGTCAAACAACAACAAGTGCTGGCGAGGATGTGGGGAAAAGGGTACACTTGTACATTGCTGGTGGAACTGCAAACTGGTGCGGCCAATATGGAAAGCAGTGTGGAGATTCCTAGGAAAGCTGGGAATGGAAGCACCATTTGACCCAGCTATCGCCCTTCTCGGTCTATTCCCTGAGGACCTTAAAAGAGCATACTATAGGGATACTGCCACATCAATGATCATGGCAGCACAATTCACAATAGCTAGACTTTGGAATCAACCTAGATGCCCTTCAATAGATGAATGGATTAAAAAACTGTGGCATTTATATACACAATGGAGTATTACGCAGCACTAAAAAATGACAAAATCATGGATTTTGCAGGGAAATGGATGGCATTAGAGCAGATTATGCTAAGTGAAGCTAGCCAATCCTTAAAAAACAAATGCCAAATGTCTTCTTTGATATAAAGAGAGCAACTAAGATCAGAACAGGGAAGAAGAGCATGAGGAAAAGATTAACATTAAACAGAGACGAGTGGGGGGAGAGAAAGGGAGACAGAAGGGAAACTATGGAAATGGAAGGAGACCCTCATTGTTACACAAAATTACATATAAGAGTTTGTGAGGGGAAAGGGGAAAAAAAAACAAGGGAGAGAATTAAACAACAGCAGATGGGGTAGAGAGGGAAGATGAGAGGGAAGGGGAGGGGGGATAGTAGGGGATAGGAAAGGTAGCAGAATACAACAGTCATTAATATGGTATTATGTAAAAATGTGGATGTGTAACCGATGTGATTCTGCAACTTGTATCTGGGGTAAAAAATGGGAGTTCATAACCCACTTGAATCAAATGTATGGAAGATGATATGTCATGAGCTTTGTAATGTTTTGAACAACCAATAAAAAAAATAAAAAAAAAAAAGAAACACATTCATATTTTAAGTACTACTAACCAATTTTCCAGCTCTCTCACATGGGTCATTTATTTACTTTGGAAGATCTTATAGGATTATAGTCTGGGATCAGTTTATACTCTACAAGAATACCTGTCTGAGGTGATAAGTATTAGAGTTTCCGTGCCACTTTGGTCCTGACATCTTGTGGCTTTTGATACAACCTACCTGGTACTGAACTTTAGACTGGCTTTTATTTAGCCCTTTGATAATTCTGAACCTTCCAGTTCTGAACTTCTCATTGGGTTTCTCATCTCATCTTGGTTTTGGTGAAGTGAGAGATGTTCCAAACTTGGGGCAGCCAGGTGGTGCTCATACTTGAATCTCATGTCAGAATCCTTATCTTGCCCCTTTGGAAAGTCATGCTCCCCAACATAGTGTCAGTACAGCAAGTGACAAATCAGGAACGAAAGTCTCTTCAGAAAGAAATAGAGGCAAAAAAAAAAAAAACAGGAAAAGATACAGGGTAAGTAAGATTAGCACATTACCTTGGAAGATGTGGGGAGGACTCACTAAAGGGTAGATCTCAGGGGAAATGTTCTGTGTGGTCCCATAAAACATTCAAGTGGTTGTTTAAGAAAGGACTTTGTTCAGGTCTACTGCGGGAAACAGAATTTTTTAAATCATTTTTCTCAAGGAACTTGGAAGCTTGGTGCATTAATAAACTGTCGAAGGAAACACTTGAAGACATAGTGGCATAGTGTCAAGGTACAGTGAGGTAAGGGGAAAGAAAGTGTGATCAGGGAATGAAGATTGAAACATGGTCACATTTGTTAAAGTACCATGCTAATTCTTTGCTGCAATTCCTTGGGGGTCCGTTGACCCTTAATACCACCCACTCCTGAGTCTCCAGACGATTATTTTAGTGGCAATTAAACCAGGGGTGTGTGTGTGTGTGTATGTGTGTGTTTTAATAAAGTAGGCTTATGTGAAATTGTTTCAGGGGAAAATACCATCCCCAGAGCAACGTGGATTTCATTCCCAGGCCCCTTCTTTTCTCTCCCTTAAAAAAAATAAAATAAAATAAAAGACTTTGACTCAAAGATTTAGTTTGAGAATGCCTGGTTTAATCCCTGCTGGTTGGACCTCACACTTGTAGAAATTAATTGGGTCAATCAAGATGCCAGGACACAGCAGAACAAAGCAAGGATAGCTTTAGTTAAATCCTAAGTGGGAAGGTGCTTCTTAAATTCACTGTTTCGTGCTTCCACATACAAGTACCAGTATCTTACTCATTTCTCTAACCATTAATTTCTGAAGATTCAGAGACAATGAGATATTTTCCTAAAACATATAAACATTGTATGTACATGTTGATGGATGAAATAACCAGCAAACAGGAGATACTCCTGAAAGAGTTCGAAAGAGTTCTAAGGAGACTAATTTGTTTTCTTTAAAAAGAAAGAAAGAAAGAAAGAAACAGAAATAGAGCAAAAAAAAGCATCTAGCAATTCAAATGTCTCATAACTGAAGGATGCATTGTAGATAGTTTTTGTAACAAATCAACTTCTAAGAAATCCTCTACTTATGTTGTTTTGTAGATTGGCTTTTAGGTTTGAAACGTCTTTTAAAAATGATATGAAAAAAGTTATGGACACGATTATCTCCTAACAACTCACAGATCTCAACACACTTATTATCTTCAACCAGCGGAACAGAGAGTGCAAAAAATTACCCTAATTACAGAAAAAAAAATCTTCAAAGTTGTTTACACATATTTTCAGCTAATCTAAAACTTCCTAGGATGAGATACAGAAAAAATGCTTGGAATAAAATCTGGGGCCATCCACAGTGTGACAGAGAAGAAAGTTCAAAAATTAGTGTATTATTGTTCATCAAATTTCATGGTCCCAGAACAACAGAGCAACATCCAGATCACTGGAAATCAAGAGAGTCTTGAAGACTCACTTGATACTTGTCTCCTGTCACACACATGTCAGAATTTAAATACCTTAACACTTTACTCTCCAAGAAAGAAATGCAATACCATGGATTAAGTCCCATTCTTTTCAAAGAGAATGAACTGGCAGAGAGGATAAAGTCTTGCAAGAGTTCTGTAAAATAAAGGAGAAGGACCATGCAGAGTTAATTTGAAATCACAGTAGAGCCATTTTTACTAAATCATATAGTTTACAAATATCATCAAATGTAATAAGTTAGACACTTCTGCCATCCTGGAGATCAACCACATCAAGGTAAAATCTTTGCAAAAACCCAAGAGATTACAGTAGGCAGCTGGTTAGAATTTTAATTATGGCTAAACAGGAAGTTTGGCTAAGGGGTGGCAGGGGAGCCTCTAAATCCCAGTAAATTCCTATCTTATTGCTAAGACCAAAGCAGAGTAAAGCCAAAATTAATTTAAAGATTTCAAAATCATTTTTTTTCATAGTACCACAGAAAAGAAACTGTTTGCAACCGAGTGGATCAGTGAAAATTGATATAATTGTTACTTTGGATGGGAATAGTTGAGCTTCCTTTTACACTCCTGGTGAATTAGTGCTGTGAAGACCATTGGATATCTAGGCATTGACTAAATCAGCTTTTGGTAAAATCAATAACCCAATTAACTGTTTTAGACTTCTGCTATTTTCTATTGAGATTGCTTGGCCTAAATGCAGGGAAAAGGCAATATGATCCCCGGTGGAGTTTACAAAGAGACATGGCACCTACACTGTCTTATAAACTAGAACAGGTTTTGAGTTTTTTGTTATTTTTTTAAAAATCATCATGATATACGTTAGATTCCCAGAACGTATTCACCTAATAAACAAGTTAGTAGCCTTTACCAACATCTCCCCATTTCCCCATTCTGATCCCCTAGCAACCACTATGCTACTCTGTGCTTTTGAGTTCCACTTCTTTAGAGTTCACATACTGTTGAGATCATTTGCATTTGTCCTTCTGTGTCTGGTTTAGTATGCAGCATAATGTCCTCTAGGGTCATCCAGGTTATCACAAATGTCAGGCTTTCCTTCTTTTTGATGGCTGAACAATATTTCATTGTGTGTGTGTGTATGTGTGTGTGTGTGTGTGTGTATATATATATATATATCACATTTTATGTCACATTTTCTTTATTTATCAGTAGACACTTAAGTTCTTTGTATATCTTGACTACTGTGAATAATGCTTCATTGAAGATGGGGATAAAGATACCTCTTCATAAATCTAACTTTATTTGCTTTGGATATATATCCACAAGTGGAATTGTTGGATCATAGTGTAATTCTATTTTTAATAAAAAAAATAAACAACTCTATACTATTTTCCATGATTGTACTAATTTACATTGCTATAGCAGTGAACAAGTACCTCTTTTATCCATACCTTTGCCAACATATGTTACCCAAATTCTATTCTTTTAGTCCTAGTGAACTTAATAAATATAAAATGATATTTCATACAGATTTGATTTGCATTTTTTGATTAGTAGTGATGTTGAGTACCTTTTTACATACCTGATGGCCATTTTTATGCTTTATTTGGACAAATGTTTCTTTAGGTACTCTGTGTATTTTTAAATCAGGTTACTTTTTTATTGTTATGTGAGTTCCTTATATATTTTGGATATTACTCCCTATCAGATATATGGTTTGCAAATGTATTATTTTATTCCATGAGTTTCTTTTCATGTTGTTGATTGCTTACCTTATTAAGCATAAGCCTTTTCATTTAACATAGTTCCTCTTGTGTATCTTTCCTTTTTTTTTTTTTTTTTGCCATTGTTGAATTCCTCTCATTTCTGGCCACTTCAATGTTAATATCACATCCCATATTTTACCACTGGCTTTTTGACTTTTACCATCTACAATTTCTCTGTCCTTATTGTCTTCTATGCTTTTCTGTATTGACTTTCATGTAATTTCTGCTATGGATTTGCCATGCCTACTTTCTGACCAAGTAACCCCAATGACCCTGGCCAGGAAGTTAGCCAACCTCTCAGAATCTTGGGTCCATAGAATGGACTTTAGAAGCAAAACTGCTGAAGTTATTGCCCCTTGATTTCATATTTCTCAATTTCAGGAGTGGACACTGAAATCACTAAATTGATTATAATGTTTTCAGAAGTTTCCTCTTAAAACAATTGTGTTAGTTTTTTTCTGTCCTAGAAATTTTTGCATTCCTAACACAGGCATATTACAGAGCAAAGAGGAAACATCCTAACACAGCCAGCTTATTTACTCATTGTTGGGAGTCATTATAAAGACAGCCCAAATTCGCAAACAGCACTCATAACAAGAAGAAAACATTCTTAGTCATGTATAATGGGAGAAATTGGGATATATTATTGGTTTATACTTTAATTGAATACACAAATGTAATGGGAACTTGCTTAAGAAATTTTAATGCACTACCTTACTGTAGCTGAAGATTGTTTAGTCATCTAAAAAGAGAAAAGTCCAGACCAATCAATGTTAAGCTTATAGTGCATATATTTATTATATAGTTTAATGTGTATACTAAGCTTTTCATGCAAAGATTTCAATGGTCTTACCATAAAATTACTCCAGTTATAAAATAACTATTAAATGGAAAAGAAATAGCCACAATTTAAAAAAATCTATTGTTTGTCCACTTACTGAAATGTGGCTTTACATGAAGCCACTATAGTTTGCATTTTCCATGATTAGTTTCTGACTCTTTCTGATGAGTATTTAATCCCTTAATATAATTTCTCACTTTAGTTTCAGAGAGTCCTGTGATGATAAATCACTTTCTTCTTCAAAACTATAAAATATTTAAAAACAATCCTTTGAACTTGCTGGTAAATTAGAATAGAATAAGTATGTTCTAATCTGCTCGCATATTCTGAATGTATTTTAATTCACTTGCGTTTCTACTTTTTCAGATAATATTATCTTTTCATACTATGACCGCTATCACCTATCTCTGCCATTTCAGAACACATCCCAACATAGTGCATCTTTTTTCTACATCCAGCAATACCCCTTATTACCAATATTTTTTAAAGATTTGTTGGAATGACTTCTAGTTGCTTAACCAAACACAAATCCTTAACACATTCAAAAAGCCTGCATGAGCTGCCTCATCATAGCTGTCCAGTCTCATCATGAGCCTTTCTTTCCTTATTCCTCTCATACCAATTCTCATGTATTTTTTCAGTTCATTTTTATCACATATTGTCCTGTTTATTTCCCTTAATTCTGTTCTCCTTCTTTGTCCTTCATAATATCCCTCTTATTCTTCTAAGAACAGATGAGATTGGATGTGTTCAGTGTGGTATGGCCATAAATTCTTATTCTTGATTATTTTCCACTAGTAATAAGTCAGACTCATCTGATATATAAATTATTTTCTTTAGGCAGTATGCTAATTAAAATTATTCTAATAACATCTAGGCTCCTCTTCTATAATATATGCTCCATAAGGGCAGAGACCATGTTGGTCCTGTACCGTTGTCTATACTCCTTGAACATAGTGGCTCATACATAGTAAGGACTCCTCAAATATTTGTTTAATATAGAAATAATTAATGGAAGACTTGAAATTCAGTATCTTTCTTTTAATAGAGCTATGCTTTCCACAGAGTTTTTATCTTTTTATTTTGAAGTGAAGTGAGGAATGGCTGCATCCATTTTGAAATACAGCAGTGTTTCTGAAAAACTCCTGGTGTATGAGAACTGGCCATTAAAGGCAGAATTTGCTGTGGGAACAAAGAAACAGATACAAGACTACACAAAATGCAATTTAATAGGGACTGAAAGAAGCATATCTTAGGTGACAACAAGGAAGGAGGAACCCTAAACCTGAAGGCAGAAAGTAGGGTTAATATGCTAAGCTAGACAGAGATGGGTCATGACCAACCAGAATGTATCTAGCCTTTCTTGAAAACTATTCACATGTCCAACATAGGTAATAAACAGTCCAAGTATCAGGGGCTGACACTACAGGCTTGACTGATTACCTTAACGATTTTGTCCTATTATGCGTAGGATAGTGTCACATCACCTGATGGGCAAAATGGTGGTTACAACCAAAATGACTATAGTCATATCAAGCAGAATCCCTTCTCGTGATGACAGATGCTTGTAGAAAATAGAATAGAGAATAGCAAGCCTGTAGCTCCAGCCTTCTTTAACTATTAAGTCCTAGAGAGAAATACACATTTAGATTATAAGACTAAAAAAGGGTTTTGACCCCAGATTTCAGTGAAAACTTTCAAAAGCCAGGTGTAAGCAAGGAAAACTCCCATTAGCAAGATTAAATTGGTCTGGATGGCTTAGCAATAAGGCAGACCAAAAGTCTTGATTTCTGTTCCTACACCAATGCCTTTAAACTTTATATTATCATTCCAGTGATAGAAAAAAGAAAAGAAAAGAAAGAAAGAAACAATCAAGTGTCCTCAGGCATCAAGAAGAAAGCAGATGAGCAAAATATTCCAAGCAGTGCAAGATTCTGAGAGCATCTGCCATAAAGCCTAGCTGTGGAACCAGTACAGCTGATTGAGAACTGAACTTTGAAAGAAAGCTCTATTCTAGTGTATAGATGAGAACTCAGGAAACTTTAAAGAATAAAGATCTAACTAATTTTTGTTTTTCATGGGGTTTTCTAAAAGTATATGTGATTGCTTTGAAATCATTCATAAAAACAAAAGAACAAAAATATTTGTAGTGGGCTGAGGATATAGCTTAGTTGGTAGAGTGCTTGCCTTGCATACACAAGACCCTGGGTTCAATCCCCAGCACCATCAAAAAAAATTGTTTATAGTATTCAAAAATTCAATGAAACTCTATATTTTTCCATAGAATTTTTGTGGAATTTGCAAACTTCCACTAAGTGGACAGAGTTTTATATGAGTGGGATTGTGAATATGTTTGCTGGCTCAATTAAATGGCTATCTGTGATGACTTGGCAGCAGGGTTTTCGGTTAAGGTGTCTCTTAATTTGTTCCCATCATCTGATGACTATTTACTGATTTTCTTTCATGTCCTAAACAATGCTGAAGGTACTGTTCATGTCAGTTGTACCTAAAACAGTGTCCTTCTTTGATAGCCTCATATAGCTATAGCCTACCTTCAGTGATGAAAACAGGAAATAGACAATCATATATCAATCATATACATATATATGTACACACACACACACACACACACACACTATGGACATAGATTTCTATATATACCCAAAAGTAATAAGTATGAAGCAAAAATAAAGGCATGAAAAAAGTTGGGAAAAACAGTATGTTGTGCAATTTTAGTGAAGATATTAAAAAGATTATATGGAGCAAACACCTGAATAAAGTGAGGGAGGAAACCAGCTGAAAATCTATGTGAAAATATTCCAGATAGAGGGAACCACAAATACAAAGGGACTGAAGCAAGGACATATAAGACATGTTGAATGAAGGCCAGCATAGTTCAAGTGTGGTAAGGGTGTGTACAGAGAAAAGGTTGAAGAGAGAGTCAGAGGTCAGATTTTATGCCAACTTGTAGGTCTACCAATTATATCTGAATGTGTTAGGAAGTCATGGAGTGGTTTATAGCAGGAAAGTAACATGATTGGAACTATATTTTAGGAGTTTTTCCTGGCTCCATGGAGGAGAGTAGGAAGAACAATCTGTTTTGAAGTTATTACAAAAAGTAATCAAGAATATCACTAGGTTTTTTGGCTTAAACACCTGGTGAATAATGGAAATTTTGGGAATCTTTGGATACTTTGACATTAGTTAGAATAAAAATCCAAGGGCTCTATTTTGAAAGTGCATGTATTTGAGAGCCAAGAAGACACACAAAGTAGATAGTTGATTATATAAGATATGGGTTTGGGAAGAAGCCAAAATAGAAGATCTAGATTTAGGAACCAGCAGCATTTAGATGTATTTAAAACCACATGTCTGGATGTGATCACCTAGAGAGTAACTGTAAAGAAAACTCAGTTATTTGAGGAGTGAACCATGGATACGCTAACATCAAGCCCACAACATCTATAAACAAATGCCCAGAGGTTAAGAGAAAGAAAAATGTCAAAAGCAGACAGAAAGACCATGTGGATTCACTGTGTCAAATATTATTAAGAAGTCAATGAAAAAAAAAGTTTGAAAATTAAGCATTAGATTTGGTAACTTGAAGGTTAGTGACCTCGACAAGATCGATTTCAGTATAGTGGTGGAAATAAAAAACAGAAGACAGAAGATGTACTCAAGAGAAAATGAGAGGTGAGGGAGGGTGACCAGAAAGTACAAATAGATCTACAGAGGAGCTTTACTATAAAGAACTGTTTTATTATCCAGGTTGGAAATATTATAGCAGGTTTGTATGGAAGGAAATGAGAAGAGAGGAAAAGACAGAGAGCCCTCAGGATTGGGGGCTCAATGAACTGGGGACATAGTCTCACCAAGCACTGCTGAGACACATAGTTTGGCATAGGTATTGTGCCATGCCCCATACCCATCAAGTACACTTTTTACACCAGATTTGCCAAGTATTTAGTGGCACAAGGATATGTTCTGAGTACCTGCCGCAGCAGCACCATTTCTCTTTGACCTCTATCCTTGGGGCTCTTCTAGAGCTGCTGTGTAGCTTGCTGTACCCCTCAACTAAAAGCTTAAGGCAATTAAAATCCCATGACACAAACCTTGACCTTGGGGAACAGAAGTGATGAATAAATATTCCCTCTTCCATTCCAAAGGCAACTTTGGGGTGCCTTGTATAAGGCTCTTCAGAAGAGTCCCAACAGAAAATCAGGACTCCAGGGACAGTCAGCTTATGAACAGGCTACAGATTTTCTTTCTTTCCTTCCCACTGTCACTTTCCTCAGTTCCCTATTCCTATTCTTTAGGTAATTTGCCAAAATAATCCTGTTTTAGATTTTGTTTACTAGGGAACTCAAAGTAAGTCACCTGCCATTAGAAAGATACACACTAAATTGCTTTCTCCAGAAAGGACAGTCAGTGGCTTGGGCTAAACCTTTCACCATCTTTTTCTTGGTTATGCTTCTAACCAACCATAAGGCACTAGGGAAAGTTGGCCACATTTGGGGAAATAGATTCCAGCTACAAGATACAAATATCTTCTCTGAAGAATGCTGACAGATCCTTCTAGGGACTAGTCATTTACCCTCTTTACTAAACCACATACTTCAACAAAGCAAGTCAATCAAGCCAGGAAATGAAAGAAAATTTCTAAAAATTAAAATTAGAAGAAAAGCCCCAATGGCTTTATATTTAGTTGTTTTTTTTTTTAACTAACATGATAAATAACTGTATAAACGTCAAGCAAAGAGAGAAATCTGTTGTAGGATGCCTGAATTCTTTCAGCCCCCTCCCCAGAGCCTATCTCTCCCTCTCCATGGGATGGCCTTCTGCTGTTCTTGGCCTTCCCCTCTCAACCAGCTCCAGAGAGCAGGTCACCAGAGAGTGGGAGAAGTGCTTGTTGGCTAACAACCTTTTCAGGTGGTTGGCCTCCAACCTGGACTATTGGGAAGGGCTCCTAGGAATGATTTTCCTGATTATTTTCCCAAGCAGCTGTTCCCTTCCCTCTACCCATCTGGGGGGGGGGGGAGTTGAGAGGAAGCAGTCAGAACAAAGAGGAGCACCACAGAACACTGTCAGGTGGAGAATCAGCAGATCCCACTGCCAAGCAAGGATAATTCCTCTCTAGGGCTCAACAGACTCCTTCCCTCCCTTGGATCTGCCTACTAAGGGCCAAAATGTCTCCTTGGCCAGCCGGCTTGCTTCATGATTCTTGGAAACGCATCTGTATCTTTCATAAAACATTATAGGGAACATCCAGAACATTCATAACATGTTCATAAATATAAATCTTTAAATGAAATGATTTTTCCCCTTGGATGAAATGAACTTGTTGAAAAAAAGAAGCATTTGGCATTCCTCAAACAGCTTTGGATCACGTGCTGTTTAAGTAACTGTCAGTTCTCTGCTGGGTTCATTGACACTTGGTTCTCTAATGGTGCTTATAGTGAATAATGCTGTCTGCACAGAAAGGGTAAAGAAAACAGTCATACGAAATTCACACTGTGGTCTGGTGGATGGTGAGAACGAATATGTCTGATATGCTTATTAAATTTGAAGCCTAAATTCTCTACGTGCAATCAACAAGAAGTCAAAATAATTATTATATCCAAATGCTGTGTGTACAGGTTTAGTCTATTTTCATAAAAGAAAAAAAAATCAACAGATGGCTAGAAAGAGTAGTTGAAGACATCAAAAACAGCTGAATAAACTTTCAATAGTGGGGGGGAGGGGAAAGAGAGAAAGAAAGAAAAAAGCTCACATTTTAACATTCTAGCTCATTATATACTTACATACATTGGGGACTCATTGACATGTTAAAAATGTATTTTAAAGTGTATTCACTAATTTTTAAATAACAAAATAATTCAAGTAGACAGCATAAAATTACATAATTATAATCATATAATTTATATAGTACACAATATTAATCATAATTATAATGAAATCATTATTGTATTTTTAAAGTCATTATTTATAAACAATGAATTTAACTTAGTGCTAAACAAATGCTATTGTTTTATTGAACCTTATTATAGGGTAAGATAAACAATACCCAAGAAGGATATTTTTGTGTTAAAACTTATAAGTATGTCTTCATTGACTGTTACCAGCAATCTGGATTGATCAAAAATGGTACAGAGACTCTAAGAATGATAATTTCCTGCAAATTATGACCTTGAAAAATACATATTAGCACAAATGTCCTCTATAGCATACCAGAAAGGGTTCTAGGAGGATAGGTCTCATCCCTGTTCAATAATTAGCTTACATTTGTGACCCCAAACAAAACTGCTTAACTGTCAAGGCCCTGGTTTCATGAACTCTGAAATGAATAGGCTGAAGCACATAATCCCTCAGTTTCCTTCAGCTCTAACATTTAATGATTCCAGCAGAGTCAGGTTTATGTATATCTTATCCATTTGTGTGCTGAAGCTCAAGGGAAACCATAACCAGTCCTCTCCCCCATCTTTTACTTTCCATTTCTCTTCCTCTGTCCCTAAATATCTTCTCTCCCACATGATTTTCATAAGAAATGATATTGGCAAGAGAAGCCATTATGGAGTCTTGACACTTTGAAATTGTTTCAACTACAAGTTGAACAAAGAAAATGTAAACATAGTAAGATGTGTATATCTCTAGTGTGCTCTATCTCATGAATGGCTGCCAGAAACACTCAAGGCAGAGCAAGGGGCCATCTAATGTCCCTGGAATATCTAATCCACAGGGAGATGAAGAAGCAAACTGAATTGGTGTGTCTCCATTTTATTGTTCATAGCAACCACCATCACCATTATTAGGTTTTCCAACCAAATGGGACACATTTTTCAGGGACCTCTAACACCCTGCCTCCCTTTTATTCTTTTACCCCTCTTAGCAAGCACTTTGTCCATTGTTAGTTGCAAAGACAATTAAAAAAATCTTAATTGGGGTTAAGTTTTCAAGCTCCTATTGCTGTTCACAGAAGACTTGGGACATTCACTGGAAGTTGTGTAGTTAAATCTGCTATTACTATTAAAAATAATTCATTTATTTTATGTAGCCTACAGCCCACAACTGTTTGTATTTGAAAAAAAATATATATTCCAAGCATTCCAATTGCTCATTTAACATCACTAAGATACAAATGCTTTTTTTTTCCTTTTAGTTGTAGATGGAAACAATACCTTTATTTTATGTGGTGCTGAGTTTCGAACCTAGTGCCCCACACATGCTAGGCACTGTACAACTGAGCCATGATCCCAGCCCCAAATATCTTCTATTCTTAATTATTATAGTTATTGAGTGGCTTAATCTGACCCTGATCCTTCTTCCAACATTAATGTTTATTTTCTAATGTCCTATTCTCTTCCACAGGTTCACAAATTGATTTTTGTTGATGTGTGACAAAGTCCAGATATGTAAATTCTTACATATTCTTATTCAAACATAATATTATTTTGTAGTTTTAAGCATTGCTTTAGGACTAATTTCTTGAATAAATGTTCTTTTCTTTTTTGTTATAACAAAAAAATTATAGTCTTTTGTGAGATAATAATGTCTATATTTTACTCTCATTTCAAGTTTGGCTCTGTCCTAATAAATCCAATGCATAAAAATTCATGTTCAACAAAAGATGGGAAAAATTAAGAAGTGATTGGTATGTCAAAAAGGTAATTGGTTTGTACAGAATTTCTGAAAAGTTTCTTTTAAATAGCAATTTCTTGTTCAATTTACAGTAAGCTCAGTTAATACCTTTCCAAAATCCACCTACTATATAAAATAAGGGTGTTTGTTTTTTGTATTTTGAGATACCATTGTTTGTAATCACAAATACTACATAATGACACATACAGTGGCGTGTCAAATAATACATCAAAAATCATAGTAAAACCATTTTATTGACTAATTTAACCTTTGGGGGCCAGGGAATCAGAGGATTTTCCAAAGCTTAGGAATAAAGAAATGTATGAATTCCAACTGAGTTCCTTTCTAATTTTAGCATATTTATCCCTCCCCTTTATCCCACCAAATCTGTTTAATTAGCACATTACTTGGCAGTTTGTTATCTTGTATGAACACTTGTTAATTTTTACTAGATTCCATATGTAAAATTCCAAATGATAGATCAAATGTGTTAATTGTATGGAAATGTATCGGAAAATCCAGCTTCCTCAACTTTCTTCCTTCCTCATCTTCCTTTAGAAATACATTAGGGAAAAAAGATTTCTACTGATTGTGTTTGAAATAGAATTTATGTTGTTCCTTGTCACTGTGCCATGTTCTAGTCCCATAATAGCTGTGTTCTTGTCTACCTGTCATTGTTCTGAATGACATGGCTTTAGATTCCTCATGAAGGTGGTAAGACATTAATAACCTTCCTATGCTTTAAATATGCCTAAAGCCTGAAAACAAGCTTGCCTTACTACTTCCCTCCTCTTTCTACAGCCCACACTGCCCAGCCTGTCAGGAGGCTTATCCAAGATCACATAAAGGATCCTGAAAGGCACACACAGAACCATTGGAGGTTATTCTCCATCTTCCCCATGCTCCTTTCCCCCGCCTCTTCTAAGCCTCCCAGACAGAGATCCAGGGCAGGCATCCTTGTTGACCCGGTGGCACAGCTAGCCCTGGCCATGTGCAATGAAAAATCTGCTAATTTAAAAGATAACTAGCTATTCTGGGTCTTCACACTGGCACCTCTCTTTTCCTGTTTTTCCAGACAAACCGGGAAAGATATATACAATAATACCAAGCCAAACTATTATGGAGGTTGCAAAATTTTATTTCCTGTGAAAAACTAAGGTTTAATTAGCTAAAAAGGAAGTGAACACAAAAATGATAAGTAAAAGTTGGTCTCTGTCTCTCTAGTGAGATTATTCTCAGTACTTCTGAACTTTATTATCCAAACAATGAGGGGATGGCGTGACTTGGCGCCTCCAATAATCTCATACTCATTATTGCTCATGTAAAGTTGGGAAGAGGCTGTCAGCTGCTGGAGTGGCTTTGGGTTAAGGAGAAGCAAACCTCAAAAGGTTTGTGATTTGGAGAAAGTTCAGATATGTTTCCAGAATTTGGCTGCTTGTCCAAAGCTTATCCGAACTATCTGAACCTTTTAAGCCTTCAGAATTGGCCTAGAAATATCTGGCTCTTTCTTACTAGACCTGGCTTGGAACTATACAAGGATGGCCTTTTACAGAGATTTTTGGCACCTCAAGTTCTGATGCTGCTTACAAACGGCAAACAAGAAAATTAAGAAAAAAAATGCACTTTAATATTCTGAAACACCAGTAAGCCTTATTTTTTGTGTGTGTGAAAAAAGAATTAACACTGAGATGCTTTTCCGATCCTCCTATAATAATTTGATGAAATATGAACTAGGGAAAACAGTCATTTCAGTTTGTCAAGAACTGAGTGATTTCCTTAACATGCGCATCTTTCAGTACCAAAATGGGGAACTTACCAGTTAAACCAGGATGAATTAGTAGTCGTTCTACTCTGAATATTTCATAGCAGTTCAAATTCTGGCTGAAGCTTGCACCAGAATGTAATGAATGAAATAAATGACATATCTACTCCTTGTCTTCTAATTTATAAGTTTATCTGTATTAATTACACAATTAGAGCTTTGACCTTAACCAAAGACCTTCTTTTGTACTGATAAAAGATAACCTTCTTTTGTACTGATCCCATGGTATGAGATATGACCACACTTGATTCACAAGTGACTATAATAAAGAGATCATCTTACACAAAAGCAAGTAATGATATGTGAGAAAAAAAAGTATAAAAAATATATTGAATTTTATCATAAATAATTATTACATTGTGTATTTTAAGATTGCTTCCTGGGTTAAAATACAATCTAGTAAAGAATAATGATTAAGAATTATGAACTAGATAATTATCAATTAACTCTTAATTTTCCCCAAAGTGATCTTTTTAATAATTTCTTAGAACAGGCAACTTTTTAGAATTCATACTTTATTATTTTAGTTCTTACCAAACAGAGCCATGAAATTTCTTTTAAACTGTCTTCTGTGGAACCACCTTACTTTCTTTACTCCAACCTTCTAGCTCATTCCTTCCAAAGATACTTCCACTTTCTTTGCTGGGATCACTGGTCTCTATTTGCTCATCATTCCTCCTTTCCTTCTCTCCCTCCTTCTCTCTTTCCTTTCTTGTTTTCTATGTGTTCTATTTTGAAACTCCAAAATTTGATTATGGCAATGGTATAATGGAGGGATTGTCTTTCCATAATGGTTATATTTTGCCCTTTAGTAAACTTTAGTTTATCTGGTCTTTAAATACTTCACTACTTTTCCCAATACCTTATAAATTACTAGCCCTCCCTCCCATTTCATGTTCAGTGTCTTCTGAGAGAAAATTCAAACAAATTCTCATTTTGGAGCAGCTTTCTCTTACCCTTTTTGTGTGAGAATTATAACCCTGGAGACCTGTGGGTGCAAAGTAGCCTTGGGTCGTTTCTTCCAGGGAGCCCTATAACACGTAACTGCAACCCGTAGTAGGCTGCCTAGTTTCTAGTTTCCCTTCAGTGGGCACCTAAATTAGGCTTCTTGCAAGGGCTCCTTAAACTAGAAAAAAGAACTGCTTCTAAATCAACCCATAATAAAAGAAAAAAAAAATGTGTTCATCCCCAAACTTGTTTTTCAACTAATTGTTTGAATAAGAATTGAAGAATTTCTTTTTAATTTCCATACAATTGACTCACAGTTCCATGAGATATGTTACAATTAGTGTTTTATTAACACCTAATGTATTATTAAGCTTCTCTCTCTCTCTCTCTCTCTCTCTCTCTCACACACACACAGTATATCTAACCACATAATAAATAAGACACAGCATTGTGATCCAGATTTCTATACTTTTATTCAACTTCTCCCTTTAAAGTATTCATTAATTTGATTTTTTTCAACATGTAAATTGCCCATGGAAATGACAGTAGGGCTGTCTTCTTTCATGTATCCCCAGTACAGTCTCCACTCCAGGGGTGCCTGATACCACCAATCCCTCAGCTTCAAGAAATTCTGAGATATAAATCCTGTTGCTTCTCTGCATTCCTCACTACTGATTTATAATATGGTTTCCCGAATCTGCTGTTACCAGTGGGCCATCTGCTTTCTAGCTTCTTAATGTTATTGCCCTGGTTTCTCCCATTCTTTGTCTTTGCATGTCCTTTCCTAATCTTTTGAGTTGATTTTCTGTTGTTCGTATAGCTAAATACATGCATTCCGTTCACCACTTTAACTAAATTTTCATTTTCATCTCTCCACATCTCAATATTTTCCTCTCTAAATTGAGCAAGTCAGAAAGATTTTCTCTAAGGTAGATCACTTTTAAATATTCTAAGGGCATGAACTCTAAATAAAGTGCTGCACAAGAAAACTTTTTAAAAAGCAATTAAATTTACCTGAAAATTAATATTGTATTCACCAGATCCTCCTCCACACTCTCTAAGGAACAAAGACTCAGTTCATCATCTAAAGCCTGTGTCACTAGAGTGGATCTCAGGTTTTGTTGTTTAAGAAAAAGAAAAAAAAAAGCAAGGAAGAAGAGAAGGGTGGGGGAAGTATTTACTTTTGAATTATTCATAATGGCAGTCTCTCTAGCACAATGGCATTCAGTCGTTGTATAAAATTACTGTATCCCTAAAGTCTGCTGTATCCCAGTCCCAACCTATGTATTAAATGCAGTAAGGAGAGAGAGGTCATTATTCAGTGTCACCAGTTTCACCAGATAGAGGACATAATCCTAAAGTGAATATTTTTTTTTTCCCTTGAAGCAATTAGTGTACCTCCCAAAGAAATTATCTATTTACCAGGAGGGCCTAGAAATTAATTTCTTATATTAATAACTTTAAAATTTTTTGGTTTCTGTCTCTTCAAGCCAAGAGTAGAAGGGAAGAGAGGGGGAAACACGTTTGATATTGTCCCAGTTTTGTCTGCAGTCACTGTCGTTCCTTCAGTTCCACCCTGTCTCCTACTCACATAGAAGTCAGGAGACATGACAGGGTGCAAACTGTGCATTCTCCTCTTGACCTGCCCCAGATTGTTCTCCCTCTGTATTCCAGTGGGGCCTGAAAAGTCAGAATTCAGAGGAAAAAAATAAGACTTCCTATCAGATGGGACGCTGTCTGTATCCCAGTCCCACAAATCAGTACATGCCACTTTGAGCAGGACTTTTCATCTCCAAATGGAATATTTTGTGTGGACTTCTCAGAGGGTGAGAAGCACTGGATATCGCTCCTTATAGGTGCCATTTGACCTGAGGGAGACATAATATTTGATAAATGACCAAATTGTGTGATGACTGGCACATCATGCAGAGCCTGGGCTTAGGGCCAATGACTGTTGTCAAGCAAATTTGACCTCTCTTATTGCATTTACAGCCATTCTTTGGTTAACTATGTTACATAGACCTTAAACATTCTCAACCATGGAGAAATGCTGCCTTTCTGGCACTGGATAAAATGGCCAGGCATATCGAGTGAGCTCTCTAACCCTTAATTGATAATGGCAACGAGTCGTGCCAATCATTCCAGAACTCCTCATCCCCATCTCAAGTAACTTCGTGGATGAGGGCTGGCACAGTTCCCGCCTTTCAAACATTTCAGATACTGTTTCTCGCTTTCTGGCGAGGACTCTCAGTGATTCTGGAAGAAAACCAAGATATATCATGTTGTTGCTTTTCCAATACTGACTTTGCTTTGCTTTATACAAAATACCCCCTTGATTTGCTAAGTGTAGAAAAAAAAATCTCCCCCTTCTTCTCATTTTTCCTTCTCATTGGGGGTTCAAGGTGATGTCAGGAATGCTATTAAGTGGCACCTTTTGAGATGGCATGCTAGACACATGGTAGTCAGATTCATTTCACTTGCACCTTAGTTAATGGGCTTTTTATGGTACACTTGCGTGCATAGAGCTTATGGCTCATTTCCTAAATTACCATTTGGAGGAGGGAAAAAAAACTCCCAGTACAGCATGAGGTCCTGTTGTGTTTATTCAAGGATATTATTTAGAAAATTCAGCGTACTATTCATTTGATATCATTCATTAAGATATCAAAATCAAACCACCACACATTAATTTACAATTTCACACTGAGTAAAAACTCCACAGGAGCATTCATATAATAGGCAGCCCTCCCAGGTGCTTGCTTGTCACCCATAACAAGCAGTTATTACCCACTAAGTCACATAGAAAACCTTAGAACCAAACTCAGCCCAGCCACAGTAGCCTCTCCAGTTATCCCACATAGACAATCGATAAGTTTAGGTGGTTTCTTTTGCTTTTCTTGAACAACCTGAGGTTCAGTGGACTGTAAGGACCAAAGGAAGTTATCATTCTTCTCACATGATCCCATTATGTCAAGGAAATAATGATCCTTCTCCTGTCTCCTCAGTCCCCCTCCCCCAGAAAAATGATTTATTAATGGGACAGGGAAAGACAAATGAAAAGGGTGGAGCTTCCACACCCACTTTGTGAAAAAGATCAGAAACAGCTGCCTGTGTTCCCAAAGAATAGAGCTGAGGATAGTGTCAGGGCTTGTTCTGACACATGAATGGATTCAGATTTGCCTCTCCTTATCTCCCTAATTGCTTCAGAGGATGTTTTCATTTTATTTTTGACACTTATCAATATGTTAGGTATAGGCAGTAGTAAAAGTATATGGTAAATAGGTCTCTCCTACTTTCTCCTCTTCTTTCTCTTTTTATGAGGGAAAGAAGTCATGGATTTTTAAGTGATAATGAGATAAACAAGGGCTATGGTTGTGGCTCAGTGGTAGAGTGCTTGCCTAGCATGTGTGAGGCACAGGGTTGGAACATTTGCACCACATAAAAAACAAACTTTGATTATCATGTTATATATATGTGTGTGTGTGTGTGTGTGTGTGTGTGTGTGTATATATATATATATATATATATATATATATATATATATATAGAGAGAGAGAGAGAGAGAGAGAGAGAAAAGCAAAGCAGCAAGATTGCTAGAGAAAATCAAAGAAATGGAAAATCCCCAGAACTGAGAGAAAATAGTGTTAGATACTAAGAGAAGAGAATGAGACTAAGGACTGAAGGTCTCTTCACTGCATTTCAAAATGACAAAAGCAATTTGCCTGGAAAACTCTTTGTACCCAATAAGAAATCCAAGTGTGCAACAGATGGGCTGATTGCCTAATGTTTGGACACCACAGGCCTTTTTAATTATTAATATTAATAATTAAACATCAATATGAAAAGACTGCGAATATTTTCAACCATTTTCTTAATACATTAAGGTTTAGGTCAATAGAACTGAAATAAAGATGAAAAAGTCTTGTGTAAGATTATTCATTCAGCTCCATCAGACAAGAATTTATATCAAAAAACAAAATGAAAGGAACCTGAGTTGAGATAGAAGTCTCTAAAAACTGTGCTTAGAGTCCTTGAATTTTAAAAGGAAACAACATAGTCATAAAAACCACTGAGAGTTGGTTTGACCAGATGTTCTCCATCTCTCCTAAGGGAGTATAAAGAAAAAATAAGCTAATGCTCTAAGGAGATGATTTAAATTACATTGAGGAGAGATTTATCTTATAACAAGGTCTATGAAAAACTAAAATACAGTAATTAAGCAAGCCTTAAATGCCCCTCTGATGAGCTCTGAAATTGAGGTTAACCTTGCTTGGTTTGCATTTGCCCAGGAGTGTTAAGGAGTGGCAGGAGATGCTCTATGTGACTTCTTGGGCTTTTTTGACAAGGGATTAAACACCTGATAGTTGTATACCAGGGGTCCACTCAGTGGGAAAATTGTTTTTCCCTCTTTCATATTGCATGGTGTAAGCTATTTCTCTTCATTCTTTT
Organism: Marmota monax; assembly: GCF_021218885.2. NCBI lineage: Eukaryota > Metazoa > Chordata > Mammalia > Rodentia > Sciuridae > Marmota > Marmota monax. The sequence goes on from NW_026693558.1 coordinate 225,147, forward strand.
GGGTTGTGTTACAGGCCTGAAATGTCTCAAGTGGATAGGTTTTGAAGCAGAATTTTTCAACTGGTGTTCAGGGCAATCTCTGTAGCTCAAGAGTAAATTTGTACTGAACTTTTCCACCTTCAATCTAACTACAACTTATCTGTCCTCATCCCTCTGTCGTCTCTATCTGGTGAAATCAAAAGGGTATATAAATAGAATAATCTGAAAGTTTTCTGAGTACTTTCCGTTTTCATATTGTTAGATACGCATCTTAAAAACTATGAACATGATTGTCATCACAATCATGATATTTGCATTTTTATTGAGACACAACCTAATTTTTTTGTTTACTTGTGCAAGTTAAAGCTATTGTAATAACTTTTTTATTTACCAACTACCATAGACAATACCCAATATTTTAAAGAATAAAGCCATCTTTCTATTTCCTGCATACACTTGCAAACCATATGCAGAAAATAGAAGATGCAAATCATCTACTGTACTTTCTTACAGTTCTCATATGCTTCTCAATCACTCTCATGTCCTAAAGTCACTCAGATTATCTAATTGTTTCATTTTGTCCAAAGAGTGGAAATTATGACTTAAAAACAATTAACAAAATTGACTCATCTATAAAGCATATACTGGTTCTAAATGAAAAACCTAGAAAGAAAGTGCTATAGATTAATATTTGTGTGTCTCCCCCACCAAAAAATATATATATTAAAATGTTAATCCCCAATGTAATGAGACCACACTCATTCTTCTTGAGTGGGATCAGTGCACTTATGAAAGAGATTTGAGAGTGTTCCCTATCCCTCACCCCTTCTACCACAAGAGAATGCAACAAGAATAGGACTGTTATGAATAAGGAGGTGGGCCCTCACCCAACATTGAATCTGCCAGCATCTAGATTTTGGACTTCTCAGCTTTTCTGTCAAAATTATATTTCTGTTGTTTATAAGCATTTGGTTTATAATATATTGTTACAATAGCCCAACACACTAAGATGCAAAGCTATTAATAAAAAATATAAATTAATATCATTTTAACGCTTCTGCACAGTGCAACAAGGTTTCCTTGCATAATTTATTCATACTATGTGAGAAACTTATTGAATACACAGACTCCAGGACACTGCCACTGGTAGATCTTCAATGCAGAGGTCTGGGAGGAAACCCATCATCATCCAGGCTTAGGAACTGTAACACTTGATTAGTCCAACACAAGCTGCCAAGTTTTAAATTCTAAAAAATCAGCAACTAAAAATGATACAGACAATACCATTAAGATTAAAATTTAAAAAAAAAATTGTTCTTTTTTTTTCCCTTGAATATACTATCCCCTTGACTTATCTTCTATTTTGAATTAGATCCTTAAAAAGTGAAAGAGACCTTCCTTTTACTGTGGGCTTAGATAGCAGAACAATCAACAATCAATTGAAATGTTTTCCTTCTCTTCCTGTTTGAATTCTTGCATGTTCCTGTGATTATGTACAATTTGAACTCTGGCTAGGAAGCAAGGTGATGACAGGTCATGAGGAGAACTAAGTCACCTAACACAGAGCCTGGTACAGAACACAGAGGTGCAGATGTTAACTTACTAGTTTGAGCTCAAGGAAAGCATTAAACTTCTGATTTCTTCAAACATAAATGCAGACTAAAGAAACTTTGATTATCATGTTAATTAATGTGGTACATAAATTCATATTTCATCAATTTTCTTGTAAAAAGATTCCAGTTTTCTACATTTTAGGTAACTTTCTAGTTGTGCTGACTACTACACATTGGCACTCATGTATGAGATTCAGTGGTTTCTAATAACAATGGGAAAATACCAGAAAGAAAAGAGACTTAAAGTTTGACAAGAGAGGTTGCCCTGTAGGTAGATAGGGTTGGAGAATTCTCCCAGCTATAAAGATTGGCTATGCATACTTTATATACAACCAGAGATATGAAATATTGTTCTCTATATGTATAATAAGAATTGTAATGCATTCTGTTGTAATTTATTAAGAAGAAGAAGAAGGAGGAGGAGGAGGAGGAGGAGGAGGAGGAGAAAAAAAAACAGGAAAAAAAAAAGATTGCCTATGGACATAGTGGGCTATCACTTAATAATAGGATTTGGGCAGAAATTACAAATAGGTGAAAATGACAGCCCCAATGTCTTTGTTCATAGACAGCAAGATCTTGGTCATTGGTATGGGGTACTAATTTCAAGGTTGGCAAGAGGCAAGTGACAGGAAGAGGGCCCGGCCAGACCCTTGCTTGGTTGATGTTATTAGAGGCCCCTGATTCTGGGTATGGTTGGCAGATGAAGAGCCCAGTAGCCAACACTGAGACTCCTGAATATCAAACTTCATCAGAAGAGAAGAATGTGGGTAGGGAGATGTGTTTGATTTCAGGATATGCCAAGATTGAAAGGGAGGATTTCCTCTTGGTGGAAAAATCAGTGAGCCAAACTGGGAAAGACAGAGGCTGTGGAATAAGTTCAGTGCTTACAAGACAAGATGCCAAGTGTATCTAAACATTCTAGAGAATGCTCTGCCAAAGGTATTCCTATCCCTTTTGGGAACAGCAGTAATTTTAAATGTCAGGAAAGATTATTAAATTCAGTGTGAAATTGTAAGTGGAAGAAAAATGTCAGAGCAGACTGAACCTATATCCAAAAAATTATCTACACTTCATCAATTAATGCTAACATGGCAGATTACTTTTCTGGATGATGAGCTCATAAATAGTCCTAACAATCTCTTCTTAATGATAGTTAGACACACTTCTACCCAAAATAGCTTTCCAAGTTTATATAGGATCAAGTCCAGACACTTCAGATGGCATTCAGTTATCTCTAGTTAACGATTTCAACTTTTGCTTATTTCATCTTTTCATGGATTCTGTGTTGCAGTTACCCAAGTCTATTCTTCCTTTCCTGAAGGAATTAAGAATTTTCACAACTCCACAGCTATGCTTTGCCTGTCCCATTAACCAGAAAGATCACATTTGTTGCCTGTTCAAAGATATTTTATGTAGCACGGCAACAGCCTTCCGTGATCCCCAGTCAATAATAACTGTTTTTTCTTCTGTGTACCTGGATTTGTTTACTAAATTCTGTCTTGCAGTTAATTTGTCTGTATCCATTTCTTAGTTTATTTGAAACTTTGTCCAAGTCAACTGGAAACTGAGATTCTCTGGTGAAGAAATTATTTTTTATTCATTGTTACAATTCCAGTGCCTAGTACAGAGTTTTGCACCTGGAAAATAATCAGTAGAACTTTTTTTGAATTAAATAACCATCTATGTATTCTTTTACATGAATGTAAAAGTTATATTCATTTTATTTAGTGTTTTAGGAAAGGTATAGATCTCATTTGGAGAATAGGAGAAGTACTTTATTTTCTAATGAACTACTTCAGTTTATCCTGATATTTCCTACTAATTTGATGCTCAACACATATTTTAATTATTACACACTAAATATAACTTTTAAATATGTTTAAGTAATATTGCACTTACCCAAATAAACAGTTCTCCACTCCTAATGTAGTAGGCCATACTATTTTTTTTTAATGTGTAGCAGGTAAATTATATAAACCTAAAATTAAACTGTTGATAATTGAGAAATTCTTTGTCTCTTTTCTCATGAAAGCTTCACTTCTCCACATTTATTTGTGGTTTAACCAAGATTAAAAAGAGAACATTTTCCTCTTCCGTGCTTAAAGTCTACTTTGGAAGTTTTGGGCTTCATTATGTTTGATTTCTTTAGTTAGAAAGCATATTGGAAGCAGTAAGGTGAACATCTTAGGAAAAATTTAAGTTTAACTAAAGCTATGTCTCTAGTCAATAAAGGTTCCACATTAATGAGCTATGAGGGGATCCAGGTCTATTGGACTGAGCCATGGGACCTGGAATAGGGCAGGGACAACAATCGAATGACAGAGTATCTTGGTGACAATACAATTGAGTCACTCTAGGGATATAAAGGCACCATTAAGAGCAAATGGCATATAATTAGAATCTTCTCTTCATTCAGATTTCCTCTGAAGATCAATTTTCTTTCATTTCATAATAGATTATAGATCCATCATTTGAACTCATATTTCAATTGCATTGTAAAATTGAAATGAAATAGATAAGCGTTCACTCAGTTTGATTATTTACTAAGGTCTGAACTAAAGAGTGATTTAGAGAAAATTTCAGAATATTAAAAATGGTCACAATCATTTTATGTATGTTTTAAAAATGTATTCTCTCTGGAGAATTCTGCACAACTTGGAGGCAACAGCTGTTACTGGGAAGTTTTTCTTACTCATATCTTCCAGCTGGATGGAACAAAGTCTTAGGAAGAAAAAATTACATTTCTCAAGTTGGTAGATCATGCCAGAATAGCTAAGTGAAAGGAGGGTAAATAGAAATTTTTGTTTATTTGTCTATCCCAGATTTGAAACTGGGAAAAAGTAAACAATTGGTTTAAAATTTTAAATAATAAATCCATCAGCTACAAAAACTGTATGTCACTAAACAAATAGTTCATAATCAAGATAATCTGAATGATGCTAATATACATGCTTTTTCTCCAAAGTAAGTCATCATTTTGAATGTATTTAATGAGTTATGGTTTAATAATAAGTTAGGGTTTTATAATATATTTGCTCTCTGTATTAATTCCAGGGGTCAGTATTGATATCCCTGTGTTAAAGAGGATGAGAGTGAGGCCCATGACCAAGGCTTTACCACTTAACATGTGTGTGGAACCTGAGTTCACTCCAAGGGTGCTCTTTATCCAGCCTATGTTCCTTGTACTGTAACCTAATACCTTTCCAGGAAAATCGGTCTTTGGATTTATTTAGTTTTCATATTATCTTCTTTATGATACTTCAGACTTACAATGGAGTAAATTTTCCCAGACTCAACCATTATTTGGAAAAGAATGAAAGCAAATTCTATAAACAGAGAACTATAAATAAGTCCCATTACTCTTTCTTAGTAAGCAGATTTTTAAAATGTATAATCATATTTAAATTAAGTTCATCTTGAATCAGACTTTTAATATCTTGTTTGATTAAAAATAGGAAAGGAGGCAAATCCAATTAATTGCTTGGTTCTTAAGATTTTTTTCTTCACATAGCTTCAGAGATAGCACACCCTTCCTTTCTCACCACCATTCCTTCTCAGTGCACTAGATAACTCCTCTTTATCTCTAGTCTAACAAAGAAACTGAGTTCCCCAGCCTGGATATTTATCCTCATTTTCTTGTCATGTTTCTAAGCCTGAACAATCTCAAATAATCCTTTCCATTTATAAACCTTCTGTAATCATGATACCTCCTCAAGATCTCTATTTTTGTGTAAGAATCTCAAAATAAGATGTCAAAAACCAAAATTCTGATATTCATCTCTCATTTTATTTTCTTTCTTTCCTTCTTCTTTTTTTTTTTTTTTTTTTTTTTTTTACAGAAAAGGAAAATGCCAGTCTTCCAGCTTTTCAGGCCAAAACTTCTAAGCATCCTTGATTGCTTTATTTCTCTGAGCCTCCACATCAAATCTTTGAATAGATCCTGTCATGTTTGTCACCAAGATATGATTGGAACTTGATGATCTCTCCTGAACTAAGCCATCATCACTTACTGCATGAATTATTATCATTTTAATCTTGTCAACCGCGCCCCCACCCCACCACCACCCTTTGTTCTCACAAAGCAGTCAAAGCAGATCTTCTGAAATAAATTTTTTTTTTATTTATTCCTCTGTTCGAACCCCCTCCAGTGACCCCTCCATTGTTCTCAAAGTGGCCCACGAGGACTGTGTGTTCTGGTTCTCTCTGACCTCATCTACACTCTCTCCACATTTTACTCTATCTTCAAAGTACCAAGCACAGTTCCTTCAACTAGCTGTGCCCTCTGATCTCTACATGGCTTGCTCCTTCACATTCCCTAATGAAACATCCCTTCATCACAAAATCCTCCCCTGAGCACTTATGTATAAAATAGCAGCTCCTCTCCTCTGCACTCCCCACCCCATTCCCAGTTTCACTTTTATTCTTTATGGTTTTCATGCTTGACAGAAGCTTATTTGTTCAATGAAGAAATAAAAAAATATTTTAATAACAATTTAACAAGTGAATTATAAACTTATTTGTTCAATATCTCTCCCAACTCTAAGCTAACTGCAGGACAGGAACATCTTCTGCTGTCAGTACTCCCTCTCCAGCTCTTGGAACACTGCCTGCCAGGCACAAGGTACTCAGTAAATGTTTAGTGAATGAATAAATGAAGGACAACCAGCGAGATAAACAGATGATCAGAGTGTCTTGGATTCTTCATTGAGAATGGCAAGGATCCTCACATGGCCAGAAAATGTAAACAATTTAGGTAGAGTATTTTCAAACAAAGGAATAATGTGAGGGGAATAAAAAGTGCAAAAACAGAAGCGGAGCTTTTGTTGTTGCTGCTGATGTTGTTTATTTTTATGACTTTATGTTAGAATGATACTTCAAGTCTAGGATCTCAAAAAGAGTTCTAAGCAAAATAACTTAGTTCATCCATTAAGGACTATTGTGTAAAATTAGCAACATAATGAAATTTTTCAGTCTTCTGGAAGTTATAATTTAACACAAACCACATTAGTTTCATAACTCTTCAAGAAATTGAACCAAGGTTCATTCCAGCTGACCCTTAATAGATAACACACAGATAAACTAAGAGTGCAAGAGTCTCTCAGTGGAAATGTATCTGGTAGTTCTTCCACTTGACTTTTCAAAATTTCAACAAGGCCTGGACACCACACCAAATTTTGTCCTTCATAAACTTTGAGATTATAGTTGGAGTGTCAAATAACTACTTGGAGCCAAGTCTCCAGTTTACAAAATGAGTATGGATCACACAGTTCCTATAGAATATAGATGTTATGACGATGTAATAACATCTTTAAGACATGTGGTCAGAGAGTAAATTAATCAGTATTCCTGGACATTATCCTGTGGTCTCCGTGCATGTATACATGACCATAGAGAAGACAACCAGCATGGGTTTCTACACCCTTGTCTGTAAAATCAAGTAGTCTGCCTACTTGATCTCCAAGATTTTCAAATTCTAAGAGGATATGCTACAAAGCCTTTGAAAACTGTAAAGTAACCTTGCAAATATAAAGTACTAGTATCTATGACAGCACTGTAAAAATGATATGATCTCCTACTTGTCTGTTTCAGGACAATTCTGCACTGGTGGGCTGATCCTGCTCACAACCTCCCGCTCCAGAGTTAGCTAAAGGGATCAAGGGTGCCCATTCACTTATACTCCCACCAGCCCAAGATCAATAGTTCCTATGAATATCAAGATGGTGAACTCATAAATCCAGCTTACCATGATCACTGAACTAGTTTATTTGTGTAAGGAGAGCACTTTTCTGCAGGCCACTTGATTTTTATTCAGCAAATTATGTCAGTGATAAACAGCAGCTTCTTAAAAACCTTATAATTATCAACAGATTTAAACACAGGAGATCAAAGCTTTTTACTTAACAGTGAATAATGCTGTTTATGACTCAGTTTCCTTATTTGAAAACAACTACAACAACAAAAGGAGATAATTTGCCAAGCCTTACAGAAGGGTTGTAAGGAAACAAATACTTCAAAGTCACCTTTGTGTTCTGAGGAACAAGAGTGTAAATGATGTTTTATCTCACAATCTATCAACCATAAATCTCTTTGAAATGTCTCCAATAACGTGATAATTGAAGCTCATTACTACTGGGAGTTATCTTATGATCTTAAAGCACATTCTAATCGTGAAAAAAATTAACTTGTAAACAGCACAGTTGGCAAGACAGGCAGTTATCCTACCCTGGCTGCTAAAATGGCTGTCTCATGCAAAACAAAGAACCTTTCAAATACACCTTCTACTTTTTATCTTTGAAAGGGCTTTCTTGATTTAAGTCCATCGTGAATCACAGAGGCAAATTCTTATGGTTTGCCTATTTATGTTGTTGAAATAATGCAGGGAGATGTTAACTTTGAAAATATAATGAATTCTGTGTTATACAATAAAGCCTCAGATGTTGATGTCTATTAAGACTGGCAGCGATTGCCATGGCTTGTGGCATCACCCACTGTGAACCTTTATAAAGGGCAGGGGCAATAGCAGATACTTCCCTGCTTATCTCTCCCTTATCTATGAGGGTTCTTTTATGATTATTAAATAACAGAAAGTAATTAGTTCTACTAGATGACTACAGTCTTCAATAAGCCAAATACTGTAGGCACATTCTAACAACAATGACCCCTGAAGTAGGACAACATTATTTTATCTTTTGTTTTAAGTTCATTTAAGTTATAAGGGTTATTCATTCCTTATGTAGTTACATATTAAAAAGAAACTTCTTTTTTTGTTGTTGTTTTGGGACAAATCTCCTTAAATGGAGACCATAACATCATAAACCTCTTGGAAACTTTTAGAATGGAAGCACGAGGGGTTTTTGTTTCCTGTTCAAGAATTTAAATCTTTTTTTATTAACTGTCATGTTTATTAAGTGGCATTGTTTCTGGCCTTTCCAACCAAGCAGCCCCTGCCTTCCCTGCTAGCTCCATTCCCAACACACCCCCAGGACTTTCACCACTTTCCTCCTGTGTTAATTTGCACACCTCACCTGCTCCCCTGTAATTGACCGTTGCTATGTGTGTGGTATTTGGAGGGGCAGGCAAAGAATAATGAGAGGAATGTCCGTGTCAACTCCCTTTGACTGATACACAACCACTGGAGCTGGGTTTCTGCCCTCTCCTCAGAGTCAGTGAAACTACATAAGTAATCATCTTTCAGAACATTTTGAACCCCATCCAAAGAACCTGAAGTGCTTTATAAATATGATGCCCTTGACATTGGGTGCTACTCATTATTCACTTTCTGGAGAGGCAAAGTATTCTGTCTAAGGCCCCTCCTTTGAGGACATTCAGTGCTAGACCCTTTGACTTGCACATCTGGGAATGTGCACTGAGAAATCGCTACCACTCAGACTCTGGAAGTATCTTGGACTCACAAAGTCTGCGTGATTAAGCGGGTGAGCAGCAGACATCACCACCACCACCCTCCCCAGGCATTTCCCCTGATTAGCCTGAAATCCAGCCCATACTCTTAATGTGACTATTTTGGTCTGTGGGTTCATATTAGGTTCACAGATGAAAATAAGCAAAATTAAGATCCACAATTCCACTTGGAACCCAGAGAAAATTAAATTTCAACTCTAGAATAGTCTTTTGATCCTGCAATTACCAATATGGATTATCTGGGGATATAATTGAAATTGAACTATCTTAAGTGAATACAGTATGCAACTCATAAAATTATGATTATAGTCCACCAAATAATATGTTTTCCATTTTGTAAGTTTAAGGAAAAATATTTCAAAGTAATGTGAAAGTTTATGACATGTATTCATTGGTTAACAAGGGGAAAGTCACCACTGAAATTCCCAAACTATTGTTTATGACAATCTTTATCCTGTATTAGAAATGGTCATCATATGTGCTGCAGGAAAGTTATTATCAAACATTATGTACTGGATATTTGCATCGATCTCCAAAATGCATATTCAGAGTCTACATCCTCAATCAATTATTCTTGGTATCGTTTGCAAGGTCTCAGGGATATTTGAAAATCATGGAGCTAGAATATCTTTTCCAAAAACAGAGACAGACAACAAACAGTTATGAGTCAATGATGATTAACATTTTGACTAATCAAAGAGATTTCCGTTGATTTTTCCCCTCATTTATTTGTAGTGCCCATTCATTAATCTGGATGGAAAACAAAGAAAAAATTTATTTATAAAGTCGAGTGTAGCAACATGACATTATAGCTCCTCTTTATGGTGTGACGACCACTTTGGTTAAAGGGAAGGGAAAGAAATCTTTTTTTAATGTATTAGAGATTAATCAAATCTCATTGCCTTATTTCATGGTAAGTGGACCTTGTGGCGATGAATGTGTTCATTAACCATCTGCTTTACTATAAAGTTAACTAAGTAAGTGTCTCTGAAAGGCCCAAACTGGCTTAAACTACTAACACTAGTTTATTGCTCCACTGGCACTAGCATGCCTAAACTCCAGGGAAGGCAGCACCGGACTGCTGCTCTGCACAGTGAACACCTGGAATATATTCTCCAGAGTGAAAACAGCAGGGAACTGACCAGAAATAACCTCTCTCATATTATTGCTTCAATTAGACCAAAACAACTTTCCCTTTGAAAACTTAATAATAAACACTGCAGGTCATTCACTTGTTTTGAGCCCCTTTGGGAGAGAGGAGCAGATGTATCCCCTTAGCCAGCCCCCTTGCTGTCATAGAGACAAGAGGCACAAATCAGGACAGATATTGATTTTAATTGGAACCAACAGCACCTACATGCCATATTAATTTTCACATCTTCCTGCAAAAAAAAAAAAAGATTGGTTGCTGGTCCCGTTGGGTAGATTAGACAGAATGATATAATTAATGCATTTGTAGATTGAACAATACCTAAGCAAACAGTTATCTCTAAAATCCTTATTGTGTTCCAGAAGCATAGAAGAAAAATATCCTTAAATATATCAAATTCTTGTTTGCAACCAGTGGATGTGCATTTTTCTTGATAACTTTCACTGGTCTGGAAATATAGCACAGACATAAAGAGAACTATAGGATTGAAAAGAAACTTCTGTAAACCTCGATTGTCTCATCCTTCCCTCCATTCATTGATTAGAATTACACAATGAAATTGTTTCCATGCAAAACAAAATTGACCTTCAAACTTGACTTTTTTACCCTCACTAGGCCCTTACTGTCCTCTAACCGTGAAGGGAATGCCATTGTCTATGAAAACACGGATCAAATTTCCCCTACCCCTCAGTTCTGTTCCCTGTAACACATTAATTCCACGCATGCTGGGAACTGCAGTGTGTTCTATAACTCTTCTATCATTTGCTATATAAAATTTCATTGGTTTCTGATCCCACTGACAAGTGATCAGACTTTCCTGGGTTCTAAATACAAAGTCTGCTGCATTTATTAGAGTTCCCCCAAATGCAGTATTGCTGATAATTCTCCTCCATCTGACCCCCCACTTTTTTTTTTTTTCAGAATACTGACCTGCCCATAGTTTATAATGAGGTTTAAGGAGTTAGGAAGTAAAAACAACTGATATCAACTCATAAATTTCCATAGTGGCAAAAGAGTCAAGCTGGTAAAACTGCAATCATAGATCTCACAGGGTGGTATCTGTGTGTGATTTAACTTCATCTGTTCACTTATTCAACCAATGTTTATTGAGAATTATTGTTTGAGTAACAATATGATAGGCATTGAGGAGGAAAAAAAAAAGGTAGAAAACAAAGGCTTTTATTGGAGTTCCAGATTACTGAGATGAGGTTGTGATTTGCATATGCTTTTATTTAAAAGGTTTATCTGAAAGAGAAAAAGTAATATAAGAACTTAAGGTGAGTTATTTTGTAAGAAAAAGATTAAGAGTACTGATTTTTTTCTATCTACAATAAGAAAATCTATATTTTTAAATTTTGCTCAAATACAGAGACTTTTCCATTATATTTATTGACAAAGGACTATTTTTAAAAGCAATGCATCCAGACAATGATATCTTTAAAATGATGCTTGTGGATTTAATGATAGGAAAATATATTTATGCAAAATTATAAAGAGAAAAAAAGTGAATTTCAAAATACTATCTATCTAATATTCTGTGACAATGAACATATCTTTTTGTAAAATATTGGACATATCTTTGTGCTCAAAGAAAAAAGTTTGAGTGCTGAGATTACAGATTACTTTTACTCATTTTCATATGGTTTTTCTGATTTCTAAATTTGTTACAACCACCATGGATTACTATTTTTTAACATATTACTCTTATAATAGGCAAAAAAGAAAAAAGAAAAAGAAATAAAAACCCACTGGGGAAGTAGGTAGAAAAGTATTTTTATGTTGGCTATTACATAGCACCTGGGAAATTGTGAACCAGGCAGGGTGCCCTCCAGATGCAGCCAGATGAAGGACATGCAAGAAGGACAGCTTCTTGGGCTTTCTTATCATCCTCTTTTCTTCTGTGTTTTCCACTTTATGGAGGGGATTACCAAATAGGTCTGTCATTTAGAGACAAAACCTGAAATTGAAGAACACAGCTAAGGCTGAAGCCAATCCTAGACAAGATCTAGGACAAGTCCATTTCCACCACAACTTCAAGGAAGCATGCACAACCTTAGAAAACTCTGGGTGAAGTGAGTAATTCTGTGGAAGTGGAAACACTCATTGCTAACTTAACTATATTTGGAAATTGGGGCAATAAGTAGTTAGTCACATATGTGTGAGAAATTTTAGGGGAAAAATTTTTAAATAGTCTTAAATTATTTGCTTAAGTTATTAAATTCTGTTGCATTTGTTATATAAGTCAATTTGAGCTAACCAACAACCAAGAAAAGAGGACTAAATAAACAGAACTAGCAAAGTTAACAGGACTAAAATCTGAAAAACAGAAAAGCAAGATAAAAAGCAGAGAGAGATGAGACTAAATTCAAGGGTTTCAATGCTATTTGATTGGTACAAAAACAAAAAAGGAAAAAGTGATAATGATAACAGAAAAACAACAACCACAATTTACAGAACATCAACTAAGTGTTAGACACGGGGCTGGGTAGTTGACACACATTTGCTCCAAACTTGACACAACCCTGAAAGGTAGATGATAATAACCACATGAATAATGCCACATAGACATAGGAAGAAATAGAATTCAGAAAGATTAAGTGAATTTGTCAAAGACATTCTGTAGCATTGAAGTGTAGAACAACTCCACACTCTACCAAGCTCCTTCTAAAATATTTAGAAAACTACTATTTATTCATTGTTCTATTCAATCCATCAGTCATTGAACAAACTGGTGTGGAAAACAGATAGACAAAAGTCCCTGTCCTCATGCATGGCTTTTCTAATTGGGAGAAGTAAAATGTGCAGCATGTTATACAGTATAAGGTGGGAAGAAGCCCATGTTAATGGGTGTGGGGCACCTCCCGAAGGCCCTCATTTTTCTAAAATTTAGGTATTTTTAAAAAACATTTTTGAGAAGCATTGATGACACAGTACCCTGGTTATTCTCAAAACAAGCTATTCACAAGCTGCCTTAGTGAGGGGGCAGGGGCTAAGGAAAGCTGTTTTGTAGTGCAAAAATAGGCTACATATGATTGGGTAGTTCTTTTTCATATTTGACGTTTAAACTATTAAAGAGGCTCCATAAAAGCAATTCATAGCCCTTTTTATCTCCCTCCATTTTTTTTTTTTTTTTTGTATTCCTTTTTCTCTCACTCCACTGGTTTTAAGTCGGTTTGGGGAGCTTGGCAAGATTTGTTTTTGCAATCGCTTCCTTGTTCACTAAGCAGGTTTTCCCAAGCTTGGATTTAAAAGACCCCCTGGAGAAGAACTACAAGACAAACACTAATTACCGTAACAATTTATTAAGGAAGATCTTTGATCTTTTCTCACCTACCCAGTTGTCTAGTTCTGCTTCTACTTCACAATTATAAAATGTGTTTACATAACTAATTAGCACAACAGATTGAGTTTTACTGGGTACATGATAATCAGCAGTCCAAATGGTTTGATCCCGTGATAAAAGAGGAAGTGTTCAGAATTAGCACTTCCTAAGAGATCCAAATGGGAGGAATATGGTAGAGTTCTCATAAAACAAAAGTTCTGAATGTTCCCAAATGGGATGTTCTATTATAGTAAGCTTGAGCATTAAAACTTTTACTAAAGAATGCTTCATAAGAAAAATATGTAGATATCACAAATTCTGGACTATTTTAAGAGAAAGAACTTGCATTTAAAAAAATGTGCTTTCTCCCTGTCAATTTGACATAAACTAATTTTATTTAAATATTTTTAAATTTATTTTTATTGGTGCATTATCATGACTCGTAATAGTGGGATAAACTAATTTTACATAAAGAAAGAAAGCTGCCCTTTCACTTTGGTACGCTCACATCTGAGATGAAAAGTTGATACCTGCAAATAAATCTAATTGTGAGGATTAAAAAGTTTGAAATAAGTTTCTTTGTTATAACATAAAACACAAATTATTAAGGATCATATTCACTTACAAAGAGATGGAATTTTCCTGCCTCACTGGCTATTTAGCACCTTCTACTATATATTTTGAACTCCAAAAATACTTTTCCTTATAGAGAAGAGCCACATATTTTCAAGGGCAAGTGAATGTCTACATCAAAAGGTTTGAGTCAGAGTCAAAAACCCCAAATTTTTTGCTGTTCCAAGAGCAGGTGAGATATACACATTTTTGCCCATCCCTGATTTCTGAATATGAACTTCAGTTTATTCTTTTGAGAGGTTATTGTTCATGTACACTTGGAAAAACTCAGCTTTCTGTGACGAGAGAATGATAGAGACTGACGATTACAAAACGGTTTGACAACTTAAGTGCAAATGAATCAGAAACATGTGGATTAAATTTCCCTTGAAACACACATGATTTTTTAAAATTAAGAGGAAAGGGGCTTGGCAACAAACATTTCAGTTTTTGCCAAACCCAAAGCATTTGAAAAATAATCCAGATTGTGGTTGTGTGCTCTCCTCCATAGTCAATTCTCAATTTCCGTGTGTTGATATCTGAAGTTTCAGATTGCAAATTCAACATGAAGATACAGAAATACTTGAGCACATCTATTTTTACTACTTTCACTTTTTTTGTTATTTTATAAATTAAAATAATCATGCACAAATTGAATCAGGGAGGTGGAGAGGGATTCCTTGGTAGGGAACTGGCACATATTTCCAACATAAATGCAGCAATCTTATTTTAATAAAAGGCAGAACATGAATATTTCACACATTTGGGAAAATAAATGCATTCAGTAAATATGCTACTATATATATTTGGACAATCAAGAAGGTGATTGTTCTATATACCACTAGGAAACCTAGAAGAAGGCAGACTTGCAATAAGTAATTAATATTTATGCCTTGGTCAATGTTACCTAGTGAAGAAAATGCTTTTAGGAATTCAAATTTTCATCTACAGTTTGTAGGATACAAATTATATTAATATTGGGCATTTTCCCTTAAATTTTCCTTCTTATGGTATAACCAGTCAGTAAAAAATGTTCTATTTACACACAGTAAAAACTGCAATATTTTATTTTTAAATGTCCTAACTGCATACACTTTTGGATTTGCATATGATAATATTTTAAAACCTTGACTATATAGACATGTAAAGAAAAGGAGAAGGGAGATGGAGGGACAGAGAGGGAAATTAAGGAAGAATGGAAGAAAGAGGAAAAAAGACTGAATTTCTAGATTTCCTTTAAAGGTAGTTTTGAGAGAGAGTAATTATAAAATAGTGCTAAATGTCCATGGAGTATTTAGGAACCTAATTATAATGTTCGCAAAACTAACAGTGACAACAGAAATAAATCTATGAGTGCTTATTTTGTTCCAGACACTATAATAAATGCTTTGCATGCATTACATGTTTTAATGTCAACATGGACTCCCAAGAAAAAGAATTATAGATTAATTAGCTCACTTAAGCTTATATGACCAGATTTGGGGTCTACTCCTCATTCTAGAGCCCAAACATTTCATCACTCTGTCTCCTGACATGTTTAGTAGTGATCCCACTTCAATCTAAGATTTGTTTATTCAAAAGCATCATTGCCAATTAGTGTACTGGTCCATTTCTATAGCTAAAACAAAATACCCAAGGCTGGAAATTTTATAAGGAAAAGAAGTTTATGTAACTCACAATTTTGGAGGTTGAAAGTGGAAGATTAGGTGATCCCATGTGTTCAGCCTCTGCTGAGGGTCCCCTTGGTTGCATAACAAAATGGTGGATGGCATCATGGTGGGAGCATATGAGAGAGAGAGAGAGAGAGAGAGAGAGAGAGAGAGAGAGAGAGAGAGAGAGAGCACATGAGAACATGGGAAGCCAGAGAGATCCAGGGGCCAGGCTTACTATTTTTACAACAACTCACTCTCAAGGCAACTAATCAGGCTCTTGTGAGAATTATAATAATCCTTTCCAAGTGTGGCACTCCCAATGACCTAACCATCTTGCACTCATCCCCACCTCCCAAAGTTTCTACCACCTCAACATGAAGATGGATGGGGATGAACATTCCAGCACACAAACTGATGAGGGATGTGCCCAAACCACATTCAAACCCAAACAACTAGGAAACCTCCATCTGAACCAGTTATAAGGTCAGCAACGTGTCTCCTTGAGCATCCAGGAGGATCACTGAAGCAATTCTTACACATACAGGTCAGTTGTTCTCTAATCTGAAAATGGAGACACATTATTTAACAAACTTCTAATTGTCCAAAATCTGTTGTGTTTTTATAAATAGACACTTATCTATTAGGATATGCAAACTAAGTTAATTGTCTTATATTATGTCAGGAATAATAGAACCTCTTAACAGAAAACATTTTTAAAACAATATATATGTTAAAAATTAATTTACTCACACACTTTGAAAAAGTTGTTTTTAATAAATATATAGGTGATATATGTTATTAATCTCCAATGAGAAGGAAATATACATAGAATCTTTGAAGTTTCACATATAGGATCAGGTCAGTAAACTTCAAATGTATCCACAAATCAATAACATTTAAACTCATTGGTTTACTACTGAGCCACACCCACAGCCTTATTTATTTAATTTATTTATTTATTTTTTAATTTTGAGATAGAGTCTTTCTAAGTTACCAGTGTTGGCCAAGAGCTTGCCATCTTCCTACCTCAAGCTCCAGAGAAGCTGGGATTATAGATGTGTGTCACTGTGCCCAGCTAAACTCTGTGTTTTAACTTTAATTAAGCATTACTGTTTTCAAGTCATTGTACCAAGAACTAAAATAAGATTATGTTCCACCCCTGGAAGTAGAGCCACTCATTTCTCCACATTGCACATGATGTAAGGATATGCTCCCAAGAATAAAAGAAATATTTCTTTACCCAAATTTCACCATGTTCTCACTAGAGTGTGAGACTTCGGTGCAACTACCTGAGTGTGGCCATTAACTACTTCCAGGTCAAATGGTCCATTTGCTGCTGCTCCTTACCTTAGCTGTCTTTATAACTCCAGATGTTTCAAACAACAGAAACAACCAGTTGGCAAAGTGCTAATAATATCAGGGAAAGAGTCAGAAAATGTATTTGCTAGGAAGTTGACAATCAGTGTGAGACATTTCCTACCATTTTGACTTGTTTCAGATACACTGCCGTCTTGGACATTTTGCTTTTATAGATAAGCAAGACCAACAAGTCATCACTCTCAGGGAGCTTACATTTCAGAGGCCTTAGCCAGCAGCCCTGCCCCCAATCCATTTGCCTTGGCCATCACCTAAAAGACCCATAGGGTTAACTTTTAATGTTGTTAAAACTTTTAACGTGGCTTTGTTACATTGCTAAGTATGACATTCATATCATATTTTACTGAAAATAAAAACACTTGGACATAAACGTCAAGGTATCAAATCATCGACTGAGTTTTCTCTCAAGGACCCACAACAACTAGAAGTTACTCATCAAGGGCACATTCTTCTTCCTTCTAGCAATATGAAAGATAAGCCCCCTCAGAGCTGCCACCTGTGGGGTGTGGGATGGCCGGCCCCTTCTTCCACCCTCAGACCACAAGGCTCATTCCTGCCATAATGAAGAAACTGACTGATGGATGTCACCTTTCCCACTGCTGACACTCTTATCTTTCTCAGCTTAGCAGTAACAGACATGACCTGCTCCCTACCAGCTGGTCTCTGTGTGAGGGGCCCCGTCCATCACTCCATCTCCCCACTCCATCTGTTCTCCCTCCTCCTCCCCCAAATTTCAACCCATATGCCTACTGGCAGCAACCAATATGTCTGTCTGTCAGTAGCTCTGTAATGAGACCAATTTATAAGGTCACATAATCCTGACTTCTCAGGAAGGAAAAAAAAAAAAAAACTTCCCTGTCCCATTTTCTGAGAGAAAGTCACCTTCGCCTCTATTTCTCATGACTGTGGGAGGTCATGTGCTAACCATCAAAAAGTAATTTAGAATTCATTTCGAATGGTCTCTTTCTACCATATTTCCTTTAAAAGGACCCCCTCCCTGTTTTTGCATGATTTGCCAATGTTCTTAGCTAGAAGTTGCAAAAATGGAAATATTGACCTCCAGGGAGGAAATTAGTGTCTAGAAACAATTTAGATTATTATATCAAATAGGAACCTTCTACTCCATTCCAGCAGTGTTATCAGTACCACTCCCCTCACTAGTATAGGAAGTTTATGCACAGGATTTCCAAGGACCTGCATGTTTGTGTAGCACAGCAGAATTTTCCCCAGGAACATTTTGTGCCTTCAGCGGATTAGTGCAAATTAAATTCTGTGTTAGGCTAAGAGTACCTCGTTATATTTTGTCGAATTCAAACAGCTGCAATCAAAATATTTGTAAGCAAAATGCGACTATTGAGTCTTATTTTATGATATAAGCTGTCACGAGCAGGGTATTACACTTATTTTCTACAAAACATGGTCCCTGATACCATTCCTTAGAGGCTGCACTCAGCAACTGTGAATTAATTATGATATACAGATGTTGTTCTATGTTTAACAGGAGTAGCTGAAGACCAACATCAAAGTGAGTTAAGTCATTCCAGGACACCTAAACTTTGAGAATTGTCCAATTTTGGTTTTCAGTCATTTAGAGAGGCATACTGGCTGGTTAAAGAGCCCCTACAGGATAGAGACGCTAGCTACCTGGCTGTGAACTGTCCTCTTTCTCAATGGGAAGAAGTTCTTTCCTTTGGGATCCAGTCACAAACAGTGTCAGCCCATGAATCCTGAGCCTGTGCTTAGATTTAAGAGCTGGAATCACTGCTCTAATGCACCCTATACTGAGGGTTGATTTACTCTGTACTGCAAATTATGCTTGTGCCCGGCAAAGATTATGTGCCAGCTGTCTTCCCAAATGTTATTGTATTTAATATTATAATTGGAATTTGAAGGATCACTTGAATCTTGAATCTTTTGTTGCTATCTGGCACTTAAAAACCATGATTAGGGGTTTCATTGAAGGTGTTCTGAGTCTGATGCCTACGTGAACCTTCCTGTGTTCTGGGAACTGATTGCTTAGGATTGCTGCTCAGTTCAGGGTTGATTTCCTGGCAGTGGTCACTTCCTCCAGCTCTCCCCTCAACCCGCTCTCCTGCCATTAACAGTCTAACTCTGAACAAAAGGTAAGTTAGTTGAAGAGGCAAATGCCATTTGCCGTACCTAAATGTTTTACACTGTAAACGCAGCTTATTGCTCTTGTTTCATTTTTTTTTAAATTTTTTATTCCTGACTCCTAGAGCTAAAATTTTCTGCTGGTAAAATCATGGCTACTTCTTCAATTGATTCTAATATTATTTAAACTGTAGATCTGGTAGTCTAATATTTACTCTAGAATTTATACAAGGAAACTTAATTCTAGTATTAAATATTGATTTTGGGGTTGAATATAACTTTCTCCTGCCACAGATAAAATATTCATCCTGCAGCAGATGAAGTAGAAAAATCTTGGATCTTCCTTTTGCAATTAAGAAGCATTTGTTGATTTATGTACAATATAACAAAACCTAGAATTGGTATCTTCAAACTCAAGGATGTTTTTAGTAACTAATATTCTTAATAAGAAAACTATTAAATGTACTTTATTTAAAACTCAATGTTTCAGTTTCTATGTTAAATTAAGTCCAGCATATATGTATTTTTTTTACAATATCATTAAGCTTTCAGAGTTTGTTTTAATAAAAATAATCTATTTTTCTTCACATATGTCATTTTTACCCATCCATTAACAAAAAAAAGAGACTTGGGTTGATGGACCTATAGATCTATCAACATTATTTCACCTAATTTCTCTTTTGATTGACATTTGTAGAACAGCTGGCTAGGGCTTTTTTATGTAATAGTTGAGGAGCAAAATTGATCTATCTGAAATAGATTTGAAAGAAATTTAAATGACATATTCTAGTCAATAGGGTTTGGGTATAGTTAAATCTCATCATATTTTTAATGAAAATGGAATCTGCCTTCTTTATATTCTGAGACTATTTGTCATTGTGATAAAAAGAAATTTGGAGTAAAGACTAGAGATAAAACTTGCCTTGCATCTCCTCTTTTATTTTAGTCGAGACAAGAGAACTGACAGGATTGTGAAGACCTGATGTGTACCCTTTTGAGCCTAATACTGAATAACTGAAGTATTCCGATTCACACAGGCCAAAACCATACATGAAAATGGTGTCTCATAACCACAAAAGTAGTTAGTAAAGTAGTTGGTTTCACCACAACTTCAGGGCACACAGCAGCTGCCTTGCTGTGCCACAGCACTAATGAGGCGCGTTGGGGAGGCAAAGGGAACCTGTGAGACCCCCGAGCCCAGAGCCCAGGCTGCATTTGTGAGGGTGAAGGTTGTTCCCTGCCTCTGGAATGCAGAGTGCTGGGATCCCAGGCTGAGAAACAAAGGCAAGAGAAAGGAGCAGAAGCCAGGTCAGGAGGTCCAGCTGAGCAGCTTGGAGTTTATCCTTGGAGCAACAGCAGCTCCTTAAAAGAGGATTAACAAGACAGTTTTACATCCTAGGAAGAAGCCTGTGGTTGAAATATGAATAAAAGTAGAGGGTGCTGGGAAGAGAATGGAGGTGGGGGACAAGTGCAGCATAGTTTTGGTAAGAAATGTTAAGGGCCTGAAGCGGTGGGAATGGAGAAAGGAAGCAGATTTGAGAGCTATTATGGAGCCAGGATTATTAGCACTTGATGAGTGACTGGATTTGGGTATTTAGAAGGAGGAGGAGGCAAGGAAGAGTAAGAGGCCTCTGCTTTGGGAAATTACCTTACTCTATCAAGGCAAGCAGGCAGAGGAATAGATATTGTGGGAAATATGTTAAATCCTTTTGTGACACGTTGGTTTTAAGTGTCTTTAGGTCATGGGCGTAAAGATGTGTCAGTATGCAGTCGATGTTCTGGAAGAGGAGTCTAGGATAAAAATCTAGATTTGGAAATTGCAGGGGGAAAGAAATTCAAGCCATAGAAGTAGATTACAGTGTTCAGAATTTCTTATTTACTTTCTCTAAGCTAAAGCAGGACTTAAAACGTACTTCCCCGAACGAGTCAGAAAACTCTTCTTCTCATATCTCAGGTATTAATCATGATCCCTTTGACAAAGGGTTTTTCAGATTTAGGTCATTTCCCCAGGAAGACATAAAGGACATCAGCTGGTGTCCCTATTGTTTCTAAAGATACACTCTTGTAAGGTTTCATGTGCTGCTGGCAAGATAGAGAATGTCTTTTTAGTGGACTACGCGTAGTAGAACATACGGCAATGAGAAGTTTCCCCAATTGAGAAAACTCTACTGGGCCGCCATTGTCTGTAGAGCTTTCTATGGACATTTCCCTTCCATGTGTCTATGCTAGAACATTTTATAGACAATTTAGCATCCTATAGTTTCTTTTCTTTTTGTTTCATTTGTGCGCTTCCCCTCTTTTCCCCAGATAAGTAAACCATAAAACATTGGACACCAGAGACCATATCAGACCCAGCATCTTTTTTCTATGATTTCCCCACTCACTTTTAGACTCCCCACATTTAACAGTTTAGTATCCCTTTATCTATGAAATATAGGTTTGAAGCACAAAGAATTTTAGAAACTGCAATTTCTACCTAGAGATACCACTCTACATTCAACTCCATTGAAGGTTTTTTGAGGACACAGGGCTGGCCCTCTGCCTCTAAAGCTTCTTCGAGATTCACACTTTTCTCATTGATGTTCTCATGTTAAAGACCTAATTCCTGCTGGTGAGAACCCAAATAACAGTTCTTCCCATTGCCACAGTTTACAAAGCTAGAGATGTAATTTTGTCCATTTCCGAGTTTCTATCCTGTCCTCTAGTTCCTTGTGTTTATTAGTCTCATCTATTGATATTGGAGTTCTGGATCTGTCCTCCAGCCCAGTTGCTTGTGAAGACTTAAAGCTTTGTTATTTACAGAGATACACTGTACTTTGAAGACACTGACCTTTCCCTATCCTTAAATATTCTTAAGTATCAGTGCAGTCAACAAATAACCATTCATCAATATCTATTCTTCCTTCATCTTGAGAGACCTGGACTTTCCTGACTTCTGTAATGACTTGTGATTTGTTTAGTGAAATGTAATTAAAAGCAATAGTGATTGTTCAAATATTACAGCACCGTTTGTCTGGATTCCTAGGTAAGGATAACTTAGGTCCTTAATTCCCACTACCTATCATAGAAATGCAGCACAAATGAGAAATAAACCCTTATTGATGTAATTCATTGATAATTTAGGATTATTGGTTACCACGGTGTAAGTAAACCTGCTCTAACGAATAAAATCACTTTCTTTCTTTAATGTCTTTGGGTTCTCTCTTATTATATTAGTCAACTTCATTGCTGACTGATACTAAAATGGAATACCTGAGGCAATTAACTCATGAAAAGAAAAGGGTAATTTCAGCTCATGGTTCTGGAGGTTCTAATCCAAGTTTGGGTAGCCCCATGCTTTAGGTCTCTGGTAAAAACAGCACATCATGGCCGCAGTGGCAGAACAAAGTGCTTACATTGTGAGCCAGAAAGTAGAAAGAGAGAGACTAAGACATCAGGGTCCCACAGTTCCATTCAAAGGCATTCAAAGGTCCCACAGTTCCATTCAAAGGCAATAACCTCCCAACCTCCTATTAGGCCCCATCTACTAGAGGTCTGGACCTCCCAATAGCATCACCCTGAGACCTAAGCCTTTGATACCTGCACCTTTGGGGAACACTCATCCAAACCAGAGCACTTCTATTATGTCAACTGGCTATTTATCATCTTGGCTGCCTGCTGATTACCAGTACCAGGTGGTAGTTGTGCACGGCGAATACCTTGCCTTGCTAGTTTGCTTGACTAAATCTCTGCATAGAGGATTTGACTTATAGTGAAGAAGAGTTTTTATGAAATAAGAGCTGCAGAGGCTGTAATTCTAAATGTTAGGAAAGAGGAGATGGAAATTTTGTTTTTTGTGAATGCTTAAAAATAGGATATAGTTTGAATCAATCTGGAATGACTTATAGCAATTTTGCCTGGGGGGGTGGGGGAATGGGAAATGGACTGAGGCTGACTACAAATTGAAATTCTGCATTTAACAAGAGTTTTGCTGAATAGTGAATTTCTACCACAATGGCTTGTCATTACAAAAACAGTAAACAAAAAAAGTTTGCTAGACTTATTCAGGAAAAAATGTGCTAGTGTGCTATTTTTGGTTAAGCAACTCATCGGGCAATATCTTTTTTAAGAAAATGAATCTTAAATTATATAACTAATTAAAATCAGTGTAACAAAGTCTGCAAGACTATGTTTTTAGGCATGTCTCAGGGAAATATGGAAAACACTCATAACCCCAAGAGAGAGTATTGTATATTGGAAAACTGATGCCCTCTATGCAAAAAAACAAGATTTAGAAATTTTACAAAGAAAATTAGCATACCTAAATTCACAGAAAAAGAAGATGATATAGCCTCTAGTGCTAGTGAAACTGAATAACATGCAAAAAAAATGAAATTGAATTCATATCTTATACCATGTGCAAAAACCAAGTCAATGGGTTAAAGATTTATCTAAGATCCATAAGTGTAAAACTCCCAGAAGAAAATACAGGGGAAAAGTTTTTTGACATTGACTTATATGTGGTTCCTTGTATATAACATCAAAAGCATAGGCAAACATAGATAAAATAGCAAAAATGTTGGTAAGTATAAGCAAAAATAAATGGTATTAATAAAAAGACTTCTGCACAGAAAAAGAAACAATCAACAAAATGAAAAGACAATTTACAGAATGGTAGAAAATATTTGCAAACCATGCATCTGAAAAGGGTTAACATCTAAAATATGTAAGGAATTCCCCTAACTAGTAGCAACAAAACAATCCAATTAAAAATTGACAAAGGACTTAAACAGGTACTTCTCCAAACAAGTCATACAAATAGCCAATAAACAGAATATATGCACCACATCATTAATTATTAAAGAAATGCAAATCAAAACACAATGAAATATCATTTCAAACCCATTAAGATGTTTATTTATATGAAATAAAATAATAAGTATCTTCAAGGAACATTTGTGTTCTGCTTGTCAGAATGTAGAATGGTGCAGTCACTATGTAAAACACTGTGACTGTTTTGCAATAAATTAAAAATAGAATAACCATAGAATCTAGGAATTCCACTTTAGGCTACATATCCAAAAGAATTGGAAGTAGGAACACAAACATATATTTGTACATCTGTGTTCATAGTAGCAGTATTTACAGAAGCTAAAAGAGAGAAGCAACCCAAGTGTCCATCAACAGATTGATGGCAAACAAAATCTGGTATATACATAAGTGGAATATTATTCTATCTTAAAAAGGAAGGATATTCTTCCAGATGCTATACTATACATCTACCATGGAAACACTGTGCTACATGAAATTAGCCAGTCATAAAAGGACAAGTGCTGTATTGTTTTATCTCTGTGAAGCATCCAAAATGGTGGTTGTCAATGGCCGGGGGCAAGGAGGAGTATAAAATTATCATTTACTATTTGGAGTTTCTGAGAAGATAAAGAAGTTTTGTACACGATTGGTGGAGAAGGAGTCACAATAATGTGAATATTCTTTATTCTACTGAACTACATACTTAAAACTGGTTAAAATGATGAAGTTTATGTTATGTTTATTTTACCACAATACAATGCTTGATAGGGGCTGGGATTGTGGCTCAGTGGTAGAGTGCTTGCCTATCTTGTGTGAGGCACTGGGTTCGATTCACAACATCACATACAATTAAATAAATAAACCAAAAAATTTCATCAACTAATAAAAATAATTTTAAAAAAAGGTTCACAGATTTTTGCCAGTGAATTTAAGTTGGGAGATTTCTTAATGAGGAGACTTTTAATTATGAATTCAATGACTTTAATAGATTTGAATGGTTCATTTTGATCTTCTATTTATTATGAACAGCTTTTATAAGTTCTTTTAAAATAATTGTCCATTTTTCTGAGTTATGTATTTGTTAGAATAATTTTTATCAAAATGTCTTATATGCTTTTAATGTCTGTAGAACCTGTTGTGACGTACATATTTTAACCTGATATTTACAATTTGTGCCCTTTCTTTTTTTCCTTAATCAATTAACTAGGATTTCTTTTTATTATTATTTTCTTTTAATTTTTCTCATTTCGGTTTCCTAAAGTAGAAGCATAATTCACGAATTTAATTCTCACTTCTTACTTAATATAATCATTTAGTGTTATAATTTTTCTTGTAAGGACTCTCTTAACTCCATCCCACAAATCCTGATATATGTTGTGTTTTGATTACCATTGAGTTCAAAATATTTTCTAATTTCTTTTGGATTTTTCTTTGATCCATGAATTATTTATAATTGTGCTATTTAATTTCCAATTATTTGAGTCTAATATTACTATTGATTGTCATTGAATTATCTTACTGTGGGTCAAGTTGCTTTATTTCGTTGTTCAAATCTATACCTATACTGATTTTTTAATGTCCTCATTATTTTTTTGAAAGTCTTTGTCAAAATCTCTATGTCTGCCTTCCAATTTAGTTCAATTTTGTATGAAAATTTAAAAAGTTATT
The DNA here is from genome assembly GCF_021218885.2 of Marmota monax. Classification (NCBI taxonomy): domain Eukaryota; kingdom Metazoa; phylum Chordata; class Mammalia; order Rodentia; family Sciuridae; genus Marmota; species Marmota monax. The sequence goes on from NW_026693558.1 coordinate 250,842, forward strand.
ATATTTCTAATATATTTTATTATTAAAAATGAACCTCTTTATGTCTTAAAATTATCTTGAGACAGACATATCCATTTCTAACCCTTTACTCTTTTGTCTTGGTTTTTCTTCTTTTACTAGTCTGACAACTTCAATCTTTTAATTGGAATATTTAATCCATTTACATTTAATGCACAACAAAGTCTACTGTATTGCAATTCGTTTTCTGTTTGTGCCCCCTGTTGTTTGTGTCTTGTTTTTTTTCTTTTTTTCCTATCATACTTTGCACCATTTTTCTAGTATTCAATTCTCTCTTCTGTTTCCTTTTAAGTTATGCTATCTGAACTCTGAAAACTCTAATATTCAATCCAGTTTCATCACCATTTAATCTAAATTAAAGCTATATCACTCTATTTAATGTAAGTATTCTATTACTCCATTTACTTGTTTTCTTGATCTTTTATTCTATTATCTCTTTATATATTATAAATTCCAGAATATATTATTATTTTGCTTTAAATAGTCAGTTGGCTTTTTAAAGTAAATAAATAAATATATGTATGTGTATATATTTATTCTTACATTACTTTTTCCAGGGGTCTTCATTGCTTCCTATACACCCTAATTTCCCTCTGGTAGTGTTTCCTTTGATCTGAGAATTATCCTAAATGTGCATAAGTCTCTTGGTAACAAAGCCTCAAATCTTTTGTGGTTGTGAAATTGCTTTTACAGTATGGAGATTTCTTGGAAAGCTGGGAATGGAACCACCATTTGACCCAGCTATTCCCCTTCTCGGTCTATTCCCTAAAGACCTAAAAAGAGCATGCTACAGGGACACTGCTACATCGATGTTCATAGCAGCACAATTCACAATAGCAAGACTGTGGAACCAACCTAGATGCCCTTCAATAGACGAATGGATAAAAAAAAAATGTGGCATTTATACACAATGGAGTATTACTCTGCATTAAAAAATGACAAAATCATAGAATTTGCAGGGAAATGGATGGCATTAGAGCAGGTTATGCTAAGTGAAGCTAGCCAATCCCTAAAAAACAAATGCCAAATGTCTTATTTGATATAAGGAGAGTAACTAAGAACAGAGTAGGGAGGAAGAGCATGAGAGGAAGATTAACATTAAATAGGGATGAGAGGTGGGAGGGAAAGGGAGAGAGAAGGGAAATTGCATGGAAATGGAAGGAGACCCTCAGGGTTATACAAAATTACATACAAGACGAAGTGAGGGGAAAGGGGAAAATAATACAAGGGGGAGAAATGAATGACAGTAGGGGGGGTCGAGAGAGAAGAGGGGAGGGGAGGGGAGGGGGGGGGGGGGGGGGGGGGGGGATAGTAGAGGATAGGAAAGGCAGCAGAATACAACAGACACTAGTATGGCAATATGTAAATCAATGGATGTGTAACTGATGTGATTCTGCAATCTGTATAAGGGGTAAAAATGGGAGTTCATAACCCACTTGAATCAAAGTGTGAAATATGATATATCAAAAACTATGTAATGTTTTGAACAACCAACAATAAAAATTAAAAAAAAAAAAGAATTGAGCTTGAATTTAAAAAAAAAAAAAAGAAAGAAATTTCTTTTAATTTACTTTCTTTTTTTCTTTTCTTTGTTTTGGGTGAGAGGGTTTACCGGAGATCAAACTTAGGGGCACTTGACCACTGAGCAACCTCCCCAGCCCTCTGTTTTGAATTGCTTAGCTTCTAGCTTTTGCTGAGTCTGGCTTTGGACTCCCAATCCTCCTGCCTCAGCCTCCCAGGCTGCTGGAATTACAGGTGTGTGCCACTGCACCTGGCCACTTACTTTCATTTCTGAGAACTATTTTCACTAAAAATATAGCTGGTAGTTCTCTTGTTTTGTCTCTTTTAATCCACTGTTTCATTTTTGTTTGGTATCTATTGTATCTGATGACAAGACTGTCATTATTCTTATCACAGTTCTCTTTTGTGTAATATGACTTTTTTCTGACTGTGAGATTTTTATATGTAATTTATACCAATTTTTGATTACTTTAATGTTTAGATGATTTGGAGATTCTTTCTACTGATTTATTTTTCCCTTAACCATAAATCACATTTTCTACCTACTAATCAAGTCTTATAATTTTATTCTATGTTGGATATTTTGTCTACATCTGCTACAGTCAGTATCATAGCAAATTTTTAAAAGATATTGTACACTGGGTATACATATTATATTATTAGATAATGTTTATCTTCTCAATAAGGAATACCATTTTCTTTATTAGGCAGGATGATTGGTTTGATCTAATCATGAAATTAGCTATTGTGTGGCTATAATCCCTAAATCCTAACCTTAGAATTCAAGCAGCACAATTGTAATCTGTTGTCTTTTTGCTTTTTATTTCAGCTCCAATTTTCTGCACAGCTCCTGGACAGGATGCTGTTGATCTTATCAGCTATTGAATCTGATGGGGCTCTGATTAACGATTCAGTAGGATTCCATTTTCCCTTCTAGCACTACATGCTTTGAAAGTGATTTCAGGCCTTCCTCTCCAGGACTGTACAGAGACCAGATTTTTGTTAGACCTCAAATCTGTCAGACCTTGAGATTTCTTGACTTCCTCAGGGCTGCTACACAACTATATCTAGAGACAGAGATTTCAAGATTAGTAAGTATAAAATGTGAAACATCATGAGTTTCCAAGACTATGAGACTGAAAGAAAGGCCTTGAGAGCATGACTCTCCAGAGTCATGTTAGACTATGAAGCGGTGAGACTACAAAATTTCCAGATAATGAGACTGAAACTGTGGGTTCAAGACACTAAAAAATCACCCAAAGTGCAAGTTCCTTGGCAGAGTGATCTGTGCATTTGGAGTTTTCCAGATTCAAAATCTAATATCCCGGTCCATGGATTTGGGTGAACCTGGTCTGATTTCTTATTTGTGAAGAACTTCTTGCTTCCCAAATGCTTCCCACCTGAGAAATTTTCTAATTTTTGTTCACCCTTATTTCTAATGTTTTTACTAAACTTGAATAGTTTTAGATTTCTTTGTATCTGGAGCTCCTCATTAGTAGGGATGTTTGGTTTATTCTGTGATTTCTTATTGTATTGATGCCAATAAAGACATTTCACATCCATCTACATCCCAAGTGAAAGCAGAATCCCATTGAAACCATTGGAAGAAGTGAGAAATATTGAAAGGTGTGTCAGCTTTAATTTGCTCCTGCATACCCATTCTCAACTTTTCCTACTCTGCTTTGTCCACTGGTCCTTGGTTTATGTTAGGTTCAGCTAATGGAACTACTAACTCAGTAGTTTCTGCTGCTTCTAATTCCAGGGTACTATGCTGTCTTGCGGTTTCCAGTATCGTCCACACACTTTCATAAACAGTCCTGTTATTATTAAAGTCTCTTCACATTGCCCAATTTGAAAGTGCCCTTTGTGTCTTGCTGAGATGACGACATGAGGAGTTTGAAATGGATGGTTAGATGAGAGGAGTTGAATGGATGGTTAGATGAGGGGAGCAACTGAAAGACATATGTGTCTAGAACCTTTCAAATGGAAAGGAAGATCCAGAGTGGAATAACTGTAGATTGGCATGATTTCTGTGAGAAGACTGCTTGAAAACCCGGGGAGGAACCGTGGCACTCAGGTACTTTGCAAAGGATAGTGGGTGAAGCTTGTGTGTGGAGGAAATTGAAGGTGTCAGAAGGAGTTCGGTAGGGCAATTAGGTGAGAAAGGAAAGTCAGAAACCCTCACATTCTCACAGTCATGTCCCCTTGTCCCCTATTACTTTGACAATTATCTTTGACATATCAATAGAGGCAGAATTCATAGTTTTTTGTCTTTTACTCTTTCCAAAAAAAAAAAAAAAAAGATATTATTTACTGTAGTTGAAGAGCCCTTTCTAGATAAAATCTAGAGAAGCAGCCCAGTATATATGGCATATAAAAAACAAAACTCTTTAGGTGGAAAATGGACTAATGGGGCAGAAGGTGTTGCCTGCTGACACTTACACTCATTCCCTTAGTAGTTTCTAAGGGGATACCTCAGAGTCTTTGACCAATATCATTTGGAGACAGAATTGGTGAATGTTGTGTATTTAATCTGAAACGTTTAAGATGCCTGGTTAGGGAAAAAGGAAAACATTCTTCAAAGAGGATCATGAAGTTTGGCAACAGAAACGACTTTTGAACAAGGGTTACAGAACTACATATGTAAAAATCACATACAGGTAATGTTAGCAAAATTCAAAAATCTATTATTTAGTCAGTATAGTACCAAGAAATATTGCAAAACTATGTGCCTTTACCCAGAAAGCTCAAAATCCAAAAAAAAAAAAAAAGAGAGAGAGAGAGATGCCACTCAAGCAAATATCACATAAAGTGTACTATGTGTGCACGAGCACACCCATTCGCGTGCGTGCTCACACACACACACACACACACACACACACACACAGAATCACATTAGAACCAATTACATGTGAGAATTGCCTAAGGGTCTTTTAAAGCACAGTCCACAATTAAGTTTTGAAAACTCCTGGACTCGATAACATTCCCTTCTGTCTTATTGTTTAATGATTAAAAAGTATGATGCAGGCCTGGATTTAAGCTCCTTTACTACTTGCAAATTAGATGCAATCTAAGAGGTAAAGCAGATGGGTGAATTCCCAACCATCATACTTCAAGTCAACCTTGAAAGTAAGTACAAACAGTTCAGCAGCACACATTCATTTTTTTTGACCAGTGCCTCCCTCCCAGGAGGTGCGCAGGTGGGAAAATGAGTGGGATCAGAACTCTTTTCTACTCACCCAACATAAATTATTACTTTCCATTGGAGAATGGTTATTTGCAAGGTAGCCGTAAATCTTACAAATGAATGTTTGTAAGGCAGCAGAGAGCAGGCTCTCTGATTGCCTAAAAAGAACTGGGGGAAGGGAGCTGAGGAAAATCATCTCTAACTTCCCAGATTAATAGGCAGAGGAACTTCATAGCTTCAGCTCCCAAAATAGCAGGAGAGAGAGGGGGGCGGGAGGGGGAGAAAGAAAGAAGGAAAAAAAGAAAGAAAAAATAGGCATGCTGATTGCATTGTTACAACTTAAATTGTACTCAGATGCGAACTCTGACGTGCCAAAAACAGTGAAGGCTGAGCCTGAAAGATCAGAAAAGTGACATCTGGTATTGGATGCCCCAGCAGACATGACTAATACCATTGGTATTGTGTAGATTCTGCCTTCGCTAATTTAATATTCAAATATGAGGGTCAGCCCCACAATTCTCTGTCATAACTGAAGACACAGCGTTTCCAGAATCCACCTTCTTGCCCACAACAGGGCTATTTAAGGGGCTGGATATCTACCTTGTGGGCTGACCAGGATGAGGTCTGTTATTTCCACATATTTGTTAAGACCTTTTTGTTTCATGGTTCTCACACATGGTTGAGCTATGAGGGAGCCCTGAGAACTCATCCATAACTTGTAATAAATAAATAACCTCCCCATAGTTTGCCCCTTGGATATTTGCTTTATGCCAGAACATTTTAGTTTTACCCATACACACGCATGCAAATGTATTTCTCCACTGAAAATAAAAACCTGATGTCCCCCCATAACTTTTACTGCTGACACTCAAGAATACCACATTGGCTGAGTGCTTGAGGGTGTTCTGAGTAAACCAACAGTTATCCTGTACCCCACTTGGATATTTCTAATTGTCAAAATTTATGAGCTTAGTGAATATTTGCTGAATATCAAAGTACAAAGCATCATGCTAAGTACAGTGGTAGCTACAAAGATGATTTTTTAAATAGTATAAAATAACTGCATTGTCATTTAATAATGTTTTAATGATTCAAAAGACAAACTAGAATTTTTGAGTAGCTCAAGGCCCTCCTAGCAACTTCCCATTATCATTATAATAATGCAGTGTCTTGGGGAACATATGACAATAAGATCTACCATTTATTGACTATTTGTTGTAGGTAAAATTTTTCATTAGGCTCTTCACATTCAGTATTTCAATACAGTTATGAGATAGATATGAAGTCATTCCTGTTTTACTGATAAGGGAAGAGATTCAGATAAATTATCTATGAAAATCACCCAGTTTATTAAGAATTGAGTAAGAATTCTAGTTTAAGTCTGTCTGCTCCCAAACTCAAGAATTCCCCCCTGTTCTGGTATTCATCATAATCTCCATGTAATAACATAAGTAGTTCACATCCTCTCCTTCAAGATTTTGATGTACTCACCCCTCCTGCTCCTTGATGAGAATATAGGAATATCCAAGTTTGAGAGTCATTAAATTCCCTAGGAAACTTTTAGAACCTTATTTTCTGTGATAATACAAAAAGGTACTACTTTTGAAATATAAAATCTTATTTTAAAATTTAACTATTATCCATAGTCTTTTTCCATTACACACTTTACCATTCCCAAATTCCCAGTATCAATCTTTTCTCTAGAGTCACATATATGTCTCACTCTTCGTCAATAGTTTGTATTTTTTGGTTCGATATATTTCATCTTTCATCCTATAGTTTCTTTCATTCAGTTTCCCTGAAGTCTTCTACATTTAGAACATGATATTTCATCTACATGATTCCTGAGGGAAAATGCAAACGCCCTTCAGAAAGTGATCCTAAGCCAGTGGTTCTCAACATGTTGGTACAGTTTAGATTTTCTGAATAGCCAGTCACCTTAACAAGAGCATGAGACCTGGGGGTAACACCAAACATTAACATGAAGCAAATCCAGACATGACTAAGTCAGAAACAGTGAAGGCCACTTTAATAGGAAAGGCCCACTGGTCATCTTGGAAACACTGAGAGTTGTGGATACACAGGGGATGATGTAAGAATGTTATGAAACAGTACCATACTAGTCAAATGGGAAGAAGAATGCAGAAGGAGAAAAACCAAGGTGAATTTGAAAAAAAAACCTGTATTTTTGGCTTAAAGATAATTTTACTCTCTTGCCTAATTTATAGAATATTTGTTCCTTTTTTGGGGGGTGGATGAGTATTGCTTTTTTTTTTTTATTCTTCCCCTGGGATGAATGGAGTATAGACTGTTCCAAGGAAGGCACAGATAGTTTCTCCTTGACAGGAGGCACCTGACTATAGAGTGCATATAGGCACCTGTCTTTAGAGTGCATCTAAAGACAGTGATGCCTTGGACAACTCTGGGAACTCAAAATACTCTCCTGCTGAGGATCCCCGACAGCTCCAGACATGGCTGGGCCTTCTGGTAGGCCTGGCCTCCAGGCTGACCACAGTGACAGACCACACTATGCTGGGAGAATCTGCCTGGAAGAAGAATGAGTTCTCCCCTTAGAAATGAGGCTAAGAAGAGACTCTTTTTAAAGCTAGTATTAGAGGGGGAATGAGCAAGAGGGGGAGGGATTGGTGGGGCGAGTGGTATTGAGGGTTAGCTTTTAATTTTGCATTGAAGAGTCAGTTAACAATGGTTACAAAAGGAAATTAAAAGCCTGGAAGCAGTTGAGGTTTTTGTTATTTCTGAAGTTACGAAACACATCAATATTGCACAGGCCTGTGTTTAATGTGGTGTAACAACGTGACAGCCTTTGTGGACAGGCTCTGGAACCCTTTGAATGGCTTCTATGAGCAAATGAACATTCTCTTTATGACTGTGACCCTCGGATTGTGTGCGCCCATTTTTCTGGCTCTTCAAGGGCATAGTCTCAGACTTGTCATGAAGTGAATTCAAGCAGTGTGCCTTTGGGGATTTGAGGGAAAGAAGAAAGGCCTGGCTGGAAATGTGGCTGTGAAGTTGAGGAAGAGAAGGGTTCAGAACAGAATCACCAAGTGGTAGTTCAAAGTAATGAAGTGACTGCTGATGATTCTTGTGATGAAATTGCCACTCAAGTCCCAAATCATAGCAAAATATTTCCATGAATTCACATTTAAATGCACATAAACTGTGCTGTTAATGAAGGCACAGGGAAGAGTAATTCTTCACAAGCTTCATTACGTTGAATATCCTAAAGAAATAACACATCTAAAATTCATTCAACATGCAGGTATCATAAAACTACTTAATGATGTAGGACAGAGCTTGCATTATTGTATTATATGATAGGAATTTATTTAAATATTATGATTACAATTATGCATAAACTTGTGATTATGGTTCTGTTGGATAGATATTATTATCACTCAACCGATAGGAAATGGAGGTGACAGAGAAAAGGAACTTGTCCAAGTTCACATAGAAGATTTATTCCCTGGCAGACTGACCCCCATGCTCACATCCTGGACCATTACCTCTACTCATACCTATCTCATGTTCTATTATGTAAAACATGAGGGAAAAACAAGTGTACTTGCACATTCTTACATTGCCCATTTATTTATGGGTAATAAACTTTACAATCAAAAACTTTTTAAATTTAATAATGATTACTAAATAAACTTGTATTCTGTTATGTCTATTTGAAAAACCCCTGTCAGTCTGGAGGGCATAAGGAGCATGTTTCCCAGAAACCTTGCCTTAATCTAGGTTCATGCAGGCCCTAGCCCTGTGTTAGGAACATGAGTGTAACATACAATTTCATAGTTTTGGGCCTCTGATGATACACTAGGCCCCACCCTCTCCGATATTCTGTTATTTAATACTTTTTAAACATCAGCAAGGCATGTTTCCTTCATCTCCTGAACTTTGCTAGCAAACTTTTCATTTACTTCATAATCCAGCAGTTAAGCCTCTTTCAGAGCTTGGGATCCCATATTCTTAAGAGTCAAAAAAAAAAGGATGAACCAAGAGGGTGTGGAATGATGAAAGAAGTGTAGGCTCTGAACGAAGCATCACCAGACTGTGCCAGGTAGCCCCCATTCTCTATTAGATTTTGCTTAAAAGAAAAGGGAGAGGGGAACAGTAGAATTTTCTTAAAGAATAGCCCAAATTATACAATCAAAATTATTATATGTTTTTTTTAAGTGGAAAAATAATGTGTGTGTGTGTGTGTGTGTGTGTTTTGAAGGTCAGATGGATGAATTTTCTAAACCATAATCTGAAATTAAATAGAAGAGAAAAATTTAAATGCTCTTTATTCAATAGTCTACCAACCATTTGCTGAATACCCCAAACATATTAGTAGAAGATAAATAATAGGAAAAATTATAAAGCTTATTCATTTCCCAATAATTATTTGCTAATATGAGGTTTTAATGAGATCATATGTAAAAGTATATTCTTCATTATTTTTAAAACTGGTGACTATAATTTTTCTATTCACTATAAAATATAATCTTTCCAGAGACCATAAGCCTTATAGCCTATTATAAGTCCTTTAAATTTTACCTTCTTTTTCATAATCAACTCACTGTAGAAGAAATTTTGCAGCCACTTGTCTTCATATTTGAGTTCCTCTTTATAAAATAAACAGCGAATGGTTCTCATTTTTGTTTTTAATCATTAAAAATGATAGCTCAAAGCAAGTTCAGTTTTGGTAGAAGGCAGAATCAGCTTTGAATATAGCAAATATTAGATCCACAAATTTACACAAGTTTTAAAAGAGAAAGCAGTCTAAGAATGCCAAGAAAGTTCGCAGTTTGGTAAGGGCAGGTAACAGTTAATAATATTGTCATCCAGGGTAAGAAAAAAGACAAAAGGATTTGTCAAAAATTTGACAAAGGAATTTCCTGCTGGTCAGATGCTTGAAGGTCCACAGCGTCCTATTGGGAGACCCAAAAGGATTGATGATGTTGAAGCAACTGGAGGTGAAAGCAAACATTTTTAAAGAGTGAGAAAAAAGGTAAGTGAAGTTACCCATCTTAAAAATTCAAGGCCTAATCTGCTTTGTCAAAGAGAACATTAATAAAGTAGTCGTATCTTTGCTTATAAACAATGTAAATCACCTCTGAAGTATTTTGTCTTACCGGACTTAAGAAATCATCACACCTTTAGGAAAGCACACTCAGGTCAAATGGATTCCTCCATGACATTGTGGATTTTGGTTGATAAAACCCACCCAAGTATTCCTGAAACTCCTACAGGCTAGATATGCAGCATGATGTTCTTCATGGATCTGTGCTCCAAAAAAAATTTAAACCAACACTTAACAGAAAGTGGCTTAGCAAATGGAAAGATTGTGGACCTTCAAAGCTGAAGGCAGATCTAAGTTCTGTCTCCAATATTTATCGATTGTATATCTTTAGGCAAGTTACTTAAAGTCTCAGAGGTACAGATTTCTTATCTTTAAAAGTGAGAAAAATGGTGTCTTCAAGTTTGAAGGACATACTGTATGTCAAGAGCTAGATCCATTATACAGTTCAGTGTATATGAGGATCATTGAGTGACAGATGCTATTGCTTTTCTTGTTAAATTCACCCTGCTGCAGAAATAAAATTGATATCTGCCACATAACTAAAATTACTTCATTAGATCATATGCCTAAGCAGGACTGGCTAAATGAGTTATAGGGCCCAAGGTAAAATGAAAATGCAGGGCTTTCTTATCAAAAATTATTAAGACTTTTGAGTCCATAGTAGCAAAGCAATAAGTCAATCATGGACTCCTTCTAGGCATAAGATTCTATATGACTTCATGAAGCCAGCCCTTATCTTAAGTGAGCCTTGAAAATGTCAGACCTTGCTCCAAGAACAGATAAATCAATTCCTGTGGGTAGCTAATGCTGCCACCTTCAGTAGATCTAAGAACAATATTATCAATAATAATAATCTGGATAAATATTACAAAATAAAATTGCAGCTGGTTTCTGTCTTCTAGTTCTCTTTAGTGCCTTGGGCCATACTTTCCCAAGGAAAATGCATTTAAGACTCAAGTTTTGAAGGGAGGGAAAAAAAAATGCTTCCATCAACTCTTCTTCATTTTGTAGTACAATCGACCCTTGGAAACAGAAAAGGAAATAGAAAAACAAAATAAACATTAGAAAACCAGAGGCATTCTGGACAAGGATCAGAGAGGAAAATGTGTTAACAAATGTAATTCTGTTTAGAACTGCAAAATGAGAATACAGCTTTCATTAATATCCTGGGTTGAATCCAGGTTTTTGTCTGATTGATATGGAGAATCCCAACTGTGAGGTTGGGAAAGACACTGAGATTTATGTGCGTTAGTATTTTTTACAGTTATGTTCATGTCTCCAGACACTCAGGCAGATTTAATAAATCAAATAAATAAATAAGTGAAAGAAGCATTCTATGCTCAGTTCTTCATTTAAAGTTTCCATTGTTATCCAAGAGATTTCCACATGCACGGCAATGACCAAAGATGGCTCTCTTGTTACCCATTATTTGAAGGAAAATATCTAGCTTTGATAATGATGTAATATGGTTTTCACCCCCTGAACTTCATAGAAGACCATTTAATCTTTGCCAGTGTCCCCTTATGGGCAAAAATGTATTTTCCACTTTTAATGTCAGTTGAATAGCTTGTGAATACTTTACAAGGGATATGTCACTGCTTGGTTTTGGGTTTTTATGTGGTAAATAATTTCAGCTGTGAGAGAATTTGAGAAATAACTGTACCACTTGGGAAATATTTTTTTTTTCTTTGAAAGAAAGAGGGAGAAAGTGATACACAGACAAAGAAAGATGAAGAAGACTCAGTACTCATGCCCAGCAAAAGTCAACTTTTATCAACTGACAAAAACTTACAGTTTTTAAAAATTGGTCATTGAAATGCTGTTGTAATCTGTAGAATAATAATATCTTTTTTTTTATTGAGAAGGATCAAAGAGTCATAGCCCAAACCTTTGTTTTATAGGTAAGAAAATAAAGACCATGAAAACTAACTTGCTAAACTCTGCTAATTCTTTCTCCAGTTTTCTTGATACATCCTTTACTTTTCCTACATGACCTCGAGAAAGAGTTCATTTCAGGGAAAGCTTTGAATAGAACCTCCTCTCCCATAAAGTTATGCCCAACCAGGTTTATAAGCATTTTTCTATGTGATAATTTATCCATTCACTCATTCATCTATTCATTAAATAGATTAAATACGTCTTTCAAGGAGTGTGTATTCCAACCCCATGTTACTTTTAGGACTGAACAGAGGCCCACCTCATGACTGTACGAGATGTAAAACAATGAGGAAAAAATAGTGCAGTCAAAGTTAAATACACCAAGTGGGAGCTAGGGAGGCCCATGAATTCAGAAGGAAATAGGGTGCATATGGGCAATGCAAACAATCATACTGTTACCAGTCAGAGAAAACTTTATGTAAATTGTAGTGTCTTTAGGATTCTCACTTATCAAAGTAGTAAAGCAGTTTGGCGTCGTAATTCAGAGCTTGGATTCCAAAGCCAGATTGCCTGTTTTCTAATGCTTCCCTGAAACTCTGTATGAACTCCTAGACAAGTTACTTAGCATTTCTTGACTTCAGTTTTCTTCTTGGTAAAATCCAGATTAATAGTAGCACCCAGATTCTATGTTATGTTATAAGGATTATAATAATTGATCCAGGTGACAGCATTTAGACTAGCGGTTGGTACAGAATAAGCACTGGGTAAATGTTTGCTGTTCTTATAAAATTATAGAGCTTTAACTTATCTGCTAAAATTATTCATATTTGCTTTGTAACTGACTGAATCACATTTTCCAAGCTTCAAAATATATATTCAATCTAGTGTCCCAATCTGAAGGATAAATAGTGAAAATTCAAAAATATAGAAGCTCCGACATGTCTTTATATTTCCTTATAATATAGTTATCATCCCTAGAGTACAGGTGGCTATGTGATATTATTTTCTCAAAAAGAAAAGGTAACACATATGGAAATGTCCCATTAGTTGTCCAAGTGGTTATTTTTAGGATATGGAAGATGTTACAAGAAATTTACTTGATGGTACACTAGTCAGTGAAGGACATCAAAAGCTACTGGTGCAAGGTTCCTTTGTTTCTGGGACCAGGTACAATAAACAGGAAGCAGCCCTGTGGAATGGAAAGAACTAAACTAAAATCCAATGTCTTGAGCTTCAGTGCTGTTCTGATTCCTTGCTTGTTCCATCACAGCCAAGTTGCTGAACTTGTCTGGACTTTTGTTTCATGACCCTGAATTTTGGGATGGTATTGTGAGAGCATAAGTCAAGTTTCTACAAGATTAGATTTGTGAAGCTATAACTTTATGACAAAAATATAAAACAGTCTAATCACAATATGTTCAATTTAGTTTCTGATCAGTTTCTAGACTTTAGACTAAGGTAAAATTTGTAAGTTCACATAGGGCATCTTTATATATAAGAATATAAATATATGTAAATATTATATTAAAAAGTATATATACATATATATCTAAAGATGTCCTTTATGAACCTAAAAATGTCTATATAAAATTTACAATGCATACACACACACACACACACACACACTTACATACCCTTGGCACCAGTTTTTCCTTTTCCATCTCATTTGCTTCTTAGTTATATCCCACACTTTTCTCCTAAAAAAGCAGGAGGTGTTTGGATATAAAAATTTGCATTTTAATTGAGTTTGATTCACACTGACTTGTTATCTCTTAGAAGTTTGCATTTTAACACTAATGTGTTACCCTTAACTCTTTTGGCATTCAATCTGCATATAAAAATATGACTTCCTTTAATGTTAAGCCACAGATGCATCTGCTTCATCATTTTGTAGTGTGTGAAGGCTCAGTTCAGAAGGGAATTGAGATGTGGGTGGGGGAGAGGAAAGCAGCAGTGCTAACTCCTCAACCCCCTTTTCACACCTCTGTCCTCCAGTCTTAATCTCCCTGAATCCTCTAACTAAACACTTTCCTTGAGCTCACAGTCAAAACGTTTCTCATGATGCTCTCTCCCTTCCCCTGGGTTCATATTTCTGCTTCAGGCTCCCATTCCCTGTAGCTTGTTGCTGCTTTCTATGACCCAACATTTCTGCTACTGACAATCCCAAGAATTTAAGGAACCCAGCCCAGATTGAGGCCATGAAAGGGATAGTTCTATGATTTTGGAGGATGAAAACCAAAAATGGGATGCGGTTGAGTGGGTAGGAGATGACAGAGGAGTTTATTGGCAAGATGGAGTAGATGTCAGTCTCAGGCTTCAAGTAGAGAGCAAGCAGGCACTGAAACGTGACAGAATATATTTACATGACACTGTGATAAGAAAAAGCACCTAACTAATCTTGAAATTGCCTCTAAGACAGGCCACACATTGGTGTTGGGATTTAGTGTGGAATGTTCTGTACCCAGTATCTTGTGGTTTGTTCTCAACAGCAAGTACATGAACTCAGGGGAAATATCTACATTGAATCACTTGTTCATGAAGAAGAAAGAGTTCCATCAAAATTTCAGGAATGTAGTGTCTTGAGGCTGATACTGTGCTGACTGAGATGAGGGAAGGGAATTATGTCCTACAGTGAAAGTTCCTCTGAGAATACAGAAACTGACTGCTCCCCTACCCACCTGGAGCAGCAGAAAGTAGTTATCCAGGTTCCTGATAGCCTGCTTCTCTCCCAGAATGCCACACACCATCAGGGATTTGCTGTTTGCTCATTTGTGATTCCTCAGCTGATTTGAGTGGATTTTCCCTCTACTCTTCTAAATGTTTGTTGTTGTTGTTTTGATTGACAATTTGAGAGGTGTTGCCTAGTTGAAACTTCTGTGCCGTGACTGCTACTTCATTGTTTTTATTTTGTTGATCAGTTTGTTTAAAGTTTTTCACAGGTTTATTTTTTTTATTGCATTTCACCTTTATATTCTACCTCAAGAGGTAAATAGAAAGTGGTAGTCAAGAGGGGACCACTCATTCTCCAGAGGTCAGAGAAAAGATACCTGGTCTTCCTCTATTGACCATCTCCCTAGCCACCTTGCACATCTCCCATGCTGGACCCTGAAGAAAGCTTTTAATCTCAAAATCAGTAGACAAGAAAAAAATGTATAGTGCTTGCTGAAGATCACTCATTTTACAATTCAAAACAAACCCAGGTCAAATTGCCAATGAAGAAAAGCAATAATATTATCCCCAGAAATAAATGTAATATAGTTATTTTTCCAATACAATTGGGATGTCTATGAAATACTTTAAGAATACAAGTACATGATTGGATTGGGGCTGTGGCTCAGTGGCAGAGTGCTTACTTAGCTCATGGGAGGCACTGGGTTTGATCCTCAGCACCACATAATAATATATCAATCTTAATATCAAGCAGTTTAACTTGATGATGGACAAATTAGCCAGGGAAAATATATCAACTACTTTTCTACCATTGCTTTTTCTGTTAAACCATGATGTTAGTGATCTTATAAATATTTTTAAATTTCAGTCTTAAGAACAAGACCCATTTAAGGCAGATTGGAAGCTTTGCATCTGGGACTCTTGACTCTAAACAACTTTCCACCATTGCCTGAGAGTCTACCCAACAAATGACTCCATTGCCTTGGTATACAATACCTATTCAGTTGAGCTCCCTATGATTGAGATTATACATGTAGTATCAGAAGCCATTGTGTCCACTTTGATACCTTCAGACTCCTCTCTGCCCAGTCACTGTGGCCACCATTACAGCACAGACTTTTTATCAGCTTCCCCTGGGTCCTTCCATTCACTTACCCATACAGAACTCCTAACTTCTTGTTTTCTGTCCTTGGCTTATGACAAGACTTAAACTAATCATAGGGGCACATATTCTCTTTCTTGATGGAAAGGTCTATTTCTGTAGCTCAATGATTTAACCTTGTCAATGGTATCCAAATTAGATTTGTATCAGTGTATCATAGTAATTCACCACAAATTAAAAGCAATCCAAATAAAAAAAAATATCAGGAACTAACCAGTAAGATAAAAACTTGAAAATGTCATATCATTTACAATCACTTATTTAAATTACCTTGCTCTTATGATTGCTTAGCTAGAGGGACAAGGTATGTTGTTAAATGTGTGTCAGTTTATCTTTGTGGAAACTTGAAGGTTCAGAAACAGTTTCTGTAGTATTTATAATGTTCATGATTCATAGCTTTTGCTGAGAGGGCACCACCAGAGAATTGTTTAAATGAAGCAAAGATCTGAAATACAGTTGTTTTAACTATAAAATTTATTAGACATTTCCAGTGTTCCAGTTATGATTGCTATGTAACAAACTACCTTAAAGCGTGGTATAAAGAACCATTATGCTACATGCATAGATCCTATGAGTGAGGAATTCACACTGAGAATAGGAGAAATGGTGCTGGTTTGTGTGCCACAATGTCTGGGCTTTCACTTGGGAAGCCTAACACTGCAGTGGGGACTAAAATCATCTGGAGGCATCTTTGTTTACATGCCATCCTCACTCAGATGTTTGGTGGTTGGTGCTGGCTGTTGGGTGGATCCTCAACTTGGGTGTGGACCAGAAAACATATGTGTGGTCTCTTCTTGCAGTCTCTATAGGCTAGTGTGGGCTTCCTCACAGCATGGTGGCTGTGTCCCAAGAACAGGTGGTAGGTGCATGGTGTTTTTATGTTTTAGCTTCAAAGTCTAGTAGCATCGCTTCCACTGTGGTCATAAAAGCCTCTCTGGTATAAGAAGAGGGAACACAGACTTCATGACTCAATGGGAGGCAGATGGAGATTTTGCAGGCAATTAGAAATGTGGTCGAACTTTTATTTGACAGCAGAGACATACATTTTAAGGAGAGAATGCATTTTATCTTTTGAAAACACAGCATGTCACAGCCCACCCTCTGGCTTCCAAAGCTCATATTCCTCCTACCTTCCCATATGCATGATGCACTCATTTTCCCCCCAAGATTCCCAAGTCTCAATTCACCATGGCATCTGTTCTAGTTAATCATTTATCTAAATTAATTGAAGTACAGATGAGGTTCCCAGGGTGCAGTTCCTCAAAGACAACTTCTTCAATGACATTCATTTTGACCTCAAGACATGAGAATCAGGCATAAGACTAATAAACATGAAGACATGAGATGAGTTGTTTGTTCTCCAATATCCAATAGTCAATGAGAAATCAGGTAGAGGGTGGCCTATTTACACACTCCTACTCAAAAAGGGGGAAACCAGGGGGGCAGAGCAGCCACAAATTTATAGAAATTACTATCTATTATTCACCTATTCCACTTGTTTCATCTGTACAAATGCAATAGGACTAATTTTGATCAAAGACTAGTATTATATTAACATTTTTAAATTTAAGTACTAGCATATTGCCTTACATGGTGATACAGGTCTGTAATCTCAGGGACTTGGGGGACTGAGGAAGGAAGACTGCAAGTTCAGGGGCAGCCTGGGCAACTTAGCAAGATCCTGTCTCAAACAACAAAAAGGGATAGAGTCAGTGGTAGAGCACTGTGGGTTCAATTCCAAGTTCCACAGGGAGGGAAAAGAAAGAAAGAAAGAAAGAAAGAAAGAAAGAAAGAAAGAAAGAAAGAAAGAAAGAAAGAAAGAAAGGAAGGAAGGAAGGAAGGAAGGAAGGAAGGAAGGAGAAAGAGGGAGGAGGAGAGAGAGAGAGAGACTAGTATATTAGCAATATTAACCAGAAATTAAATACAGTAAATTATGCATATATTCTTTATAGTGTCACATATACACTGTTAGTCCAAAATGCTCTATTATGCTTTCCTTCCCATCAGTGATATAATTATGTGCATGATGATAATAATTTTGAATATATACTACTATCTGGATATATTCTATTCTACTGTAATGTCACTTTGAAAAATCAGAATAACTTTAGATGCTATCTCGCTGTGGCAGGCCAGAGTCTATGATGGTCCCAAAGATTCAAGCTCTGATTTCTAAGACTGTGAAGAGAAGGGATATTTGCCTCAGCTATTAGGTTAGGTCATATACTACAACTGAATTTTATAAAGGTAAATTATGCGTAATTATGAGTCTCACTGAGTCACACAGCCTTTTACAAACACAATCTCCACCATATAGTAGAAGAAGAGAAAAGAAACAAGATTTGGCCTGAAAGCAAGCAACCATTCATTCTGTGAACTACCTATGGAGGCCACAAGGAAAGGACCTGGGAAGGATCTCCAGGAACTGAGAGTAGCCCCTGGTGCTAATAGCCAGTAAAAAAATGGGGACATCAGTCCTCCAGCTGAAAAGAACTGAATTTTCCCACAAGAAGGAACTTCTCCCCAGAGACTCCAGAAGAGAGTACTACCCGGCAGGCACCTTGATGACAGACTGATGACACCCTGAGCAGTGAACCCAGCCAAGTCTTGCCAGTCTGATACACTGAATCAGGCTAATAGATGGATGTTGTTTCAAGCTAAGTTGGTGACAATTTGTTATGCAGCCATATAAGTTTTTAAACTTGCCCAGAAAATGGGGTTCTAGCTTTCAACTGGGTTGAGAAGGAACTCGAGTTAAGTAAAGGAAGTGACAGGGACAAGGCAGAACCAATGTGCTTCCTTGTCTTTTGTGACGTGTGCCAGTGCACTCCTTCAGAATGTGGTGATGGGCAAGCAGCTCTACTGCTTAGAACGTTCTTGGGCTGATCAGTCACACCTAGTGTTTAATGATGAGTCTTCTTTGTGCAAGCCAGTTACTTAACTTCTCTGGGCCCCCATTTCCCCAAGAGTAATACAGAAATCATCTGCTTTAATGTGTATTTGGAGAGAATAAATGAGGTAACATATGAAAAGCATTCAAATATTACTTTATTTGAAGGCATCTAAAGCTTTAACCACACATCATTTAACATAATAGGAATTCCTGGGGAGACAAGGATTCCCAAACCATACATAGAGCATCATTAGCCTTCTATTTTTGTTTTTCAAGATATTACTTGCTTAAAACACCTTCAAACAGAGAGAAAGTTTTCCTCATGAGCAATTTGAAACATCTAGTGATAAAACTGGTTTCCTGGAGGAAGGGACCCATGTTTGGTAGGTAGTTAGAAATGTAATCTGACTTTGATTTGATCCAAATAGAATCAAAGGCTATTTCAGCTTTTATTTTTCTTTTCAGTTCACTCAGTTTTAACAAGGAATTTTTTATTGTTGGTGGTGATGTTAGATATGCTTTGTATTTTAAGAAAAAAGACATTTTGTATTATAACCTGCTTCTCTCCCAAACTTGTTCGAACCGTTAAAGAAGTGCTGGAAGTGACAATTCAGGCTGAATAAAAGACCATCTTTCAAATGAAGAAAAGCTAGATTGTAGCAGTCTGGTTATTGCCTGTAGTTTAGATTATCGTATCTGTTAAAATAAAAATTACATCCTTTGGCTAAAAAAAAGGACAAGAGAAACTTGAAAAGTGTAAATTGAACTTTTGCCTTGTGTTACATCTCCGCTGTTTACCAAAATCAATTTATTTCTGTTTGTTTTACTGTCTATCTGCTGAAAACATATCTGAATCCAAAGAAAATGTAAAACATGTGATTTAAAATAGTTTGAGAAAGGAAAAAGGAAGCGTGCTGTTAAATGTTAAAATGGGTTCTGTGGTAAATTGTATACATGCCCCACATCAAAAGTAAATTGAAGTTAAAATAAATAATGTTACACTGAAAGTTGAAAGAATATAGCAAATCATAAAGATACTTGTATACTAATTGAGAGTATTTTAATTGTTAAAAGATTTAGAGAAATAAACATTGTAGATGGGAACACAGTGCTGAAAGATCAGCGCCGGTTCTGGTTTTCCTTTCTAGTGGCTTGGCAGGGACTCAGTGCTGAGCTCCAGTCTGGCCTTTGGAAACAGAAGCAATGCTGTTCAAAGGATTAATCAGTGGCCCATGTACAGGAGGCTCGGGGCTACACATATATGCAGTCCCCAAAGCTGAGACAGGAAACATGGGCCTTCATCCTTGCTGCTAGCATTTCCGTAAGGGCGGCGGTGCCTGGCAGGAGTACACTGTAGGCTGCTGTGGTTTATTTCTGTCTCTACATCTGCAGTGCTATTGACTTCACCAAGTGACTTCTCTGATCCTTTCCCTTCCTTCTGTTGCTGTAGGTCACTCGACAATGGCATTAACATGACCGATACTTCCTTTTTCACTCTGGTCTGTTTTCTTACTCATGCTGATCTATTAAATGGCTACCAAGGCTCAAGGAAAAAAACAAAAACCTGTTATCTACATGAAAGAAAATAAAGTTGTCCTCATGCTTCTCTCTCTCAAATTATGTTGAATTCAAATCAATCGAAATGTTTCTTTTTTTTTTTTAATATGATCTACTCATATTTGGAAAGTGTACAAAAGCCTTCTAGGGATTCAGTGGAAACATATTAACATTGGTTAGGCTTTGTGTATTCTTTGAAACCAAATGTTTTGATGTGTGTGTGTCTTCCAAATTTGTATGATGTGATTTCTGAATTCACATTCTTCTTCTGTCTTCTAATTTACCTCATTTTCACCCTCAAGGGGCAGACTTGTTGCCAAGTACAGTCAAAGAAAGCAACAGATAGACAAAAAACAGTTTTCTAAAAATTTATGAATGATCCATTAAATAAATAAATAGTAGAAAAACTTTCTAATATCTACCTGTGGAATGTAAAGAATTGCTCCATGTGATATAATAGTATATTTAGTTCTTAAAATAAGTATTAATATTTTATCAACAAGGAAAATGAAGCTTAGATACTTGTTCACCCACTTTTTGTTTCTAAAAATATGTATTAGACATCTATTCTATGTCTCACACTGGAATAGGCTTTTTGGATAAAATGACAACAATATATCCTCATGATCTCCTTCTCTGGATTCCAGAAGAAAGATATCTGGTAAATAATATCACATGCAGTAAATGGCATTTCTAGTATTCAAGCCCAAGATCTCCTGATGCAGAGCCAGGAACTCATTAGTTTTTTTTTTTTTTTTTTTTTAATCAGTCTTACTCAGTAAAGGAGAAAAAAATTTGTCAAAAGTCAGTCAGGTTCTTTTATGCATGATTGCCAATAGTTCCATATATGATATACCCCAATTGGGCAAAGAAAAAAAAATCTCCAATTAGGATGTACTCTTAATCCTTAGGAAAATTATTCTAAAATTATCTTCTATGATTGGTAAGTGTTCAGTTGTAGTAATGGGATATTGTAATTTCAATAATTATTTTTAGATTTTTAATAGATGTGTGTATCTATTAATATCTATTAATTATCTATTAATATATCTGGTAGTATATATTTGCGACACATTAATTAATTATGGATGCTGCAGATGAAAATACTGCATTAACTTTTTAAAACATAAATTTCATTATTTTTTGGCTTGTTGACTCCATATTTTAAATGAGTGCTTACAAAATGTATAGATGTATAAATAGGATTATAAATCCAGAACTTTTGTGTGGGTTGAGTCCTCTCCTATACTTATTTTTCTGACATATAAATCCATGTCATACATTAAGTCTCAGACCTATGTAACAAAATATGTCAAGAACTAATTTATGATTTCTTCTGTACTCTTAAACTTAAGTTCAGGATAGGGAACTAGTTCCATCCCAGTTATGATCCACATGAGTCAAAAGTAGGAGACACAGACTCATTTCTGGGTGATATGATCACTTAACTATCTATATTCATAAGAAGAAGCTTTTATTTGTTTGTTTTTATTTTTTAATGACCCTAAAAGCAAAAAAGTTCAGAAAATCATTTTCCACAGAGGGCCATGATTCTTGGGGCCTGCTATTTTCCTATATCTTTTCTTTTTAAATGTAATTTGAATGCAAGGGCACTTTATCACTGAGCTACATTGACAGAACTTTTTACTTTTTATTTTGAGACAGGGACTCATTAAGATTCTGAGGACCTTACTAAGTTGCTGAGGCTGGTCTCAAACTTTCTATCCTCCTGCCTCAACCTCTCAGTGGCTGAGATTACAGTCATGTACCACCATGCCTGGCTCTTCTAGTTTCTAATAAAGAATAGTTCTTTTACATTCCAACACTTCCTAGAGACACAAATGGTCATTCTTTATTGTCCCAGGGATTCATTAGTGCACTGTCTTGCTGACCCAATTCACTTCAAATGGATCCCTACCTCCCACTGATAGTGGTTATTCTTATAGTTTCTTAGTGATAAAGTGAAAACAACACAGAAGGAATTTAGAAAATACTTTTGTGTGCAGTCTTTTGATTCTAGAATCAAATGGTTTTGTCTGGTTATTAAAAAGACTCTGAACATTTTGATGTGAATTTTTGGTGGTTACATGCATGTCAACTTACTTGCTGCAAATAAACCATATGTATATTGAAAAGGACAATATATGTCATGCACTGGTTCAGCATGCTTTCTTTCCTAGAATGCCAACAAAGAGTGCTATAGTGTCTGGTGATGTTCTCTTATTGCCATTATAAGACAGAACAGCCTTCACTCTCCAAGCAATGCTGATGACATTGACTTCTATCAGTAGGTATGGCACCCTGTGAGTGGTGCAAAGCTCAGTAGTGTATGGGGAGTGACTTTAAAGCCTGGCTTGAACACATCATGAAATATATGCCTCTCTTTACTAATGAAAATGGAGCCACATTTTCCTGTTCTTTCAGCCAGATGGGGTTATGATTGGTGTGTGTTTGCCTTTTACATTACTATTTGATTCCATAATAAGAACCACATGAGACAATTTTAGTTTATTGGTTCTTCAGTTGCCAACATGGCTTTTGTACAACTAATAAAATAAATAAAAATATTTCCCTTGTGTTTTTTCTTATAAAATACACTTGTTATATAAAGGATACGCACATACCAGTCAAAACCTGATCTGGCATGAGCAATATTGTCTTGCTTTTTCTTACTTAATAGAAAGCAAAGGAGTTTCCCAATAGCATGGTGGGCTTGCACTGGGCTATGCCTATGTATTAGAGATTGCAGGCATTTAAAAAGCATCAATTTAGACTGATATCTTGGTAAGAATTTTTAAATCTAATTACTAATGAAAATAAATTTTCAGAAAGGGCATACAAGGAAGAAAGTGAAAGGAATGAAAAGCTGCATTTTTCCCCCAGTGATCATGGTAATGGAGCCATGGTCTCCACAGGGGCAGGTCCTGAACATATATTGTTTAAGCTGGGTCTTCTCTGCTGAAGCCAAGGAAGCTCAAAGCCAACTGTGCTGGCATGTCTAAGGCCAGTGGTCTGCTATTCGTTGAGGCCAGGATTTTGAGAATGAGCTGAAATGTCACCTTTTGAGCATACTTAAATGTAAGTCATATGTCCTGAAAGCTGTGATGAGTCATCCACTTACATAATCATTATTTGGAATACTCAAAATCAATTCATGAACATTCCCTTCAGTGTATAAATGCTTGATGCAGTAATGGCATAAAAACTGGTTCTCTTCTGGGTCACTTGTAAGGAAGTACCTGTGAGCAAAGGACAAGCTGATCTGTAATATCTAATACATAGGTATAGGCCAATGTGAGTCCACCAAGCTATTGGGAAACTCCTTTACTTTATATTAAGTAAGAAAAAGCAAGACAATATTGCTCATGCCAGATCAGGTTGTCCACTTTAGGTCTGATCATTTTACGTCTGCTAAGTCGTCACACTTCCACTGGCTGATGTTGATTCTCCAAGCATACCATGAAACCAATCAGATGTCTTGTTCCTTTATTTCATATTTTCAGTATTTGGAGGCACTGAAAAATGAAGAGATGATTTCAGGGAGTCATATGCATGTTGGAGACTTACTAGAGAAAACAAGGTGAACATTTGAGAAATGGGTCTTTCCCTAAAATAGCACTCTCTTGAAAACAAGAGGATGAACTGCATAAGATTTGAATTACACTACACAAGACTTGAATTTAATTCAATGGTTGCAAGTAATACTTTATAAAACTTACTTTATCCAGTCATTTAAAATAAAAGGATAAAACCTGTCCATGTTGCTTTAATAAATTTTGGTAAAGAGAATTCCATTTACTTAAACTCTTTCATTCCATGGTTGGATCACTTTCTTTCGTTCAATCCACGGAAATACAGAGGAATAAATGAAAGAATTCTGCTACCTGGACATTATTTAAAATGAACATCTGTCTTAAATGGAAAAATCAAGAACTTATATTCTTTAAAGAGCCAAAAAAGACATTTTTGTTATCATTGTCAGGTTCAAAATTTATAAAGATTGGAATATATGACAGTTGATTAAGCAATACAAGGGAAATGCGTTTTATGGGCGTGATCATTGTTTTAGCTTGATTATTTTGTACAAAACACACATATGTACATGCCACATATATTTGCACTTACTTATTTTGTTATTTATAAGAACAGAGCAAGAAGCAAAAAAGGCAGAGTTTGTTTGGATAAAAAACTATGAAAGAAAGCAATTCTTTCCAACAAATTAAAGATTGAATAAGGAGTTGATCTGAGTCATTTTCTCACTTCTTCATGGAGAAAATTCATAGAGTGAGTTTGATGGGCACCAAAGTTCAACTTTGACCTGTCTATGGCTTCAGAGAGCCCAGGTCAACTTGAAGAGACTTGAAGTGTTTCTGCACAGGGGGGGAGCAATGCAATACAACCCTGGTGCTCAGAAAACAGCTCTCTCCCACACAGCCAGCCAGAAGCAGCCACTCACAGTGATGTGCTTCTCTTTCTATGTCAGGGTTAAGGTCATTTTTAGGGCACAGTGAGGAAATGTGGAGGCCTAGGCTGTCTGCACCACACCTGGACCATAAGAAACAGGGGGTTTCAATTTCCAGCCTCTGGATAGCACACAGCCTAATCTTTACCTGCCTGTCCTCACCCTAGTATACAACAATATAAAAATAAATGAGACATTTCAGATTAGAGGACCAGCAAGATTAAGGGTAGACATTCTGGAAACCCATCAAGAATGTTGGAAAAAGGTAAATAGATGCAGAATTTATTTTGGGGACAAAGCCATGAAGTCTCCTATATTTAGTTATTTTGGTAAGTAAAGGAGAGTTGAGGTGTGGTATGTAGAAAATGAATTTCAATTAGTGTCTTGGTACATTTAGGGTAGAACTCTTGAGTTATTTATAAATATACAAGTTACTGAGGACTGCATTTGCAGATATAACTAGCTCTTACAATTTTAGCAGCTTATTCTTTTAATTTACTAATTACCTAATCGCATTTCTAAAATATAAGGTAGAAGCAATTAAATTGCCATTGGAAGAGACACAAACAGAAGTGTTAACATTATGGTTCTGGAGCTAGTTGACACCTATAATCAGAGAATAGGAACCAAATTATCCTGATCATAATTATGAAAACAGTATTTATATAAGCTAGCATTTACTTAACACTTATTCTCTGCTGTGAGTTGCCTTATGTGCTTTACATATAACAGCTTGTCAATCATCACAACATGTTTCTATGAGCTATTATTTTTATTATTGCCATTTTTGCTATGATGAAAAAATTCAGATAATTTCTTCATAATTCATCTGATTTTCCTATGCTGACTCCCAAAGTAGCTAAATATTCCCAGTGAGTTGATGGGGAGCATATGCTACTGTCCCTTTTACAATAAAGGGAATGTGTCATAAGTGGTACTTGTGGCAGGCAGCCTTGGGATTCTTTGAGATTTGTAAATCTGAGTCTTACATTTATCATGCTATACTAATTCTGAAGTATTTTAACTGAAAATAATAACGACCAACTGCTCTTTAGAAATACTCCATAAACGTATGAAGAGCAATATATGTATAATTTGCTTAGACAATTACCCATGAGATGTGGTTTTAGAGACAATAGAAGGTAGACTTATACCCAAACATCTTTCCTTCAGAGCAAACACCTCATGATTTTAAATCAGACCAAGCTAGAGTCAAATACTAATTTTATTACAGCTATGTGACCTTGAGCTAAAGTTTCTTAATTTATTCAAGAGTCATTGTGAAATGAAAGAAGCAATGAATGGTGATTCTTTGAATATGACAAGTCTTCCATATGTTTTATTTATTTTGTATACCTTTTCTTTCTCTGTTTCCTCCTATGATTTAAAATGTTAGGGAGGTATGTTCATACTATGAGTGATAAAAATATAGGGAAGTCTCAGAACTTGCCTTGGGAGAACTCACAAAATCTAATATTTTATTTTATGAACTAGAAAGGGCAATTGAAAACTTTTCAATCATTTATATTCATTTGTGTGTTTATTCTGGCTAACAGTGAAAACAAAAACTCAAAAGAGTCTATACAAACGTTTAGCTTTACAAAATGGCAACCCATTTCATTTTGCCTTTGGAAAGAGAAATCGCAGTATCTTAATATTGGTCAGTGATATTTGCTATCTTGTGGTCTTTTCCTGCTTCTCACCAGGTTCCTCTAAAGTTTCTGATAGTTAAAGAAAGTCAGAAGATCTTAGAAACTGACTTTCATTTATAACCTGCTGGTTCACCTAGATCAGGTTACTGGGAAGAAATCCAAGTCGGACCTTCTGACCTACACAAAACAGCATGAAGTATGCCCTGCCACTAAATCCTGATTCCTGTGTACCTCACCCTGTCACTAAGTATGATTTAGAGGAACCTTTAGAAAGTCAGGTAAAAGGATTTAGTGCTTTACGTGTAGGTTACAGCTGCTGGGCTGGCTTTTATAGTAACGTAAGTAAGTAATTTATTAAATGGCTCAGTCATTAGATATACCAGACCTTTAAAACATTCTTGTGAGGGAGGCTGCTTTGGGTAGTGAGAAGATTAGCATTTCTCAACAGCAAGTATTTTTGACAAGATTAATGAGGCACAGGGCAGAGGGATTTGTTTCCCCCTTTGTGTCTGCTCTGGTTTCCTTGCCCTCTATTTGGTTGTCTTTTCCTGTGGCACCTGCTGTCACTGACATGGACGAGATGCCAAAACAGCATTCCTTTACTTCAACACCCTTCACACCTTCTTCTCCCCCCTTCCTTCTCCCCAGGAGTTATTCCTTTCTCCTCCTCTGAGATTGGCAAGGACATTATTTCAGCTTGCTACAAGGAAATGCCTCGCAGGCAATTTCACCTTTGAAGAAATAAATGAATTATGAACAAGATCAGAAATACTTCACAGTGACTTATTTTATGTAAGGAAAAGTCCGAAAACCGTTAAACAGGAGGTCATTTTGAAATTGTCTATCTGTTCTAATACTCCCTCTGTTTTCCCTCAGAGCCATCACCATCATTATGGTACCCATTCTGTCTGTTAGTGGAATATAATTTGCTTCATGTGCTTGTCATTTGATAGAATGTATATGCTACCATTTTTTCCCCTCTTGTTCTCATGAACAAGAGACAGACACTGTCCTGCCTTTGTGAGCTTACTTGCCTTCAAAAAGATTTATATCATGCACACTAATAACAAGTGTACTCCCCTTTAACAAAGCCTCCAACTTTGCTTCTGTTTGTTCTTCTTCCAGCTCAATTTCCCCTTGATGCCTTCCAATAAGTTGCCATCCTTTTTATCCAGACAAGTCTCCTAAGTGTGTCTTACTTTGACAAACACATTTTTCACATCTTATAAAAGCTAATGTAACAGAATTTCCCATTTGTGTTTTTAGCATCTGCCAACACATTTTTACAATGATCCCAAGCTCTAGTTATTTTTAGGTCTAAAGTAATGGCAAAGGTATTCAAAAGCAGAAGAGATTGTAAGAACCCTGGCTATCCAATGGGCATTCCTTGGTTGGAGAAGGTGCCTGAGGGTCTGGAAAGTTGGGAGATCAGCAAAAGGCACAGAAGATACTGAATTTGGAGATTTAATTAAGGTACTTTGTGTTTTTCTTTTGCAGTCTTATTATTTTGTAATTTTGAGTTTAAATTCTGGTACTTGAAGCATTCTTGCTTTGACTATAAGTCTCAATATAAGCAATTTTTACAGATAAGAACTATAAAAGTTTTTTAAAATAAGTTTATATTATCATGATCATTCAAAAAGTTCCAGTTTCTGAGAACATTTCTCATTTTTTGTATAGCTCTATGAATCTTGGTAGAACTTCAGTACATGGACTTATTTGAGTGGTGTTCAATGAATATTTTGCTAAATTCAGAAAAAAGTTTTCAAAAAATTCAAGTAAAGAAGATTACTTACATTGTTATAGACTCTAGAATGGGACAAAAAAAAATAGACAACAGGAATTCAAAGTGGAAAACTTTACTTTCAATTCCTAATAAAGCTACAGTTGTCAAGACAGAAGTGATCTAATAGCTATATTTTCATCTGTATTGCATGGAAAAACTAGCATTGGAATAAAATTTTGTGGTTAAATTCTCAATCCTCTCAGAACCTCTTCCTTCATCTACAAATTTTGAATAATAGTAAGAATCTTTTTACAGGGTTATAGCAAAGTTTGAATGAATGATGTATCAAAAGCTCTTGTAATGTTTATTGATAATAGTTGAACTAATTTATTATTATATTAAAATATATTATAGCTATCATAATTAACTTAAAAGTCCTAAGCCTCTCATAAGGATTATTTTATAAATATAAGAAACACAGAAAGGATAGATAATCAAAGACAAGCTAAGGAGTAGGAGTAGAAAAGTGTTATTAAGAGCAAGCCTGTGATGAGATAAGGATCCAAAGAATGAATACTCTAGAGCTTTTGGGGATGTAAGAATAAGGACATACAGGATAGACCAATTGATTGGGATAGTAGGGTTAGTGTTTAAGAATATTAGGAGAAAAACCATGATATCAATTCTTATTTTATTATCTTCACAATGAAATAGAATTATTGTTCAACTAGAAAAGGCCAAATAAAAATTTTAAAGAGGAGATGGAAATTTAAGATAGATACAAAACTGGAAAAGTCACCAATTGAATTATGCTAATAAAATCTCTGGATCCATTCAGCTTTCTTATAAAAAATTGCATAATATGTTCTACTCACTGCTAACACAACTTGCTTTTCACTTAGCTATTCTTTACACAAGTATTTATAAATTTACCTGAAGTACCTTTCCTATATTTTTACTTGGGAGAATGCTGTTGTTCTGACTTGGATTTCTCAGTTCCTCAAGATCTATCTAATTGCCCCCTGACTACCTTCCAGTCTGTAGAGATCACTACTCAACATTAGTTAGGATGCATTGCAATGGTAAAATGGTATGTCTCTTGCTTTGCCTCCTGTTCCAACCTTTTTTTAAAAAAATATTTTATACGACAGTGGAATGCATTACAATTCTTATTATACATATGGAGCACAATTTTTCATATCTCTGGTTGTATACAAAGTATATTCACACCAATTCGTGTCTTCATACATGTACTTTGGATAATAATGACCATCACGTTCCACCATCATTTCTATCCCCATGCCCTCTCCCTTCCCCTCCCACCCCTCTGCCCTATCTAGAGTTCGTCTATTCCTCCTATGCCCCCTCTCCCTATCATGTTCCAATCTTGATCTGAAAACTATAGTCACTGATTGCCTTTGTGTTCTGAGAACCTACCACAGAGTGCAGCTTATGATTGCATTCCATAAATGTCAATGTGACTTAATATAATTTAAAGGAGAAGGAACAGTTATAGGAGTTTAGGATTCTTGACAAGGAAATAGTTTAGGGAGTGAAGGAGAATGGTAACGATGTTCATTAACTGACAGGTATTTATGAAAGAAGGAATACATTCAGAGGACACTACTCTGATTAGGGGGTTGAAGTTGAAATAATTTTTGGCTCAGTGTAAGGCTGAATTTCTATCAGCAATGTCTACTGGGAAAGCCTCCCTTGTCTGATAGTAAATTCTTGTGTAAGGTATATGCTTGGATAGAAACTGGGTAATCTACTTGGGACATGACACACCTAGTTCTTCTGGAATATTGTTTTATTCAGCTTTTTCGTTGCTGTGACTAAAAACATATCAAGAACAATTAGAGTTGAAAAACAATTATTTTGCGACTACTCACAGTTTCAGAGGTCTCAATCCACAGAGAGCAGATTCTATTACTTTGAGCATGAGATAAGGTGGAAGGAAGTGGTGGAGGAAAGCAGCTGGGAACATGGCAACAGGAATCAGAAAGAAACTGCTATGCCCACCAAAGACAAAATATGAATCCCAAAGACCCGTTCCCAATTACCTTCCTCCTCCAGCCACATCCTACCTGCTTATGATTTCCATCAAGTTAATCCATTCAACTGGATTAATGTGCTGATTAGGTTAAGACTCTCATAACCCAGTCATTTCACCACTAAACTTTCTTATATTGTCTTGCACACGAGCTTTTGGGGGACACCTTATATGTAAAACATTACAAAGATTAATGTTGGAATTGAAAAATATGTAATGTTCCTCATAACTCTAAGATTCTCTGATTATTAATAAATGTCTCATTTGGAGGTTCAGATATTGTAATAATTTCTTTCTTTCGTGCAAACCATGCACATCTCAGCTGCTATCTTCCCCCAGGTACTTATCTCTTTTTACAGGTTTGTTAAGCTTGATCTTCACTTCAGGCCCTGTTTTTGTTAATTTTTTCATCCTAATAAAGCCCCTCATGCCACAGACTCAATGGTTGACTCAAAGGCTGGGCACCTCTGAAATCTTATTGTGGATCTTTCTCTGCTTTGTTTTGCAGTCGGAGCTTAGCTAAAAGCAAGCAATATGTTTAGAAGACTACTAGTATAAACCTGAATAATCAGAAAGGGGATCAGTTCTGTAGAAAACAATAATAATAATTAAAGTTGGCTTCTTTAGTGTCTGGAATTCCAACTGGGACAAGTTCAAAGCTTTGGTTTATCATCACAAAAGAGCCACAGAGCCCTTGAGAGCCCTTTTTGGGATTCCGAAGAAAATCTACCAAGGCAGAAACTTCTTCTTTAAGTTTTTTTAAAATTTTTTATTAAAAACAAATAAAGGGAAACACAAACACATTCCAATACAGAAGCACATCTGAAGAGCCACAAATCCACAAGGTTCCAAGCCTCTGGCAAGTCCAATCTACTGGTGTAAAATGCTAGACATAATTGCAGCCAGTGTGGCCTGCCCCATGCAATAATCAAAGACAGTAATACTACCACAGAAATCAGCCTCTCTTCTACATTGGTGCCTACTTTTGTTTATGTCCTCAGAGTTTATAGTTTGTCTCTCTCTCTCTCTCTCTCTCTCTCTCTATATATATATATATATATATATATATATATATTAATTTTTTGCTTATTTTATGCTTCTTGTTTGATTGTTCATTAGCATTTGAATTCTATCTTCAGCTCTGAAGTAATGACACATATGCTTTGTTTATCTGTATGGTGGCAAGACAAATTCATGATCTGCCCACAGCTTACAAACTGATCGGTGGGGTCTGTCTCCATGGTTCCATGACTAATGGACATCTGGAATTGTCAATTGAGCCTCTGTGAGGTTGAGCTGTGACTTAATCTAAAGCTACAGTGTGGGTAGCCATTTGAACTTCCCTGCTACTTGTGGATAAAAATGCAAGAAGGATAAGGATAATGTGTAGTAAGAAGAAAATTTTCCATTCTATTAACTTATATAACCCTTCATCAAATGTAATGCTGTTATCAATTTTATGCATCTAGTAATGTGATACAATATTATAATTAATTGAGTATGGGTGTATTGTGTTCTGAGATGTTTTCTGTTTGTTATAGTCTAGGAACTCCTTAGAGTGAGTTTATAGTAAATGTAGTAATATAACAAAGTTAATTCTAATAGTTTCTCTTTTGAGGCATTATGTGTGTCTTTAAAAGGAGTGGTGTTGGAATACACTAGATCAAGATGATATTAATTCAGTCTAATATGCCCATTAGTTTCTATCTTAGGAGGTAGTATGATAGAATTAATAATCATAATATCAGACAGTATATAGGATTTATTGCTTATGCAGTATTATGTAACCTTATAATAGGCTGATCCATTTAATTTATTTAGGAGGTAGATACTATTACCCCTGTTTTATATATAAAGACATCGAGGTCTTGAGAAATTTAGTAATTTGGTCAAGGAAAACAGGAAAGAACTAGAGGCTAGATCTCTAGGTATAATCCCCATATTGAAAACTTCCTAAACAATGACAGTAATGATTCAGCTTGAGTTGCACACCAATTTCTACTGCCAACTGCTGGGCTTTGGGTATATTTTGTCAAACTGATGAGAAAGACCTGATGAAAATACAGTTATATGCTCTGGGAAAAAAAAAATAAAACTGTACTCCATCTATTCCTGTGGTTTAAAATACTGGTGGGTAATACTGATGGGGGTGGCTTTACCAAAGCCTTTAAAATGAGATCTTGAAAAGGTTTCTGGACAAGACTGGCCCTGGGGGAGTGTCAGGTAGGCCTGATGAACTCGGTCAGTGACTCATTTCAGTCACAGGAGAGCAGACATGGAAGTCCAGTATTTGAACACAAATGAAAGACAACAGGGTCCCAAATAATGCTGATTTGGGCATATCAAAAAGAAAGAAAATGGAGAGAAGATCCCAGTTTTGCATCCTTACTAGGTGGAATCCAAACACAAAAACTATAGCATCTATCTGCCAGAGCAGATAGGAAAAGTCCCATCAATACAGTGAGCCAGAACTTGAACATTCTTTTCAGGCTTGCTGTGGCTGCACCCAGGATTTGATGAAGGTGCCTTGTTAGTTACTCTCCGAGGTCTCCAAGAATTTCTTGAGGAATGGGACTTTAATAAGTTGTGAAGGTTCTGCTCAAGTAGGTCAGGGCAGAGTGAGGAATTCAGTCTGAATGGAGTTCAGGAAATCATATTAGATATTGCTTGGCTAAAAAAGTGCCATGCAAAAAGTTTGGATTTCACATTTCATAAAGATTTTTTTTCAATACGAGGGATTAAACTCAGGGGTGTTCTACCACTGAACTGCATGTCCCAGGCTTTAAAACTTTTTCTTTTTTTTTTTAATTTTGAAGTAGGTTCTCTTCTCAAACTTGTTATTCTCCTGCTTCAGACTCCCCAGTTGCTGCAAGGACAGGCGTGTGCCACAGCACTCTGCACATTTCATAAAGATTTTAAATATTGAATAAAAAGAATATAGAAACAACAAATAGTATAAACATGTGATCCCCAAATAAGGACCATTTCTTTAAATAAAAATTTTGTGAAAAGAGCCATTCCTTACATTCTCATTTAACTCGAGACTGGCGAACACAGGGTACACACGTCCACAGAGATGTGTTTGGAGCAATTAATACAATGGCAAACCTTATGGATCATCTTGTACACCTCATTTAAGGTTCTAAGACACATTATTGTGGGTGCCAAGGGATTATCATAACTTGAGAGCATGACTCCTGTTAACTTTAATACAAATGAGACAGAGGTAGGTAATCAAAATGTCAACCTATTCCTTTAAAATAAAAAATACATAGAAGAATTGGAGTACAATTCAGGTTGGCATGAATCTTATGTTTTCTCCCTGTAGAATAAATACCTGGTAGTTTATCAGCCACGTTGGTTTCTTCTGTAAGATTCTTCCCCTTACACCCAATATCTATAGAAAACTCACAGACAAAATTCTTAGTTCTCTACTTTGTATTAACTTTTTCAGTGTGCATCACAAACTTATATTGACATATAGTATTAAATTCCCTATTCAAATAGGTCACCAGAGCTTCCTACTTCAATTGACACACCTGGTCTACATCATGTTGGTATTGTAGTTTA
This sequence comes from Marmota monax, assembly GCF_021218885.2. NCBI lineage: Eukaryota > Metazoa > Chordata > Mammalia > Rodentia > Sciuridae > Marmota > Marmota monax. The sequence goes on from NW_026693558.1 coordinate 284,277, forward strand.
ATTCAAATGGACTTTTAAAAATTCAATTCCAAAGCTTTTGGAGATCATCTAATGATATATCAAAGTTTTATAATAATAAACAATAGTTTGGGCTGGGGATGTGGCTCAAAGTGGTAGCGCGCTCGCCTGGCACGCATGAGGCACTGGGTTTGACCTCAGCACAACATAAAAATAAAATAAAGATATTTAAAAAAAAAAGCAATAGTTGACTACTGTAGTCAACTAAAGAAAGCATTGTAGTTGTGATTTTTGTCAGGCAAGATGTGAGAAAAGAAAAAAGCCAGGTAGATGTCTCTTTCAGTTCAAGCCGTTAAAGTCTCAAGTATGGAGGCAGTAGTAGGAAAGCATATTTTTCTGATGGGCTTATAATAATTTTTTAGGACCTGAAGACCTAGAATAGAGAACAGTAAAAGCATGTATGTACCCAGACACTCAAGATGATCTATAACTGTCTCTCAATATGTGTTTCCTAGAAGATCTGTAATATCAGGTGTCTTCTCCGCCTATAAGGAGCATCATCCTTGACTTCTGGAATGGGGATGTGTGTACTCAAGGGCAATAATCAATATCAAGGAACTGGTCTGAGTGAGGCTGACAGGGATAATAAAACATGTTCTGATTTGGCTAAACCTAACTATAGATTCTAGAATAATGTTGCTCACCTAATGGTTGTAAATTTCAAAATTTAGGCCAGTAAAATGAAAATTCAGTACTTATTCAGAGTATCATAGCAGTTTGATGTTCCCACAGCACTGAAAAGCAGTGTTAAATGATTACACAACCGAAACCACAGCAAAACATGGTTCTACATGTGATCTCTTAATTTCTCCTTTTATGACGAAGTCTAATTTGTCAGTTTTCTTAAGACTCCTTAGTAGGAAAAAGAGGCTATGTATTCTTGACCTTTGAATCAAATACTTAGTGATCTGGCCCCAGATATAGAAATCAAGCAAATGCCGACAGGCAAGGAGTTGATTTTATTTCTTTTAAAATATTATTTTCTTTCATATAAACTTCTTGAAGCTATTACATAAAAAACCCCAAAAATCTTATAATAGTGAACATTTATTCATCACCCATGTTTTTCAGATAATAGAATTCTCAAATTCTCAAAGCCATAACACTTCAGGTAGAAATTCTTATCCCCCTTTGATGGAAGTAATTGAGGCTAAGAGTGGTTCATTATTTTCATTCATTCATTTATGCATTCATTTATTCCTTTAGTAAGCATTTATTTAAGCCATGTGCTGGTACAGTGCTTGCTCAAATTCACCCAGCTAAGAAATGACAAAGTCAGATCTAATTCTAAAGCCCATATTCTTCCCACTCTACTGTGTTAAACTAAAAGGATATCTTTTTTAAAATGCAAAGTAACACAAAAGGCTAGGTAAGAGAAAAAGAGTTGATATTCTCATAAAACCACATGCAAACAATGTCTTGTATTCCCTTCATTTATTTTACTCTCCTGCTGGTCAACACCACAGCCCCTCAGATTAGAGGATTTGGCTGCTCTACAGATACACACTGGATGTCGGGCAACACCCAAGGCTCCATTAAAGTCATTATTCATGTGGATTTCTTTTCCTCCCATAGGGACAGGCATATCAGTTTTTCTATATATTTTGAAGAGTTTAGCCACATGATTTTAATCATTTATCCCAGGTGGCTCTTAGAACTTGCATGGTGGCCCTATATGTTATCCAACCAAGGCCAAATTCTAGTATGGTTTGATGAATGAGCAGGAGACTAAAATCAGAGATCTGAAATTCTCTTCCCTGAGGAGCAATAGTTTTACCTTCTATTGCTTAGGGATCTTAGGGAATTTGAATATTAGGAAACAATGTAACTTAAGGTTTTGAACTAGACCACAGTTTGAGATCATCTAATAGTTTCGAACTATTTTTACAAATGTTCTGGTTTGAATAAAACCTAAACTATGTTATTCTAGTATCTATCCCTTCAATCTTTAAATTTTCATATATTTTAATGGAAATTTAATTCTCTAGATATTAATTTATTTACAGTTAACTCATCAAAGTATATTTAAAGACATATTTCCCAAGTGGCTTTACAATAATTTTTATAAAATTTAAGATGAACACACACACACACACACACACACAAACAGTAAAACAAAAAGAAAATACCCAACACCAAAAAGTTCAGGTTGAGTTCATATCTCAAAAGCCACAGGTTCTAGTGAATTCTAAACTTGAACAATGTTTTCTTCCATCCAAGAATGTGTCCCACATGTCATTGAATGGTGTAACCACGTCAACCACAAGTTTAACCTAGTTCCCTTGTACTTTTTAATTGACTTCAGCCAAAAATTTTTCAAACTGTAGACCAAATTGAAATTTTATAAAATATTGCAATTAAATGACATTTTTCATCTGACCACTGGCATGGAAGGCAATGTCAATCATCTTTCCTTGGAATCAAGAGGTCGTTCTCTTTCTTTCTCCTCACTTCCAGGCATTAGAGCTATGCAGTGAGCTATGCTATGAGATTATAGACTCTTCTTTTTAAAAATATATCTTCCCATCAGCCTACCCTGAAAATATTTGATCATTACATATGTTACTCATCACTTATCTATTCAGCTTCTGCTGTAAATGCTTATTTTAACAAAAGTAAATTCAACAAATATGTACAAATTGTCTACTTTGTCCAAGCAAGGTAACCTACTGAATTGTATGAAACCAATTATTTAAAATATAATAAAGTTGAAGATTTATAGTATTAATAATGCTGTGTCTTCTCCCTCCTTGGCCATGACAGACATCATAAATCAATCAGGCATACTGTCCTACTGATCTCAGGTGTGACCTCTGAATTTCTTAATCCAGTGTTCCAGAAGGTTCCATCAAACACTATAGGATTTGGTACTGCATATATAACCTATATTTTATCCTGGTACAATAGGTGATTGTTCTGTGTGATCTTTAACTCTCATGTGTATATTGCTAAGGTGCAGTGATAACAGTCCTTATGAAATTATTTGTACTCTGCGGAGGTAGGCAGTTCTCACCTTACACCTCTGCTGTCCTTCTAAACATTGTCATTGTCCATGCCTATAAGTACTTTCTTTGGTTGTTTCTTTTCCTCATTCTCAATATTAAAATAAGCAGACAATAAAACAATAACCTACCCAACAGAATGAAAGTTTAAGTCTGTCACATTTCCCAAAACAATGAAAAATATATATGAATATGGTATACTGGAAAATCTAAGACATTAGGAAGCAGGAGTCAAGGATCACCTGTTACCAGCTTTCTGACCTTGGATGAATTACTTATTTCAGGCTCACGCATTCTGAAGCAGCACTCTATCCCAGACACCTTTCAAAGGCTGTGGTTGACTCACCTGAAAAATGAAAAGATTGTACGTATTATTGACTTAAGTTATAGACAGGACCAGGACTGTTACAATAGTTTTGACTCTTGATCTTTTGGGGCAAGGAATTGTCATTTTGCACTGATGTAGAACCAGTAAATTAAATCAACTATGCTATTTGTTTTCATTATACTCCCAGGCATATTTTCTAGAAATCTCCCGAGAGTATTTCTGACCTTAAAGCACCAAGTTCCTACTTTTTCTTCTTTCCTTTTCCCTTTCAACTTCATCTTCTCCCATTTGGACTCATTTTTCTTCTCTTGCACTAACCTCAACCAGATTTCAGAAACACCAGGTCCTCTCCAATTTTTTTTTCTCATACTATTTATCCCTACTTGTAACTTCTAAACAATTTATCATCTGCATTTTTTAGGTTAACAAATACTCTGAACTAGTTAGGTTTGCACTGAATTGCATTACACCTTCCAGGATGCCAACTATCTGGAAAAAACACACAAATAAAATAATGTATAGCCCACAAGGCAAATTTCAGTGAATTAGTAACTAGAAAAATAAAAATCTCTACAACTTCTTGTCAAAGACAAGATCAAATATGAGTGACAAATAGTCTATAATTAATGAAATATGGCATTCCATGATATATGAGATATATTAATGAAGTGGTTCCATACTTGAGGAAGTAAAAATGAAAATAAACAATTTGATTAAATAAAAATAAAAAATTAACAAAAATTATTGACCTAGAAACCTTGAGAGGAATACAGTGTGAATTAAAAAATAGCTATGAATGAATTAGCCTGAAAAATACATCATCTCAGTCTATTCTGTTTGTGCTTTTCCTTCTATCTTGGTAGTGATGGTACAAAGGGACATCCCTTGCTATGTTTCTTGAAATGCGAATTACTAAGTATGCACAAGGGAACTGTGTATTTGAAATACAGATAGTTTTTAATCTTTTGCTTTTATGATGTGTCTCATATTTGTTGTTTCTGAATTAGATGTTTTTACTGATAAAAACAAAAAGATGTATATTTTTCTGCCATATGCTAGGCATTTATGTTGCCAGGGTCATAGAGAGTTCAAAATAAAATACTCTTTAATAACTTGAGATCCCAAGCACTGATGAGATAAAGAATGGGAGCCACTGCTTTCCCTTCATAATCTTCAAAGTGGAATTTACACAGTACTTCTTTATTGATACAGTATTTGTTGAGATTATACTTAAAATATATTGGAAGAAGTAGTATGAAAATAGGACCAGTGGTCAAACCAAGAAACACTTAGCTGACAATCAAAGGCAAGTTCCTATTTTGTTGCTTGCCATATGTTATGTTCTGAATATGAATCATTTCCTAAAAGCCTATGGGTTGTCCAAGTAGCAATATTCAAAGGTGAAATGATTAGATTATGAGGCCTGGAGCACAATCAGTGAGTTAATCCATTTGATGGGTTAATAATTGAATGGATTACCAGGAATAACTGTAGGCAGGTGGGGTGTGGCTGATGGAAGTAGTAGGTGTGCCCTTAGGAATTTTATTTTGTTCATGTCTTCTCTCTTTCTCCCTCTCTCTGTTTTTCTGGCTGTCATGAGCTGAGCAGTTGTCCTCCACCATGCCCTTCCACCAAGATATTCCTGCCCTCCATCACCTCAGACCTAGAGGGAGGAAGTTGACTAACCATGGACTGAAACTCAGAATCTGCGAGCCCAAAATAAACTTTTCATCATATAGGGTGCTCTTGTTATATAATTTGATCACAGTGATGAAAAGCTGACTAGCAGAGAAATTTGTACAAAGAAGGGGAGTCATTGCTATAACATACCTCTTCGTGTGGTTTTGAAGCCTTTGGAACTTGTTTGCAGAAGGAGTTTGGTTGACATGTTTGAAGATATAGGCTGGAGGAGCCTTAGAATGTTGTAAGCAGAGCTTAATGGGAGATCCTAATGGGATCCCAGAAGATGAGAATATCAAGAGACACACAAACAGTGCTTATGAGGTTTATGAGGTTTCAGAGGGTAATGAGGACTCTATTGGGAATGGCACTGGAGGCCACATATGTTACATTCTGGCAAAGAACTTATCTTCATTTCATCCATGCCCTAAGACTTTCTGTGAGGCTGAATTGAAAAGTGATGGACTCAAAAATCTAGAGGAGGAAATTTCAAGGCAGTACAACATTTAGGCAGTGTTGTAGGTATTACTGGGGATTTTATCCAGGTTTACTGAAATAATTGGGAGCAAAATCAGAGAAAAAAATATTTTAAGAACTTGCAGAAAAGAATATGTAATACTGGGGTCAAGGAACATGTGGTCATTGAAGAGATTACCACCAGTAAAGAGAAGTACTTTGCATAGAGATAATAGGAAAGATACCTTGAAGGCATCTCAGGCATTCATCAAAGGTCAAGGATATAAAAGTGAAAACTCATTTGAGAAGAGACCAAGAGGGTCTCACACAGGTGGCACTACGATGTTGTTTCCCTAGGATTTATTTCAGCATACTCAGCTATCTAGGCAATCAGTGGCTTCTGCAGCCACGATCCCAGTCTCCCAGCTATTGCTTAAGTTGGTGGCAGATCTTGGCAATATACTCATGGTGCTGGTTCTGAAGGAATGCAGGATACTGGAGCTAAGGGATCATAGAGGTTTCCACTGAGCTTTAAAACAAAGGCAAAGTTTATCAGGGTTGGAATCCCAGTGGGCAGCCCCTGAGAAGACATAATGTGAGGCTATGAAAATGAAGCCAAAATTGGAATAGACCTTCAAGAATTAAGAGATGTCAGTCGGCCTAAGAGAGAGGCCATAGGGGTACGTGGCCCAAGCTCTTTGGAAATTACATCTCATCACCATTTGCCTAGGTGCATGACATAGGGATATAGGACTTAACAGACTTGAAACTAGCATCTGGAAGTATTATAGCCAAAAATGATAATGCCAATCAATGAATGCAATTAATTGTTTTCCTTAGTTTTTAATTTTTATTATATGAAATTTGATATATTATATTGCCTAGCTTGTTTGGGTCTTGTTTTGGTCACATGCCTTCTTTCTATGCCCCTATTTTTCCACTTTGGAATGAGAATATTTACTTTGTGCCATTGTCTTTGGATATATGTACTTGCTCTTGATCTTTACAAGATTTACAGCCTAGATGTTGCTGAGTCTTAGATGATATTTTAGACTTGACTTTTGTGCAATGATAAAACTGTTAAAATCATAAGGACTCTTGGAAATTGACCAAAAGCATTTTGCATTATGAAATGCACATGGTATTTTGGGTGCCAGTGGCAAAAATATTATGGCTTGGATATATGAGGTGTCCCTGAAAAACTCATGTAGCAATGGTAACATTAAAATGATTAGATTATGAGAGCTGTAACCTCATAGTTAGATTAATCCATTTGATAGATTAATATACTGGGTGGTAACTAGAGGTGGGTGGGTCATGACTGGAAGAAGTAGGTCAGTGCGACCATATTCTTGGAGATTATATTTTGTCCCTGGCTCCTCTATCTTTCTCTGCCTCACATTAGCTGAGAAGCTTTCCTTCACCATACCCTTCTACCATGATGTTCTGCCTCACCTTGGGCCTAGAAGGATGAAATTGGTTGACCATGGACTGAAAATCCGAAACCATGATCTCAAAATAAACTTCCCTCCTATTAGTTGTTCTTTAAGGTATTTTGGTCACAGCCATGAAAAGCAGACTAAAATACCTAATCAATACCTTTCAAACTCACCAGAGGCTTGATCAAAGCTATTTCCAACACTAACTCAAGGTTAAGTCCAGTCCAGGTGTCAGAGTTTAGTTTCATATTAGAGGTGAGAGCTACTAGAAAAAGTTGAGGAGAGAAACTGGAGGAATTAGGGAAAGGATGCAGGAGGTATGGAAATACTTGCTATCTATATGGACCACAATATATCACGTCAGGATATTTATTGGGAATATATAGCCAATAAATTCTTCTTAACAGACTTGAAACTAGCAACTGGAAGTATTATAGCCAAAAATGATAATGCCAATCAATGAATGCAATTAATTCCTTAGTTTTTAATTTTTATTATATGAAATTTGATATATTTCCCCACATAATCATTGCCACCACATTAATGCATGTTCATGAAAATTCTATGGATCTTAATGATGCACTAGATAATTTTTAAGCAATCATGGCACAATTTAAAAAAAAAAACTTCACATATAGTTGCACCTCACATTTTTGCAAAAACAAAAATTGGAATAAAATCTCTGATGATTATGCAGTAAAATACAGTAGAAGCACATGAAAAGCAGACTAAAATATCTAATCAAAATCTTTAAGGTTACATGGGTAACCTATAATTTATAAAATAAGCACTTGTGAACACATTTCCCAACCTAAGACCCATGCAAATTAAGTATACCAATTTAATAATGAACTCTATTAAATCCCTCAACATTTTTCAAGACTAACATACAAAAAAAAATAAAATAAACCCACAAGATTCTAGCTTTGTATTTAATTGGTCTTCCACATGTATAGAATAATAATCCTCTTGTTTTTGATTTTTGTAAAAATTATATACTGAAAATGGTCTTGTAAATGTAGTTTTTATTCACATAATGTTTTAAGATTCATTCATGCTGTTATGAGCCCCTATGGTCTGTTTATATATTGCAAGATATTACATTTTGTGAAGAGTTCATATTCTATATCTCTATTATTCTTTGGATATTTTGGTTTATTTCAGTTTTTAATATTATAAACAATGCTTCTATATACTTTATATGTTCATCTCTTAGTTTAAATATGCTAGAGTTACTCTAGGTTAAATATCTGTGATGATCAGTTTTATGTACCAACTTGGTGAGGTGATAGTCACCAGTGATTTGAATATCATTTTGTTGCTGTGAAGGAATTTTGTAAATGTCATTAACATTTGCAGTTGGTATTAAGAAAATTATACTCAATAATCTGTGTAGACCAGGTTCTATCACTTGAAAGGCCTTAACAGTAGAACAAGTTTTCCCTGAGGAAAAAGAAAGTTCACCTTGGAATTGCAGCTTCAACTCTTGCCCAAGAATTGCAAGTTTATGTTCTCTGGTGATCTGTCATAGATTTAGAACTTGTCTGGTCAGCCACATAATCACACAAAACAATTCCTGGAAACAGTCAAATGTGCAGATGAGTCAATGGACATATGTGCCCATTTCCTTTGGTAAAACCCTGATTGATTTAAAAAAAATTAGGGGAATTCCTTGATTATAAGTATGCTTATGCTATTCACTACATAATGGTCAATTATTTTCAAACTGGTCACATCAATTTTCATTGCTGACCAAAGTATATTATAGTTTCTACTGATCCTCATTTTTTATCAAATTTTGAAAAAAAGTCTTACCTTTGTCATTCTAGAAACTGTAAAATGGTACCTAATTCTGGTATTAATTTATTTTTTCCTGATTACTATTACTAATACATTCAACAAATATTTTGTTTATTAACCATTGATGTTTCTTTTCTTATGAAGTATTTTTGTGTTTATTTTTTTATTACTCTAGTAAATTATAGATTTTAGATAACACTGTTAGTAAGGAGTTCTATAGCTAACATTTTTTCGCTAATGGTTATGAGACAAAGCCCATAAATTTATCATGTTCTGCTGTTTTCATCTTTTCCTTCATGGTTAATCCATTTTATGAATTTCTTAGGAAATCTTATCCTATGCTACAAAGAATCTTCCCCACATTATGCTTAATATTTAAAAAATACTGGTTTTTGTCCATCAAAAATTGGTGTTTCTATATGGTTTGAGGTAACATTCCAAGTTAATTTTTTCCATATGTATAATCAGCTGGTCTGGCACAGGTATTTCCCAGTTCCTCCTTCCTCTGACATTTTCAATGTTTACTCTGACATGTATTCTTTGCCATATATTAATAACTCTACTTTTGGACTCTCTATTCTATTTTATTGGTCATTTCAACCCGGTACTAAGTCATGATAATAAATAATGTCTGGCAAGACAATTCCCCTGACATGATTTCACCTTTTCATATACATCTTGACTATTCTTAGGCACTTGAATTTTATGCATTTTAAAATCTAACGTCGAGCTTTTTAAAAATCCAGCTTAGGTTTTTATTGTAATTGTGCTGAAAGCATGTATCAATTTCGAGAAAACTGATATTTTTAAAGATATTGAACCTTATCTACAAGTGTGATATAATTAGCCTCTGACTTGGATATTCTCTGTTATTGTTATTATTACCAAGCTGATTTATATTTTTGTGGTGCTTGGGATGGAACCCAGGACCTGTGCATACTAAGCCAGCACTCTACCACTGAACTACATCCCCAGCTCTTCAGGACTTCTTAAAGCTTGATTTTCATTGCTCTATGTTCTTTTCATCTTTGGTAATTAGTACTTTATAGTGAGCAAATCTATGACTAAGAATCGTTTGTTATAATTAACAAAATATCTGGTTGCAGGTTAGTTGGAAAGAACTTCACTGCATTGCTAGAATCAAAAGTAAAATTTTTATTTGTCAGAGTAATTCAAAATTCATGATTATCTGTTTACAAAGTATTCTTTAAATGCAGGGGGTAATGCTCCATGCTTTGACTTAGGACACAATGTTTTAAAACAGAAAAAAAAAAAAAGAAGGAAAAAAAGAAAGAGAGAAGTGATTATAAATAGGTTAAGCTCCAAAGCAAAAGAACTGTGGAAATGAATGGAGCATTCTAAGAAAACAGAAGTCCTTCAATTTCACCTTCCAATTGATACAATAATTCCTTTGACAGCATGCTACAGCTGGTTTTTCAACATCTCCAGGAACATTTTACAGTGATGTTCAATTTGAATTCAAGTGAAAGATATTTTTAAAAAATATTTGAGCCATGTTTCTTTTTCTGGTAAGTTTATTGATGTAATTCAATTTTCCAAAATAAGTGAAAACACAACTGAACACTTGCCTGAACCTTCGATATTACAATAATGATGACACCATATAGATACTCTGCCAACACAGTATATCATTTGAGAAATGGAGCACAACTGCATCTTATTTAAAAATTGGAAGATGCTTTCACATTTCTTGAAATTGTGCTTCAAATCAATCACCAAATGAATAGTACACTTGGGACAATCAACAATGCTAAGCCTATCCTTCTTAGAGAACCCTACTATAATACCAGGAGAAATAAAACAAACAAATAAAATCCCTAATTTGGAAAGGACTTGATACATTTCATATTAGGTAGGAAGAAATGGAGATTCCTAATTAGGAACAGCATCTGTTTATTTAATATTCTACATGAACAGGAACTACAAAAATACATCTGGTGCTTCCAGTGACTGTATAATACTTGGTGTGCCCTGACTCCAAAGAAAAGCAGAAATGAAACAAAAGCATAAACTTGAAAGAGGAATAGGGTTCCTCTACTATCAACTAAGTCTTAGGTTTCCTCTTCTTCCAAAAGGATAAGTGGCAGAATATGTGATGCCCAACTGAGTCCCTTCTGCTCACCCATATTTGTTAGCCCTTTGCAAATCAACAGTTAACATGTGACCAATCATGGCCAGTAAAATCAGAGATAGGTATACATATCACTTCTAGGTTGAAGAGGTGAAAATCTCACCTGTGATCCCTTTTATCTTTCTCTTTCCCAACAATCAAGGATGCTACATGCTTCAGAGGGTGCTGCTATGAAACAATAGAGCTTTTGTCATTCCAGAATATTGAGTGAAGCTGCAGACTAGAGTCCAGTATGCCTGCATGACTACATGATAAGGTGCTGAGATTTAGCCTCAATTTGTTCTAATAGCAAAACCTGATTTTAATTAACATTGAGCAACTGCTAGATACAATATTATATTTTATAAATTGTATGATGTGGCCTATGGTGAAAAAACATTGAGTTTTTGAGTATAATTATTTTTTGAAGTTGAATATAATTCTGTATTACACAAAAGGACAGATTTCTAGTTTATATGCATTACTTCCAACAGCAATCAGATCCTTAGTCAGTTATATCCAACAAAATGAATATGACTGTCATTATTTAGGTATCATTGACTCAGTAGGGAACAAAAGACTCAAATACAAAACCTAATGATCAAGGAAAGAAAGAGTGGGGAGTCCTTGGGCAGAATGTGCCTCTACAGTACTCAGGGAAACTGAGACATCATTTTACTTTGCTACTCTAGACTCTGCCCTGATGGTTCCTGCTCCTTTCACCTTTCATTTCTGTGGCCTCCTGTCTGACCTCTCTGGCTATATCCCCCAACTCCACTCTTTTTCAATTCTATAGTCTGAATGTTTGTGTGCCTACAAAGTTTATATGTGGAAACTTAACCACTAATGTGACAGTATTAGGAGGCAGGGTCTTTGAAAAATACTAAGGTCATGAGGACAAAACCCTCATCAATAGAAATAGTGACCTTATTAATTTTTTTTTAAAAAGCACTGCTACCATGTAAGGACATAGCTAGAGACACTATTTATGAATTAGAAAACTAGCCCTCACCAGCTATCAAATCTTCTGGAACTTCTTATATTCCTGATTGTGAAAAATAAAGTTATGTTGTATATAAGCTTTCCAGTCTATGGTATTTTGTTATAGCAGCCCTAACAGATGAAGACATCTAGCCACTGTGGCATTTGGCATAGTCATTGCCGTAAAGCCAAAATGAAAAATGTGTACTTGTGAATATATGTAATTTGCTCTCTCATTAAAATTTTAGGAAAGTAAAAGAAATGTGGAACAAAATTACTGGAGTTAAAAGATGGGAACCAGTATCATATTTAAGATCAGTAGCCCAAATCATTGTATAGATTGGTAGAAATTAGCAAGAATCAATATAGCCATTAATTCAATGGATACTACTTAAGCATTTACAATATGTAGATGCTAAGCACTGGATGAAAATTAAGGAACCATACTAACAGTTTCTGCTCTCCCTGATGAGCTCATTATCTTGTGGTCACAAAAACTAATCATGAAGAGAAGAGGGGGAAATTAATAATCGCCTTTCACCTTTCATGGCACATTTTTATATTAAGAGAAGTGAATCTAATCACTTTATAGTCTAAAAACTTTTTGATGGCCTCTCATTGTAACCTATAAGTCACTTTTTGATTAAGATCCTAGTTAAATATTATGCTAATAATATTTATTTCATAGTAATAAGATAATCTATACAAAGACTTAATTAGCATGGTTTCTGATAATTAACAAGCCCATGTTAACCAATAATATTGCTGTTGTTATCACTATTACATTATACTCATAGCTTTTTCTTTTCTCCTTACTGTGCCTCACCTACAATAACTTCTGAATGAAGTCTTCTCTTAGGCAAAGTTCCTAATGGATGCTGGGGAGATTACAAACAAAAAGCTTTGACTTTTGCATCAACAAGGAGTTGGTGAAAGATTTCTGCAGAACCTGGAGGGTCATAAGATCTCATAAGGACAGATCAAAAATGAGGGTGGGAGAAGAGCTTGAGCACACCTGGGCATCTGGATGATTCATAAGGGAGTTATCAATAGACAATAGTCAATCTATCCAGCATTAAAGCTGCATTGATTGGACACTTCCTGTTAGATAGAAGTAGAAAACATGATAGGATACCTTAGCTGTGATCAGACAATGAGGGTGATAACACCTTCCACTGGGTAGTTATTGAGTAAATGCTATGTGCAATTTTCTATGACTAAAAAGGTTATCTTCATTTGTATAATGAGCCATAATGTATGAAGTATTTTCACATGTTATTTTAATTAATGCTAATTAATCAGTTTAGGTAAAAAAAAATAGTTGTTATTTTTCTAATGAAAAAACTTAGATAATTTTTAGATGAAAAACTTCAATGACTTTTTCTGGACAAAAAACTAAAGCCATTTTTCAAGGTCACCAGTTCATAAATTGTAGATGTATGAGAGTGACCTAGAATATCAGATTCTAGCCCAGCGTTTTCTAGTCTTCCATATCTGCCTCTCATTAATCATAAATATTTGTATCACTTCCAATATAATACTACTGTTGACAATGAATATATCAATCATGGTATGTTCTTACAAGATTTATATTTTCAATTTTAAACCATTTACAATGTCCATTACAGCAGAAACATTGCCTTAAAATTATACAAATTGTCTTAAAAGGAACATGAAATAAAAAAACCTGATTTTACCTCTACAGAAACGTTTGTGATTAGAGGTGGAAATACTAGAAACCAGGTCTTCCAGTTGTTGCTAATCTAAAAAAGTGTATGTGTATGCATGAGCAACAAAAATTATGATTTATTGAGGTATATGAGTAAGACTGTAATCTTATAGAGTTAGCCTATAAAAAGATGATTTGATGTCAATATTATAGTTGTACAATATGAAGGTGTTATATTATTTGTGCATATTTGAGCAATTTAAGAGCTTAAAAGTGCTATTTTGTTTTTGTTTTATTATTTAGGACATTTACATATTGAATCTTACCAAACTTTTCACTCATACTAACCTTCGGGGCATGTTTTAATAAATATTTGACTACTTGAAATTTGCAGAAATATTGTAAGTTAAATTCCATTATTTTACATAGAAACCTATAAAATCAAGTAATATGAAATTTTAGAAATAGAGAAACATATATCAAATGGCAAATTCTGTCAATCAATATAGTAGGATGCACATAATCACAAATAGATACTGCCTTAATTGAATAGGCAGCTATCACCAATATTTACATTGTTTGTGGCATTCATTTCCTAAGAGTTTTCTAAAAATCATTATAGTTATCTTTTTTAAAAAAATTAAATAAAACTGAAAAAATGATACATGCACCTTTCTTCACTGAATATTGTTTTAATATTAACGTGAAAATTTTGCTTTGTGCACAAACACTTTTCTTCAGGGTGCGATAAAAAAAATTAAAAAAACAACAACCTGAAGAGTTCCGTATCTGTTTCACTGGTGATGACAAGTATGTTAATTGCTTGCAGATAACATCTGTTCTAGTGAAATCAAGATGAAGAGTCTGGGTTGGATCTGTGATGCTAGCAACTTTCTAAAACTTTGTCTGGAGACCCACTGCACGCATTTCCCAGACTCTCCAGGCAGCTGGAGGGCTTTTGAGCCTTTGTGAGAACCTTCCAGCCTCTGAAATAAAATCTTCCAGGAATCTTGGGTCATCGAAATGTCTTCCTTTGAGCAGTGGACTCACCTTTGAAGCTCCCAGATATCCACTGACCATGATGCCTGAGTGTGCTCTGGCTAAAGCAAGTTCAGGGTGAGCTGCCAACCGCCTGCATGCAAGAGCAAGCCTCTGACTTCCTCCTCTGTTTACAGAGCAGGGCCAAGGGCCTCTCCAGAGAGAAGAGCAAGAGCCTGATCAATACAATGTCGAATATAAAGGGCCCTTATGCTCAACAGGACACATTTACAGTTTTACAGGGTTCACAGACTACAATTGCTTACCAGATGTGCCTATGGAGTTTGCTAACCATGGCGTTATGACTGCTCTGGTTTCAAGCCTTTCTAGGTTCTGTATGTTTACTCCTTTAAGTTATGAGTTTGTGAATGCTCCAATTTTCTGTTCTAGAAAAGCCAATTCTACAAGCCTGCATCACAGCTATGTTGCCTTGTATTCTTCAGAGGCATGTGGGGTAAAGGCTGGGGTGTTCCCTTTCAGTGTTTCTAGACCCAATCTCACCAGCTCTATAGGTAGGTTTAAAATGCTGTGGTTCTTTTAAAAAATACCTGCACTTGTTATAGGTTATGTGGAGAAAGGAGACAAAAAAGCTAAAGAGGAAAGCACATGAGATATGGGAAGAGACTAAGAATGAAATCCCAAGAGTCAGAAAAGTGGATGCAGCGAAAACAAAAATATTAAATAATGTGAGATGTTTGTACTAAAGTGGAAAAAAATGATTTTTCAATCATTTAAATTTAGTTCCTTATTGCCAACATGTTTTTTACATATTTCCACCACTTTTAACACATCTCATTTGTGTAAGAGCTAATGATGTAATGGCTTATTTCTAAGTGAAATGTGCTCTTTTCAGGATTCCATTTGAGGACCCTTCTATGTGATAAGCAATAGTACAGCAAACTCAAGATGTTCTCTTTCCTCACATGTGAAAACACCCTGATGTTCTGAATTCTGCTCATGGATAAATTTAAAAAATTATTCTTACAAACTTTCTGTCACCCAATAGGATATGTCTTAAAGAAATCAAGGATATAATATCAATAGGGTTAAACATTATATTCTTAGGATTGTAATTCCAGAATACTTTCTATAAAATGAATTAAACTCATCAACTGGGAGATGGCTTGAGGATTTTGTAAGCAGAGATGTAAATGAGGAAATCAGCATCTATTGGTTGTTTTTGGTGATTTTCTTTCTAGACTTCTGCAACAAAAGCAAGGATTACTCTTCAAACTGAATTCAGTATCAAAAATAATTTTCCAGCAATCTAACACTATATTCATAAGAATTAACAGAAGTTTTCATTATTTTAATAAGTAATTTTTAAGATGTACATAACATCTGTTCAAATATTGAATTTTAAAACACTTAGAAACTTGATTCATAAATGTGTCTATGTTTTTCCAAAAATATATATTCTACATGAATATGCACACATACATGTTTATAGATGCTTACCTTTTGCATCTTTCAGGGTGATAGCAATCTCATATTAAACACAATTGCTAGCTTTTTTTTTTTTTTGTAACTCAGAGGCACTTGGTATGCTTGTGTTTATCTTTCTGTGCTTCTTGTTATCTTCTTCTCTACCTAATTCATTTAGTCAAGAGAAACTATTCAGTTTTCCGGGTAGATTATTTTCAATAGAAAAAGAAAAATATATTTTGTCACTTTGTGCTATAAAACATTTATTCAAGACTCTTCAGTAGTTTTATAGATAACATTCTTCTTTTCCTGTTAACTTTCTTAGTCAATTTGGGCTGCTCTAACAATATTTTATGGTTTGAGCCACAAATGGAAATCTATTTATCACAATTCTGGAGGCTGGAAGTCCTACATCAGCATGCTGGCCAGATCAGTTCTTAGTGAGGGCCTGTTCTTTCTTTGAAGAAGGTCATCTTCTTCCTGTGTCTTCACCAGATAAGGACAGGAAACTCTTGTGTATCTTCCTCTTCTCAAAATGGCACTAATCCCAGCATGGCAGCTCTACTCTCATGTCCTCATCTAAACAAAATTATTTTCCAAAGGCTCCACTTAGTAATACCATCATATTGGGAGTTAGGACTTCGACATAAGAATTTGAAGCATGGGTGGGGGACACAAACATTCTATCCATAACAATCACTGAATTTTACTACTTATTCAGAAAGAATTTAAGGGCAGTGTTTTAGCTTATTTTTGCCACTGTGACTAAATGACCAGACCAGCACAAATGTAGAGAAGGAAAAGTATATTTGAGGGCTCGGGGTTTCGGAGCTCTTAGTCCATAGAAGGCCAGCTTTATTCCTCCAGGCTGGAGGTGAGGCAGAATATCATGGCAGAAGAGTGTGGCAGAGGGAATCAGTTCACATGGTGATCAGTAAGCAGAGAGACAGATGCTCCACTTTCCAGATACAAAATATATGCCCCATAGCCATGCCCCCAAAGAACCACTTCCTCCAGTCACATTCCATCTGCCTTCAATTACCACTCAGTTAATACCATAAGAATTAATTCACTGATTTAGTTAATGCTGTAACCCAATCATTTCTCCTCTAAACCTTACATTATGTCACATGTGAGCTTTTGGGGGACACTACATCTAAACCATTACAGGCAGGAATCATTTGACAAAAATTTAAAAGAGTCTGCATTTTATGTACCCATTGGAATAATTGGACAACATAAGATGTTTGTTTCATATGTGTGTAAAATCATCCCGGTTTTCCTTATCAGCATAAGCAAGTGAAAGTTGAATTGATGTTTTTCATTAATTAGAGAATAATTTTAAATAAAATACAGGATTGTCAAAAATTTTATACTAGTAAGCTAAATTGACACATGACAGCAAAAAAAGCAAATATTGACAGTATGTTCATCATCAAAATTATTATTAACGATAAAGACTTTTAATTTAATAAGAGTAGATGACTTTAATGGGAAAGGTCATGATAATGACATAAAAAGAGTTACAGATGTTTATCTCTAAATGAAAACTAAGAAAAATATCCTAATATGTATGTGTATGAATCTAATTTATAATCTGATTTTTAAAATCTTTTGGGCTGAGAGATCTTTTTAAAAAAATAATTATTGTTCTCAGATCCCTGTATTCAGTCAAATTAGATTATTTTCAATAAGTCATTCATTTCAGACTTTTAAAATTAACAATACTATTTTGACAAGATGAAGTTTCACTTTAAAGATGGTACATATCAAAAGTTTTTTTTTTTAAAAAAAGTCATAACCTTTTTTGTCCTATGAAATATATAAGTTAGTAGGTCTTGCTATACATGTAAACCTTGTCAAAGTAACCCCTGTTTCTCTTTTGTAGAATTTATCTCTCTTCCAAGTTGTTATGTGCTCAATGAGTGCATTCCTAGTAGATACAGAGCACAAAGAGGACAGGGGCTGGGGTGTTCCATATCTCAAGGGGGATGTCTGCTTCCTGTGACATAGTGACACTTAACTACTTACTATATGTTAAAGAAGAAGAGAGGAAGGGAATAAGTTGTTAAGGGTGGAGGGAAACTGAGAGGAAGAGGGAAGGAAGATAGAATAACCATGATATCAACTGTGAATACTGCTATTGGGTCAGTTTGACCACAGGGATGCCTAGTCATCCACCTAAAGATTGTAAGAGAAGAAGGGCCACTTTTCTCCTGAAATCTGATGTGAGAAATAGTGTATTACCACATGAACACAAAGAAGATTCTGAGCATAACATAAAACTGGAAAAGGAAACCATGCTGAATGTTTTAAAGGAAGAAATACAAAGGTCAAAGCAGGCAAGACTTGCATAGGCATATTTCTGTATTATCATCAAAGTAAAGGTAAGAAAGAAGTAAATTAGAGACTTTTAGATCAGTGATATTTTAAATGTGCTGCTTGGAGCAGTGCTGGTTCATGAACAGTTACACATATCCATAATGATATAAGCATAAAATTTGAGAACAAAAGTTAAGAAATGTTCATACAATTTGACAGAATAATTTTGCATCTATTGAACTGAATTAAGATTAATTTGAACTTATATCTGTCTATTTTCAATGTGTTATTTATTTATGCTGGGGACTGAACCTAGGATCTTGTGTGTGTTCAGTTCACACTTTACCACTAAGCTACGTCCTCAACCCCTTTAATTATTTTAATTGTATTTTTAGAAGTAAAACAAAAATTTAAATGTAAAAAATTATTAAAAGTATACCTTTAAAAAAATTTAAAGCTAAACAACTGCCTTCACCAAAGACTCTCTAAGAAGCACTACCTAAAACAATATGTTGGCAGCCATGCTTGGTTTTCACTCCTTCTCATCACTTTTGTGTTTATGCCAATGCACTTGTCTCAAAGCAAGTACACATGAATGTCCTCTGCAAGCTTTCCCATGTGAAAAAAAAAGAACATTAAACATAACAATTGGGAATTATATTAAAGGGTTTTCTAATTTGTGATGTGTGACAATATATGAAACATCAAGTAGAACAAATACAGAGGTTTTTGGTTTAGTTTCAACACACAAAGCTAGGGCATTGTCACAATATGGGTTTGAAACTTTTCTGCTCAATTGTTTCTATAAATGTTTACATAGAAAAATACCACTTTTCAAGCAATTGTAAGCAGAAATACTGAACATGAAAGAGCTCTTTCAAGTCCTCCATTTCCTCTTTCAAAACAGAACTTCTAAAAAGTTCAGTTATATCTCATTTTTACTTTTTTTTTTGTAAAAATTATTGAAATGTATGTTAGACAAGCAGATATATTGGAAGTATTATACTAAATATCAACATGTGTAATCCTGAGTTTAGTGAATCAGACATAACAAATAGATTTAAAGACCCTGGTAATTCTTGTTCTGGTCATGTTTTCTCTCCTCATTTGCTTTACCTAGAAGTAAATCCTGATTTTGCTATTTCTTTGTCACTTTTAATACAGAAGTTGAGTGTCAATGACTAGAATGTAAAGAAAATTCTGGTTCCTCTGAAGATACAAAACTGTTAAGCTTGTGTTGCTAAATTGCAGGTAAATCTCTGCCCCTTTGTTTTCAACTGTAGGGTTTTGAAGGGGCCCAATAAGCAACATCCTTTTCCTCAGCTGAGTCCAGGACCAAGTGCAAGACAAGCACTGAAGTCAGACAGAAAGGGGTGAAACAGCCACATGCTTCAGATCTGACCACAATGCCTCCCAACATTCCCCTGTTCTGGTATTCCCACAAGAATCCCCCATTCCCACAAACTTACCACAAGAAGAATAGCACAAAGCCATTGTTTCTGAGACAGGCAGAATTGAAGAAAGAGAGAGAGAGAGAGAGCCAGAGAGCCAGAGAGGCACAGATAGATAGACTGAGCAAAGCCATTAAAACTCTTTCAAATCACCAGATAACTAACTTCCGGTTTGCTTAGCCTGCTTTGAGAGAAATGATTAGATGGGGAGAGGAAGACAAGTAGTCTGACTCTGGAGGTGCCTGGACTTGAAAACATAAAGCCTGGGGTAGGAAATTCCTCTCTGACATTAACTATGTTCTTCTACTAAATATGCCCATGAAATATTGTGTATTGTCTTTGTGCCTTCAAATTTATTTTTTAAACTCTATAATTTCAATAACATATAAAAAGGCACATAATAGATTATTTATTTTATACAATGCCATTCTGATATTAATTTCTTATTCTTTATTACTGGGGAACTAGAATGGATTTCTTAGTTTTGGTTAAAATAGTATTGGAAGTTGTGGTTTAGTGCTGTCCTCTTTTTGAATTTCCAGATTTCAGATAATTTACTTCTCTGCTCCTTCCTCCATTCTTTTCAGTTTTTACTTTTGATATTTTAAAAAACATTGTTACTATTCAATTCACATACTATATAATGTACCCATTTAAAGTATATAATTTTTTAGTACATTCACCTGCATGCAACCGTCACCACGGCAAATTTAGAATATGTTCATCACTTCAAAAAAAAACCAAAACCTTCCATACTATGTACTGATCTCTCTCTCTCTCTCTCTCTGTATATATATATTCCCTCTGTCAGATCTCTCTCTCTCTCTCTCTCTCTCTCTCTCTCTCTTCCCTCTATCTTTCCATCTATCCCTCAGCTTAAGGAACTTCTAATTTATGTTTCCACAGATTTGCAAAGTCTGGATAATTCATATAAATAGATTTCAACAATATGTAGTAGTTGATGACTGGCTTATTTCATTTTGCATAGAATTTTAAAGTCTCACTTGTGTTATAGCATAGATCAATATATCATCCCTTTTTGTACTGAGTAATATACAGATAGACATAGCATATTTGTTTATCCATTTGTCAGTTTATATTTGAGCTGTACCTACTCATTGGCTATTATGAATAATAATGTAAGACATACTCCTCTGTAAAGTGTATCTCCTATAATTCAGTGTATACTTGGATCTTGTTTCAGTTTTTAACCAGTATGACAGTCTCTACATTTTAATCAAGTGGTTTCATTTATCTACATTTAATGTTATTATTGATATAGTCGAAATTACATATGCCATTTTAAATTTGGTTTATTATTTACCACAACTTTTTAACACTTTATTCTTCTTTTGATACTTTCTTTGCAGTAAGTGAATGAAGTATTTAAAATTATGTAATGACTTTTTCATTTTATATATATATATATATATATATAAAATATATTAAATATATATATATATATATATATATATTAAAGAGAGAGAGAGAGAGAGAGAGAGAATTTTTTATAATTTGTTTTTTAGTTTTCAGGGGACACAACATCTTTGTTTGTATGTGGTGCTGAGGATCGAACCCGGGCCGCATGCATGCCAGACGAGCGCGCTACTGCTTGAGCCACATCCCCAGCCCCATTCATTATATTTTTGAGGGACATTTTTTGTAGTTGCTGTAGAATATACCATATATATCTTAACTGACAAAATCTACCACACAATCAGCTGTAGATATACAATGGCCTGATTCCACTGAGATTTGAAACACCATCTTTCTTTATAACACTATTGTCTCCCCTCCTTTTATGGTATTATTATATGTCAATTAATATTGAAAAATCAATAATACATTGCTAATTCCAATATAAATTTAATCCTACTACCTCTTTTCTTGACAAAAATATTACATTCATGTATGGTATAGGCTAAGCAATATCTTATATCACATATTATCTTATTCAATTATTTTCTAAATCAGCTAAAATAAAAAAGAAAAATATGCCTTTATCCTGTCTTTCATAATTATTTACCTATCTTTATTTGTGCTTTTTTGTGTGTGTATATGTGTGTGCTTTGCAGTTACCTAGGTTCACTTATTTTCAGTCTGAAGAACTTCCCTCAGCATTTGTTCTATTTGCTATCTCAAATTCTCCATTTTTCCCACACCTATTTTTTAAAAATCTGGAAACATATTTAATTTTAATGTTTGAAAAATAGCTTTGATGGATATATGATTATTGGCTGATACATTTTTCTTTGAAAATTTGAATGTAATTCCACTGTTTAATATCTTCCATTGTTTCTGCTGAGAAGTCATCTGTTAATTTTATTAAGATTTCCTTTTAAGTCATGACCTAGTTTCCTGCTTGCTGCTTTGGAGAATTCCTCCTTACTTTTGACATTCAGCATTTATACTATGACATGTTTGTTTATAGATCTCTTTAAATTTATACAACTTGGGGTTCAATGAGCTTCCTTGGTCAGTAGGTTAGTGTTTTTCAATAAGTTATTCTGTCTTCAAAATTTATTTTACTTACTTTCCTTTCTTTCTAATGCATTTTGAGTATGTTAGTGCGCTTGGTGCTGTAATGATTTTTCTAAAGTTCTGTTTATTTTTTTCTTTTTTCATGTGTTTTGTTTTCTACCAATCTATCTCCAATCCAAAACCCTCTTTCTTCTCCAGATAAAATACACTTTTGAACTCCTAGTAAATTGTTTCAATTATTAGATTGTCCACCCCCAGAATTTTTATTTTGCTCTCCTTATTTTGATTATCAGTATTCTTTATTTTATGTGACATTGTCAATATACCTCCAATTTTTAATAAAAATTTCCTTTGGTTTTTTTAAACATATTTGTAATATATACTTTGAATTCTTTTTCTGTTAAGTCTGACATATGATCAATCTCATAGGCAATTTCTGCTGACTTCTTTTTTCTGTTGCTTGGATATTTTCATTTTTCCTGTTTGTTGCTTATCTGGGTCCTTAAATTGATATGCTAGAAATCTAGGACATTTTAGATAATGTAATATACTAACTCTTAGTACTGTGTACTCTGGTGCCCACAAACCCCACTAAGCTTTTTATTGAAATTTCCTTCTTTATTTATACAGTGACTGACTATATTATTTCTGTGAGTCAACCCTACAACCACTACCACACACAATGTTAATCCTCTGTTGTTGCTCTTCAGGGAGAAATAGCATTGGATATGCTCATACTCAACCTGAGGTGACAGTGGATTATTCTCAGAACTCTCCTTTCCTTTTTCCCTGGCCACACTGAGATGTTAAGCTCCACTAATTTCCAGCTGATTACTGTTGCCAAAAATGCCTTGGGACATAACTCTCTTTCCATACTAATCTAATCAAATTTAGGATCCTTTGAAGAAATACTTCCCAATGTTAGGATTTGATATAGGTACTGACTTCAGTGACAGATATAGCTGAAGAGTTGATTTTTTTACTTGTCCTACTTGGTTCTCTTCTAGTTACATTCTTGGCCTGCTTCATTTTTGTTGTGGATATGTAATGTACATAATAAAGAAGAACAACAAGAATCAACATATGAAGAAATGAAGGAGTAAGCAAAGAAAAACTATTTGAAAAGACAGATTATGTTAATGAAGGGGTGAAGTTTTACCAGTAAACAAATACACCAATTTTTCAGGCACTGTATTGTCTGTCTATGGCTGCTTTGGCACTACAGTGACAGAGTTTAGTAACTGCAGCAAAGTCTATTTGGTCCACACAACTACATGTATATGCTATCTGATCCTGTGTAAGAAAGCTTGCTGACATCTATTTTAGAGAATCCATTTTAAAGAGATTAAAAATAAAAGAGATAAACTAATTATATTTTTTACCTTCATTTGTTTTATTTACAGAACTCTATCTCTTTGTGTAGATTTATGTTTTGGTGACTCCATAATCCTGTTATTGGAAGATTTTCTTTTATGATTTTTTACAGAGCAGGTCCATGCAATGATCACTACTCCCTATGAGTTATGAACTGGATTACCAAAATAAGTATTGTGTGACCTAAATCATAAAACTTAAGCTACTTCTGGTTTGCTTCTATTCCTATAAGATGGATCTCAAGAGTTTTCTTATGCTTTTCCTTTAAAATTTATTGATAAAATATTTAAACTAGCAAGAAAATTGCAAGAATTATACAGTAAACTCCCATGTATACTCACATTGAGTCATCATTGATAATAATATTTTGCCACACCTTCTTTTGTACACAAACATACACAGAAACACACACAAATTACATAACAGTTCAAACATTTAATAATGTCAATAATGACCTTTTACCACAAAATACTTTGGTGTACATATTCATTAAGAAGATGTTTTATACATAAAACATGGAACAACTATTAATTCAGAAAATTGAACATTAACAAAAATTATTTCTTGTATTATCTCAATATTATACTTTATAGTATATACTTTCTGATTGAGTAATGAAGAATCACACATGCATTTACTTGTATGTCTTTAATCTCTTTTAACCTGAAAGTTTCTAAAGTCTTTGTTCTTCATGAGATGAAATTTTTAAGTAATATATGCCAGTTATTCTGTAGAATATTCCTCAATTTGGATTATCTGTCTATTTCCTCATGATCATATTTAGGTTCTGATTGTTCTTGCAGGAATACTATGTCCTTCTTAGTAAATCATTTCAACAGGTGTATAATAATTTTTAATCTGTTGGTGAGGTTAACTTTAGCCACTTTTGCAAGATGGAGTCATTAGATTCTTTCATTGTGTAAATATATATATTTTCCCTTTGTAACTACTAAACAATGTGTAGGGAAACTGTATAGATACCCTACTGCTAACATGCATCCAATGCTTTTTACCCCTGTAGAAATGACTGCCTGCCAGAGGACTTTTTTGTCAACTCAGCTATACCGAGTTGGTTGTGAGAAGAAGCCAAGTATGCTCATGCCAGTATACCACACTCTCTAGGGCTTTTTTCTCTGTCTATTCTGCTTTCAGGTCTTTGTTCCCTAATTACTATGAGTCTGCAACAGATTTCACTTTGAATTTTAAATGGTTTTAGTTAAGATTTCAACCTCTTACATAGTCTTTGAACATAACAAATGACTTTTGTGGAAAATGGTTATGTATCTGTGGCCCTCAAGCCTTCAATTTTGTCTCTCTATTACCAAGTGACTACTAAAGGCTACATTGCTTTTTCCATCTTTCAGATGCTGCTCTATTTTTGAGCCAAGCCACAAACTTCAGCTCACACCAAGAATGGCAAATTTCTCCTTGTAAAAAAACAGTTGCTGTTTATCTATTCACCACTGAATGTTTCTCCCCTCTATAATTTAGGCCCATTTAGTCCTCAAGGTTTCTGAAGCTATATGATGCCTTTTCTAAAGTATTTTTTAAAAATTCATATTTTTTTCTAGTTGTGAATTTTGAGTTAAGTAGACCTTATGTAATCTCTTAAATTTTACTCAGAAATACAGGAATAATCAATTCTTATTTGCATCTGATAACTCTGCTATCTGCATCTCCTGTGGTTCTCTTTCTATTGACTATTTTTCCTCTTTGCTTTTTCATCATAGATTGTCTCCCTATCGGGTTGCTAAATTTTTCATTAAATGACAGACTTTTTTTTTAAAGAGAGAGAGAGAGAGAGAGAGAGAGAGAGAAGAAAGAGAGAGATACTTTTAATATTTATTTTTCAGTTTTCGGTGGACACAACATCTTTATTTTATTTTTATGTGGTGCTGAGGATTGAACCCAGCGCCACACACATGCCAGGCGAGTGCGTTACCACTTGAGCCACATCCCCAGCCCAATGACAGACTTTTTTTTTTTTTGAGAGAGAGAGAATTTTTTTTTAATATTTATTTTCCAGTTTTCAGTGGACACACGTCTTTATTTTATTTTTATATAGTGCTGAGGATCAAACCCAGAGCCCCGCGCATGCCAGGTGAGCGCATTACTGCTTGAGCCACATCCCCAGCCCCCAAAATGACACTTTTTAAGTGGAAAATAATGGAGATAATTTAAAGTTTTCAATTATATTATCTTCCTCAAGAGTGAATTCATTTGGTTTTAGGCAAAAAAGCTGAAGGCAGATGTCCTCATTGCAGGCAGGAGTTGAACCATCTCTAAAGAGGCTTCCTTCTTTAAGAGGGCTGGTCTATTTCTGGTTCGCCATTATTTCTAGAGTGTAGCACATTGGAAGTTTCATGTGAAAGCCTGAGTTGTATGTCAGACCTTTCTTGCTGGGGGAAATTAAAGTTCACATTTCCTATACACATTCTTTAAGGACTGCCAGAAACTTTGTTCAGTTTCTCATCCTCTCAGCTGCAGCTTGCAAACTGACCAAAGTCGAATAGAAAAATAGTGCTACAGTCACGCCCACGGAGGACATACAAACAATCAACAAGTACATGAAAAAATGCTCACCATTTCTAGCAGTCAGGGAAATGCAAATCAAAACCACCCTAAGATTCCATTTCACTCCAGTAAGATTGGCAGCCATTATGAAGTCAAACAACAACAAGTGCTGGTGAGGATGTGGGGAAAAGGGTACACTTGTACATTGCTGGTGGGACTGCAAATTGGTGCAGCCAATTTGGAAAGCAATATGGAGATTCCTTGGAAAGCTGGGAATGGAACCACCATTTGACCCAGCTATTCCCCTTCTCGACTATTCCCTAAAGAGCGTACTATAGGGATACTGCTACATCGATGTTCATAGCAGCACAATTCACAATAGCTAGACTGTGGAACCAACTAGATGCCCTTCAATAGATGAATGGATAAAAACAATGTGGCATTTATACACAATGGAGTATTACTCAGCACTAAAAAATGACAAAATCATGGCATTTGCAGGGAAATGGATGGCACTAGAGCAGATTATGCTAAGTGAAACTAGCCAATCCCTAAAAAACAAATGCCAAATGTCTTCTTTGATGTAAGGAGAGCAACTAAGAACAGAGCAGGGAGGAAGAGCATGAGAAGAAGATTAACATTAAACAGGGATGAGAGGTGGGAGGGAAAGGGAGAGAGAAGGGAAATCACATGGAAATGGAAGGAGACCCCCATCGTTATACAAAATTACATATAAGAGGAAGTGAGGGGAAAGGGAAAAAAAAACAAGGGAGAGAAATGAACTACCGTAGATGGGGTAGAGAGAGAAGATGGGAGGGGAGGGGAGGGGAGGGGGGATAGTAGAGGATAGGAAAGGCAACAGAATACAACAGACACTAGTATGGCAGTATGTAAAAACGTGGGTGTGTAACCGATGTGAATCTGCAATCTGTATACGGGGTAAAAATGGGAGTTCATAACCCATTTGAATCAAATGTATGAAATATAATATGTCGAGAGCTATGAAATGTTTTGAACAACTAATAATAATAAAAAATAGTGCTAAATACTGGCTCTTCTTTCATGAACACCCTTCTTCTGGTGTCTTTGACTCTCTATCATCTATATGCTTAATATTCTAGTACTTCAAAAACAATGTTTGTATATGCATGTGTGTATTTGCTACTTTTATAGTTGTTTCAAAGCAAAGGTTGTTTTGCTGTAAGATATTGCCATTTTATTTGTTTGCATTTGCTTGGTATACATTATATATAAACATACGCATTTTATACATTTCTTTAAGGTTTAGGTGTACCTTACATACACAGTACAGAGATAGGTTTTGCTTTGAGATTCAATATGAAAATATTTTTCTTATAATAAGTTTTCTTCTAAGTCACTCATTTTATTAATGACACATATATCTGGTCTTAGTTCTGATTATACTTTTTTATGTTGTGTAGTTTCTGATTTTAAGTTTTGTAAGTCTCTTATTATGTAGTCTTTTTTATCTTTGATGTGTGAATGTAACGATTAACATGCTTATTTTTTAATATTTTATTCTAGGAAAGACATTTATAAATTTATTATCTTATTTTCAGTCCTACTTTTTAAAAAAGTGTCCATTATTCCTTTATCACAATCACTTCAACATTACCATCTTTCCTTTACTTCCCCTCCCCCAATCAATCACACAAACTTAGTGAATGTGTTTAATTTCTTAGTGTTTATTTTTAAATGTCTAAATCAACTTACATTTCTGTTACTTGATTTACTTTAGTTTTAAGTGAAATATTTTATCCACAATATTTACATGAAGTAAACAACAATTTTCTTTAAACTCTAATTTTAAATCATGAAGCTTATGTTTAAATTGTGATATGCTTTCACAATTTATACATTTAACATTTTAAATTCTCCTTTCACCTTATTTTTTAGAATTAAAATCTGCCACACATATAGACCAGTGTCTACTAGTACTATTGAAATTCTTTGCTGTGTATTTTATTATAAGGTAAATAATTACATGTCTATAGTACTCACATAGTCCATAGTCTTTTTCTTTTCTTTCTTTCTTTTTTTTTTTTTTCATCAAGTGATGGCTAAAGAAACTACAAAAAAAAAAAAAGAAAAAAGTGAGATAATGACGAGTTTGATCAATAACATATGCAGTACTTTACATAGAAAAGATACTCTGTGCCAGCTTTTTAAGGATGCCAACAGAAACACTGAAGAGAAATTCTTGATCAGGGGGTTAAAACTTATTGCCACAGAACTTCCTCATGTATAAAAGAAAAAACAAAAATAACCATTCTTAAGATTATTGATGTCATATATAAAGTAACTTGTTCAGTGCATAGCCCATAATAGAGCCACAACATATTATTGTTATTGTAAGTTTACAGAGTCAGAAATCAAGGCTTAGAGATGATAAGTGATTGTTTTAAGGTCCCTTCAGGGGAGGCAGAACTATGATCCAACGCCAGCACTATTCATTTTATCCCTGAGTTATATATTCTCTTCCTAGTAGTTCATTTTTCATATGACATGTGGCTGGTTTTAGAATCCACTCATCAATCTGATCATTCTTTCTGGAAATGTTTCCATTTGTCCCTGTCCCTTTCTAAATTGTAACAACATCTAGAAATTATCAAAACACTCCAATTGTGTTGTCAGTGCCGAATACAAAGTAGACCATTTAGAGGTCTAACTCTTCACTGGGAATAATGAAGAATTGCTGTATCTTGGCTGAACTCATGTACCAGGAAAAGAAAGAGAAAAAAAAATTAGAAAAAAAATATCTCCTTTCAGTCGGGTCACAATATTCTGCTGCTGACAGAAGGTTGTCCAAAATAATCACCACTTTGACTGAGTTTTCAAGATGTAAATATGTTGGTTATTCTGCAGGAAGGCACCAATGTGGAACCTTGCAAGGTCATGGGACAGTCACTGTGGACAGCTCTTTTCTTGAATCTACAAGGAAATATGTTACTTCTACCAAGGCAGGAGAGCATGCTTCTCTCGTCCTACACGTTAAGCACAGTTATACTATTGAAACCTAACAACAGTCCTAGGAGAGAGGAATTATTGTACCCATTTATTAGTGAACCAAGGGATAGTATGATATACTGAAAATCACTGATTTGCCTTCACAGTAGAGGTTGGAGACTAGCTCAAGTTCATACAGCTAGTGAATTGCAAAGCCCAGATTCCAGCTTAACTGTGAGGACCATTCAAAAGCCTGCATGCTTTCCTCCATGTCAGCTTTAACAAAGTGTAGGAGGCTGTCTCTAAGATACTCCCCAAAGATTCTCTCCCTCTTGATAGTTCTGCCTTTTTATAATCCTCTCCCTTTGGAATGTAGGCAAGGACCAAGGGATGTACTTCATGTGAATAGAAAATGGCAAAAGTGATATAATGTCCATTTCAAAATTGAGTAACAGAGAAATGTTAGTGCTCTCTGTGGTACTTCATCTTTGGTTCCTTCACTTACTCTGAGCAAAGCCAGCTGCCATATCATGAGTTGTAGTAGAGAGAGGACCACTTGGCCAAGAGCTGATGCTTCAGAGAAGAGTCAGCAAGGATCTGATGTCAGTGAGCATATGAGTGCACTTGAAAGCAAATTCTCCCTCAGGGAAATCTTAAAATAAATCCCGTCCCAACCAACATTTTGATTGCAGCCTGAGCCAGAGATACCAAGTTAAGCCACATTCTGATTCTTGACCTTTTGAAATTGGAATGCTTATTTTTTCAAGATACTAACTTTTACAGCAATTAAGTGACTTATGTTCTATACTGTAGTGAAGAGCGTCTATGATAGAGTACACTTGCATAAAATCACCTAGGCCAGTGCCTTTCACTCATCAGGTACAAAGTACACCCTACACATTGTCCCAACTCCGTGTTCTTTCCAAAACTATCCTAAACCATATTCCTAATAGAGTCAATGCATACTCAATATACACATTAAGTTATGCTAGCTTAATTTTTTTTCTTAAGCATGGCAAAAAGAGTAAACTTGCAAACTTATTCCCCTTTTTGCTCCCAAGAATGGCTATTAAAATGTAAATGCATAGTCCTAGCAACTATAGTTTTATGCTTATATCATAGAAGAAAAAAACTGAGGCTGGATTATAGGTTTTTTAAGTCTAGAGTTATGGCTTTTACTCACCAATATATTTCCATATATTGACATTATTGAATATTTTTTGTAGAACATTATCTTATTAGAAATTTGACTGTTTAGGATTAACACTAAATATGAGCCACAGTGCACTTGCAATTTTTCCTGTTCCAGGAAGCAGCATTGTAAGAAATGGACACATCCAGTTTAGTCAAAATAATCTCTCCATAAGTCTTCAAGTGACCTGCCTTCACCAAAATTGAGGTCCTTTCCCAACTTCATGCACTAAGACACAATCCTCACATAGTGCTCATAACTCTTATTATGGTAGTTAAGCAACACAGGGACAAAATAATAAAACACTGTGCAAGCAAACTTTTCATCACTGTGACCAAAATATCTCACAAAAACAACACTGAGGAGGAAAAATTTATTTTGGGCTCATGATTTCAGAGGTTCAGTACATGGTTGGCTAACTCTTTTGCTGTGGGCCTGAAGTAAGGCAGAATACCATCATGGAATGGGAAAGCTTCTCAGTTCACAGCAGCTAAGAGAGAGAGAGGGAGAGATGGGGAGGAGGGGAGAGAAAGAGTGAGAGAGGAACCAGGGACAAGATATAGTCCAAGGACACATCTTTATTGACCTACTTCCTCTAGCCACACCCCACCTGCCTGCACTTTCCACCTAGTAGTCCATGCAATTTTTAACCCATCAAATGAATTAATCTACTGATGAGGTTATAGTTCTCACAATCTAATCATTTCACCTCTAAACACTCCTTCATTGTTTAACAGGTGAGCTTTTCAGAGGATACTAAAGATTCAAATAAAAATGTATATGAAGAATCTAAATGAAACTTAATATTACCATTAGCTACAGAGGGAAGTATTTTGAGCAGACAAGTGAGGTGATAACCATCCATCTTAATGTATTTGATAAGATATTAACAAATTTGCATGATTGTCAAAAATGCATAAATACTGAGGAAATTTTTGACTGAGAATAACTTCCTCAAAGGAAATATAAATTGAACATGATTCTAATATACCAGTACAATGTTGAAAAGTTACTTTATTTTTAAAGAATAATTATGAGAATTATAAATAAACACATTCTCCAATAAAATAATAGTTAGTTCTGACCTTTTCTTATTGTGACATATACTGCTATTTGCCCCCCCCCATTGTGATTATTTTCATTATATTCCATATGCTTTCATTTTTTTACAGGACCCCTGGTTATTGGCTATATTTCCCTATCTTTCTTACAAATAGATATAACCAGTTTCCTCTCTCTGGCCAATAGAATGTGAGGAGAAAGTCTGAGGTAGGAAATGTACTTACAGCAAAAGGCATTACCGCATTATTTCCTAATCTACCTTTGTGATATAAGAAAACACATTTTATGTTTCTAGCTATGTTAGAACTCTATGTTTCTGGGGTTCTTACTTACACAGTATATTATTATTTTGTCCCTCTGTTGCTTAACTCCATAAGAGCCCCAGAAACAAGAAATCTTTTACTGCCACATCAAACTCTAAGCTTCTCCAGTTAGATTCAATGGAGTGCTGCCTCTGTTCCCATTTCCATCTGTTGCAACACACTTCAAAATCAGTTTACTAGAGGCTTAAAAATTGGTGAGAATCAAAACTCCACAAAATGGGGTAGATATGAATTAATATAGACTTCAAATTATCTGGGAACATGGCATCCATATTATACCAAAGATTAGAACATGATGGACTGGGGAAATTTAAATAGAACCTTTAATAAGTTAAATTGAGGGATTCTTTGGGGAATAAAATTTGAACTCAAATCTAGTCTGACTCTTTTAGCACCAAGAAAAATGTTGCCTTTGTTTCCGTGGTATTCAACTTGGGAAAATGAGCCTGATTTTCCAGGGGATTTTGCAGGTCTTTAAACAGTAATAGTTTATGACATGGTGTAAATACAAAGATAAGGAAATAATGGTTGCAGTCTAATTTTGCTGGCAGTTTATACAAAATTTCATAGTGTTCTTAGAAAAATTCACATTATGTTTTCCTTTTTTCAATATCCAGAGATTAAATGTATGTTGATGGTTCAATTTATTGAGCTTTTAAATTGTTGTCTGTAATATGCTTTCTATAAACCTTGTGCTTTTTACTTAACTTCCATTTGCAAAAAATTAGATCAAGTTTGTTCTTTTTTTTCTTTTCTTTTCTTTTTTTTTTTTGTCCTATTTTCTCATGTATCTGCGAATTATGCAGCAGACTTGTCTCAGGCAGAAAATCCATCCGTCCTCTGGTAAAGACTGTGGCACTGCATTTGAGACTACTGAGCTAGTCTCTGTGGCTCCTGATATTATTCATCATAGAGTTTTGTGCCAGTTTTAGTCTCTTAGGCCTTTTCAGTTTACATTCCTCATTCAAAGAGATGCCAAGAAACCAGCAAGAAAGCATTTATTAAGTTGGACAGGGAGACATTACAGAAATGAAGGCACTGGATGGATGAGTATTTATCTTTAGTAGGCCCCAGAAGCAAGAATTGTTCAGATGGCCAAGGATTGCTGGGTTTAGTATCACACAACTTTCTTCCTCGTGCAGCATTCTTCAATTCCCAGATTACCAAAGAGAGGGCTGTGTTCAATTCCCAGATTACTAAAGAGAGGGCTGTGAAGGTACTGTATGCATCTAACCACTTCTGTGAATAGAGATAAAGCCATGCATTTTTTTAAAAAAAAAATAATTCATGATACATATCTATGCAAGAAAGAAAAGAATGTCCATTTTCAGATGTTTAGTAAATCACAATGCAAAGTTTAGTAAGATATTTTGGGTTTAATTCCTTACCACAAGTTGAGAATTGTATGAAAAAATACTTAACATTACTCTGATAGTCATGAAAGTCAGAGTGGCAGCAAAATGTTTTGTGGCTTTGGTGGGCTTCCATGGCTTAACTTCTACTGGTCTTTGCCTATCTGGAAAGCCAGAAGTCCCTTCTCATTGGTCTAGTAAATTCCAAGCTATGTAAATTCTTATTACTTAGCCTTAGAAACAAAGTTATATTTTTTAAATTAGAAATTACAAATGGGTATATCTTCAGCATCACTTATATCCACAGATATACTGAGACTCCTGCATTTGGAAAGCAAATACTTCCTGGGCTTTGAGAAGATATTTGACATCATTTCTCTTTTCCAGTCCAAGCACATTCACTATCTGGAAAGCTAAAGTTAAGCAGTTCTGACAAGTAAATATGTGAAGACAGGTGAAGAATGATACTTTCTATACTTCTTGTATATCTCTTGGGGCACTAGGGAGGGATGTTTGATTTGTAAAAATGCTTTGGTTGGTAATTTGGGGATTTCTTGTTAATGCTTTCTCTAGATTTCATTTCTGTAGTCAGGTAATTTACAGACCTTGTATACTTTGGCTTCAGGAAATGTGAGGGGAAATATCTTTAATTGGTACTGGCAGAAGTTTTTAGGCATGAGATCTCTCTAATGTCAAAATTAAAGTTTTCCCCAAGAACTCACAACTAGATTAAAAGCTCAAAGAAGACAAGTATAGTATATGTTTGTGTTACCTAAAATGTTTACCATGTTTCTTGACACATTAGTTCCTCATTGAATATGAATCACATAAGGATATTTATTGATATCAAATTATTACTAGGTTTTTGATAGGGTTAAAGAAAGGTATCTGGTCTTGTCCATTACTTGAATATTCCAACTCAGGATTAGTTCATAAGTTTATTTACCCTTTCATTTGACAAAAATGCATTGATTTCCTCTCATAAAAACACATACACACACACACATACCCCAAATTAAAACTGCATTAACTTAGGGCCAGGAGGTTTAAAGAAGTATATGGCCTTTTTCCATAGAGTTTTAAATTCAGTTTTAAAGTGTTTATGCAGAAAGAAATTAAATGAATACCTAAAAGGCTTTGTATTCTACTGGAAAAGATAAATGGTGGCATAGAAACAAATTTCTTATAGTTGAACTATAGAATATAAAATATATTTGTATTTGGGATCAGATTTCCAGTTGGAATTGGTTCATTTTGCTTTGGGTCAGATTTAGATGAAATTATTTCATTTGGAGCATTAGAGATTAATTTTTCTTTATGTACAAAAACCTGAAGAAAGAAAAAATAATTGAATTTGTAAATGTAGGACAAAACCTAACACATCTTTAAAGACAGAGGCTGTGTAATCCCTTTATCTTTTTCAAGTACCCTCACTGATCCAGAATTGATGAGTTCCACATCATTTCTATCCCTCAAATTTTCCATAAAGATGACACATGCTCATGCATAACCTCAGAAAGTTCAAAGTCATCAAGGAAAGTATCACTTTCTTAAAGTTATGCAAACCTAAATTAAAAAGAGATTTGAATTAAGCAGCTAATAGATTCACTTGCCCTAATTGTGGGAGTAAAAGGGATGAATTGTGAAAAAATAATAGACTCATTTTCTGCTTCTTTTTTTTAATTGTCTATCATCTTCACTCATAGCCTGATACTTGCAAGAAGATTAGAAAAGCAGCCTCTGAAAATGGAAATATGAGCTATTTATGCATATGGGCTCAGATAAGAAAATAGATGGAGGAAAAGAAGTATTCAAGTACAGAAACCTCAGTATCTCCCAGTGTACAAATCACTAATATGGTGCAAGAACATTATCAGCAACAGTGCAGATTCCCCAAATAAATTAATTCTGCGTTAGCTTTTTATCACTGTGACTAAAACCTGATAGGCACAACTTAGAGGGGGAAAAGTTTATGTTTTGTAGGTCACCATTCTTGGCTAACTGAATCCATTGCTTTGGGTTCATGGCGATGACTGAGCATCATGGCAAAAAAGGCATGGTGAAGGAAAGCTACTCAGTTTATGGCACTTGGGAAAGCAGAAAAATTGAAGCCCCAGGGACAAAATATAAACCCCAGAGGTTAATAGATCAGTTTCAAACAATGAAATAGAAGGTGCCATCCGAAGCCTATCAAACAGGAAAACCATGGGACCAGATGGATACAGAGCTGAGTTCAATAAAACATTTAAAGAAGAACTATACCAATATTCCTCAAATTATTTCATGAAATAAAAGAGGAAACACTTCCAAACTCATTCTATGAGGCCAATATCACCCTGATTCCAAAAACAGACAAAAATACACCAAAGAAAGAAAAATTCAGACCAATATTTCTAATGAATAAAGATGCAAAAATTCTCAATAAAATACTGGCATATTGCATACAAAAGTACATTAAAATGATAGTGCACCACAATCAAGTGGGGTTTATCTGAGGGATGCAAGGTTGGTTGAACATACAGAAATCAATAAATGTAATTCATCACACCAAAACATTAGAAAAACTAGGGATAACAGGAACATATCTCACCATTGTAAAAGCTATCTATGCTAAGCCCCAGGCCAACACGTTTCTAAATGGAAAAAGATTGAAACCTCTAAAACCTGGAACAAGACAGGGATGCCCTCTTTCACTACTTCTACTTAACGTAATTCTTGAAACTCTAGCCAGAGCAATTAGATAGATGAAAGAAATTAAAGGGATACTAATAGGAAAAGAAGAACTCAACCTATCACTATTTGCTGATGATATGATTCGATACCTAGAAGATCCAAGAAATTCCACCATAAAATTTCTAGAACTAATAAATGAATTCAGCAAAGTAGCAGGATATAAAATCAATAGGCATTTCTGTGCATCAGTAACAAATCCTCTGAAAGAGAAACTAGAAAAACTACCCTGTTTACAATAGCCTCAAAAAAAGTAAATAAAATAAAATACTTGGGAATCAACTTAATAAAAGAGGTGAAAGGCCTTTACAATGAAAACTACAGAACACTAAAGAAAGAAATTAAAGAAGACATTAGGAGATGGATAGGCAGAGTTAATATTGTCAAAATGACCATAGTATCAAAAGCACTATACAGATTTAATGCAATCCCAGTCAATGATATTTCTCATAGAAATAGAAAAAATAATCATGAAATTCATCTGGAAAAATAAGAGACACAGAATAGCCAAAGCAATCCTTAGCAAAAAGAGTAAAGTAGGTGACATCACAATGCCAGATCTTAAACTATACTATATAGCAATAGTAACAAAAACAATATGGCATTGGTACCAAAATAGACTTGTAAACCAATGGTACAGAATAGAGGACACAGAGACAACCCCACATAAATACAGTTATCTCGTACTAGACAAAGATGCCAAAAACATATATTGGAGAAAGATAGCCTCTTCACCAAATGGTGCTGGGAAAACTGGAAATCCATATGCAGCAAAATGAAATTAAACCCCTATCTCTCACCATGCACAAAACTCAACTCAAAGTTGATCAAGGACCTTGAAATACAACCAGAGATCCTGTGTCTAATAGAATAAAAAGTAGGCCCTAATCTCCATCATGTGGGATTAAGCCCCGACTTCCATAATAAGACTCCTGTGGCACAAGAATTAAAATCAAGAATCAATAAATGGGATTCAACTGAAAAGCTTCTTCTCAGCAAAAGAAATAATCAGTGAGGTGAATAAAGAGCCTACAGAATGACAGCAAGTTTTTAGCACACATGTATCAGATAGAGTACTAACCTTTATGATATCTAAAGAACTCAAAAAACTTAACACCAAAAAAAAACCCAATTAATAAATAAGCCAAGGAACTAAACAGATATTCCTCAGAAGATGATACACAATCAATCAACAAATATATGAAAAAGTGTTCAAATTTCTAGCAATTAGAGAAATGCAAATCAAAACTACTCCAAGATTTCATCTCACTTCAGTCAGAATGGCAGCTATTAAGAATACAAATAACAATTATTGTTGGCGAGGATGTGGGGGAAAAGCTACACTCCTACATTCCTGGTGGAACTGCAAATTGGTTCAGCCAATATGGAAAGCAGAATGGAGAATCCTTGGAAAACTGGGAATGGAACCACCACCACCCAGCTATCCGACTCCTCAGTTTACACTCAAAGGACTTAAAAACAGCATAGTACAGTGACACAGCCACATCAATGTTTATAGCAGCACAATTCACAATAGCACAATAACCAACCTAGATGTCCTTCATAGACGAATGGATAAAGAAAATGTGGTATATATGCACAATAGAATATTACTCAGCATTGAAAGAGAATAAAATCATGGCATTTGCAGGTAAATGGATGGAGTTGGGGAATATTGTGCTAAGTAAAGTAAGCCAATTCCAAAAAACCAAAGGCTGAATTTTTTTTTTTCTGATATGTGGATGCCTCTCCATAATTGTCATGGTCGGGGAGCATGGGAGGAATGGAGGAACTTCAGATAGGACATGAGGAGGGAGGGGAAAGGAGGGGGCATGGGGGTAGGAAACATGGTGAAATTAGATGGACATCATTCCCTAGGTATATGTTTGAAGACACGAATGGTGTGACTCTGCTTTGTGTACAACCAGAGACATGAAAAATTATGCTCTATTTGTGTACTATGAATTGAAATTCATTTTGTTGTCATGCATAACAAATTAGAGTAAATAAATAAATATATATAAATATTTTATATATATATTTCTAGAGGCACACTCCCCTAGTGCCCGACAGTCATGCCCTACCTGACTATGGTTACCTCCCAGTACAGTAGACCTTTAAAATTATTAACCCATGAAATGGATTAATTCAGTGATTAGGTTACAATTCTCATAATCTAATAATTTCACCTCTTGACATTTATACATGAGCCTTTTGAGGGACATCTCACACCTGAACTTTAGCAAATTTCCACTATTCTTAATTTCTATTCACTTATCTATGAAAAGACTCTCAATCTACATTCTAACATGCAAAATATTAGTACATTTATTAATCCCCCCCCCCCTTGATTCATGCCATCAAATTGAGCATGGGAAAGAAAGTTTAAGGAAATGCTTATGAAATTCTCTGGAATGCAGCTAAATATAAGAAAACATGAGTTACACTACCACATGCAAGTAGTAATTAGCTGGAAAAAAAAACCCACAGAGGGTTTGATGATTCTTGAATTTGGCAGCAAAATCCCAAGACCTAGGGTCTGATCTTTTTCATAAGATCAGAATCATGAAACATGAGGGTTAAAATCCATTAGTTTCCTCACGTTACCAAGAATATTTTTCTAAATTTAATGTAGCTTAAGTAAATGTCTTTTTTATTTAATTAAACATAGATACTACCAGAAGTGGTAAAAAGATATATATATATATATATATATATATATATATATATATATATATATATGTGTGTGTGTGTGTGTGTGTGTGTGTGTGTGTATTTTAACCAGGTACATATTTTTCCCTGTTCTTTCCTCACACTTCTGCACACTGTATTGCAGTATAGCACTAGGGTCACAAATTATGAAGTACATAAAAATCTAGAAAAGAATCAGCCTCTTATCCAATCAGGTAATGAGAAATAGAGAAACACCAGTACTATAGAAGATGCTATAGAAGAAATGAGGACAGGCAAATAAGCCTGCAGAGGCAAGCATGTGTCAGGCCACAATGCAAAAAGAAGATGTAGGACACAGTAGACGGACAGTACTGGTTAAAACAGAAAGGAGAGGGATTTACAATAAGGGAGGAGGTGATGGTAGAGAGTTTAGGGTTACATTTATAAAAACAAGTGATTGGAGCTTCTGGCTCCTAAGTGGGAAAAATGAAGGTCCAGAGATAGAATCAGGTTGACGACTGAAAAAACAAGCTTCATGTTAAAGAGCAGAAGGTTGATAAGTGAGGAGACTCTGGGTCTTTAAAGATCACAAAAGCTAGGCTGAACAGACTCAACTTGAAACAAGAAATGGAAAAATCATTGACACTGTCTATTGGGTTAAAATATAGATATAGAGACCTGGTCAGCTTCCAAGCCCAAGATTTATTGGCTATGAACTTGGGACAATTTTTTTAAATCTCTCAAATGCACTTTTTTTTTCTCTAAATAATATATCTATAGTGTAGTGTTGTTATACAGACTAAATAGGCTTACTTATGCAAAATATTTGGTCTGCTTTAGTAAGTGCTTACTATTATCACTAACCTTTCTTTCTTCTTTTAGAAAAGTGATTTTTAAAGTGGAGTATTGGCAGAAATGACTAATCAGTGAGGGACATTTGAGATCAAATTTAGTGGAGGATTCAGTGGATTAAAATAGAGAATAAGTTAATTATTTTAATATATTCAAAGGTTAGTAAACATTATTAATAATTTAGCATTGTTTCTGGAACAGAACTTGATTTTAACAACATGAAATAGTTCCTTTCATTAATATTCAACAGTTCATTTATATGAACGGTACTATATAAGTAGTATCCTAGCTATTTTATAAAAAATAATGACAATATTTGGTTTTAAAAATATTTGGAGTGCTATATATTTTCCTTTCCAAGAGTCATTCCTTTACTCATTTGAGCATTAACAAATATAGTAAAGGGAATTATTCCTGCTTTTAGCACAAAATATTTCACTATTAAAAGGGTGACCTGATCTTAATAAACCTTAAAGTTATTATTGGCTCTCAATTCTTTCTTTGCCACTGAATGAATATTTGTATGTGTGCAAGTTCTGAAACCTAATACAAACTCCAAAATGGTCCAAATCCTTAAGAAACTCCTTTCATACATTCAAATGGTATTAAGAGTACTCAAAAAAGTATTTCAAACTCTTTACTCTGTCTTTGTTGTAATATAATGTTTTGCTGTTATGGTTTTACTTACCTATGAGTAGATATATCAGAATTTAAATAATAGATATTGGATGTGCCATCTATATTATATATAAGAAAACTGTTCCCAACAACCTCAATATTTTAGACATCTCAAAGCACCATGGAAAAGAAAATAAGCCAGCAGTTTAATTCTACTAAGTTGGAGTATTTTCTGGCATCTACTCAAGTGAATTTATATTAAATATTATTAAAGTCTTGATTTTCAATTTAACTTTCAGTGGTAGAACAAGATCATTCTGTATCTTGTTTTCAAAGAATCATTTGCACATTGAAGTCAAAATATTAAATCTGTCATTGATGCCTTTCCACATTTTTTGTTGAAGAATCTGATAAAACCCTCTACCCTCTATTAAGTGGGCTTTGAGACACCCTTGATCTATTCTCAATATCCATTTTCGTTATTAATCCTGCAATATGTACTTGACATTAATCATATTCTTTCCCTTGGGAATGTGAAATTAGTACACCAAATTGCTATCGTGGTACCAGGCAAGGAAGTTTACAGAGGCTTGGAACAAATGTCAGGGCAACATAAAGGGTCATGTGGATGTAGTCAAATCAGTTACTTCAACAAAGTGACATGAAGCAGATGCCCAAGTAAAGGAAGAAACATTAGACCCCAGAACAAACGTAATCAAGATACGAGCATCTTTGGTTATTATTAAACAATGTAACAATTCCTCATTACAGAACCATTTTGGCCTAACTCAATTTTCTTCTAGTTGGATTCTGTGAAGTTCCCTTGATGTTCTATGATAATAAATGTTATTTATTATATGTAGATATAGAGATTATTTTTCCTTATAGTTATATGATACTTGAATATCATATAGGCAATGAATGCCATGTAGATTTTCCATTTTTATTTTTAGGTACTGGGGATTGAACCCCCGTTGCTTTACTATTGAGCTACATCTTCAGCCTTCTTGTGTTTCTATTTTGAGACAGAGTCTCACTTAATTGCTTGAGGCTGGCCTCAAACCTGCAATCCTCCAGCTTCAGCCTCCTGAGCTGCTGGGATTATAGACATGTGCCACCATGCCCAGTTCATTGATCTTTCATTTTTAATACTTTATAGTATATACCACATTAATAAATACTACATACAAAAATAACAGGGTCAACATTTTATATAAAATCCTAAGCCTTGCTTTTCATCACTCTCCCTAGGTGTCTCATATCCTAACTATCCCCCTCCTTCCTATGGATGGATGGATTGATAGCTAGATAGACAGATACACATAGATACAAATCTTAGATCTTAGACGTTCCAAGAAGTATGAAGTAGGAACTAATTGGTCCTGTCATGAGAGTAATGGAAAATAAAAATATACAGTAGGCCATTGTCATTCTCAATAAGATAAACATGGGGGAACTTGAGAAAAGCTGTAGGGCTTATCCATCAATTTATTACATTCTAGACAACACATGAGTGTCTAATGTGCATTTAAATTTTAGGTTATACCAGAAATCTCATGATTGGGTCAGTTCTTATCTCTGGAATCTGTCTAACCCACACTCCAGTTTAAGAAGCCAAGTGTGCTGTGTAAGAGAAATAAACAGTGATTAAAGGCTTTAAATATCATGAGAATCAAGCAATGTCTGTTTTAATTCACCAATG
This sequence comes from Marmota monax, assembly GCF_021218885.2. Classification (NCBI taxonomy): domain Eukaryota; kingdom Metazoa; phylum Chordata; class Mammalia; order Rodentia; family Sciuridae; genus Marmota; species Marmota monax. The sequence continues at coordinate 325,857 of NW_026693558.1, forward strand.
TATTCCCTAATACTGCACAGTGCCTTTGACATAGTTGGTCCTTTAAGTGTATTTTGAGTAGTCAAAAAACTGAATGAATGAATAAATGAAAAAAATTACAAGTCATATTTTTTAAAGTTTTTCCAAAATTGGCATAATAAAGAAAAATATCTTTGGAGAGACTCTATAAGACAATATACAAGGGAAACAATCTCCAGTGTCACATATTGCACAATTTGAAGCTTTCATAGATGAATATATTATACATCCTGAGTTACGGCTGTTCCAAAATTTTCCAAAATGTTGGAGTTTCAGTCTTCATGTTTTATCTTGAAACATGTTAACCTATTAGAATAAAAATGTATACAATTGGGAAGGAAAACTTTGTTATTATATTAAAATCCGAGTCATAAGAGATCTAGTGGTTACTGCAAATAATTATGATTGTCTTCTAAAGGAAGATTTCCGAACTTCTCTTTTAACCTGGTTCTGATTGTGAATATTTGCTGTGAAGAAGTCAATGTGATAAAGATACGAAATACTTCAACTTCTCTACTTGAGTAAAGTCCCGGAGGAAAAGTCTTGGGTTGTACAAACAATTCGTCTTGGTTGTTATCACCACTTACAACATTTACACAAATGTGGAAACACTAAGAAGAGATCAGTTTCCTCTCTTTTGAATGTAAAATACCAGAAGGAAATTTTGTTTGGCTGTCTCCTCAAAGAATATCACTTGTGTGTAAACACCACCAGTCCAACAGAGGGAGCTAAATGCACACAGGGATTTAGGGAGATGGGAGAAATTATTAGATTAAGGCCTCGCTTTTATTTTCCTGCCAACATCCTTGCCTAGCTCTCACTGAGAAGGATGAGGGAGGGGATAGAGAGTTGACCTGGGAGCCTCCTCACATTACTACTAAGCCTCTGTTTTCCTTTTACTCCTTATTATTCTAGCTTCTCCTGCTTTCTCACTACAATTTCTCTCTCTCTCTCTCTCTCTCTCTCTCTCTCTCTCTCTCTCTCTCTCTCTCTCTCTCTCCTTTCCCCTTTTTCTCATATGCTACATGTGACAAGGGCTTCCATGACCATGATTTATTGCTGTCATCAGGATTTAGGCCATAATGTAGCTACTCCTGTGCTTACCAATATTCGTATACTTTTCAATTCCAGTTTTTGTCCTCAAATTTAACTCCATGCTTCAGATTCCTGGAGTAAAGGTGCCAGTGATGAGAAAGCCATCCCAGCGTGACTGGCAATGCAAACTCTAAGCCAATCCAAGAACATTGGGTGAAACAAGATTTTTTTTTCCTATTTTAAATGTATTAATATTGTTTTCCACACAAAGCAAATGACAAAAACTTATAATGTACAAATCAGAAGATATACAAAGTTAAAGATATCTTGGAGTCTCAGGAGACTGGAAATAAATGGCATTCTAATTCCCTTAAAGGAAAATAAATACACCCTAAACTTTTCAGACTTAAAAAACTGCTAAAGTAACTATTCTATTCAAACAAATCTAAAATGATTAATAATCAGAGGAGTGTCAATTACATGCTATATTTAAAACAAAGATACCAAAATAAACAAAAAATATATCTATCAAAAAGTATACTTCTGAGCATAATCCTACATTTCAAATTCATTATATTTTATCATTATTTTCACATTATTAGTACTGAAATCTGGAATACTGACATCAAAGTATCTCAAACACTTCACAATTGATCTAAGAGTAAATAGAAATTTTTTTTTGCAAAACTTATTTTGATAAATATCAATATATCCTCCAATTGCTCCATCTAACAATATTTATGCTTCCAAAACACTCTTCCATTTGTAGTTTCTGGAGTTGAGTACAGCATCTTAAATGTAGGCGTGCGTATATTCAACTTGGAGTTTAGAGGTACTAAAAATAATAAATATATACTATGTACTTTTATAGAACTTGCTTTTTTTTCCTCTAAGATACTGAGGTCAGAAAAGCAACAGACACATTTAGATTTGCCTGCAGTAGTCACATGATGTTTAAGGACAAACCTTGGATTTCATTCCATTCTACTTAATGGCTGCTTCTGGCCATACTCCCTGAGGATGTCTATTCTGTTTCCCTGACATTTGTAAAGGTTCAATAAACTTTTGTTGAATGCCCAGCTTTTTTCACTTTCCTGTTCTTGCCTACAGGAAGTTCTTTTTCTACTTCTTTTACAACAGTACTTTGGAGCCCCAGAATCTCTGCTGAATTGTAGAATGCCAACATGAGAGGGGTAAAAATAATTGCACACTTCTTTATATGAGGAAAGGTGAGGAGTTGCCTCATATTGAACCCTCATTAAAAGGCAGACCCTGATTTAGGTGCTTTATATTATGCTGAAACATATGAAAATGTAATATCTGAAGGCCAAAACTAGTAAATTATCAGCAATTTTTTATGGTTCAACGTGATAGTTTTCTCTATTCATAACGTCTGAAGTCTGACAGAAATTTTAATACAAGAAAATTAGTTGTGTCAAGTCTACGAATCTAACACACACTTTCAATTTCTCCTTTTCTTTCTCATTTCCCTCTCTCCCATTCCACTGTTTTATTTCAGAGTTTTGAATTTTCCAATTTCATCAATCAACCATCAGGCCAGCATTAATTGTGGGGTTTCATTTTCCACTCTGCTATACTAATGTGCTGTCTAAAATGGTGGAGTTCAAATCTCTGACATCTGCTGGCTCAACACTTTGGCTCCAGCTTAGCTTAGTATCAATGGCACCACAGTTGTTTTCTGAACAAATCAAATTTTGATATCCAGTCCTCTAAAATAACACCATGAAAATTATCTTTTTTTGTACAATTAATACTAAAAAATAGTTATTCGTTACTGCAATTCACATACTGAGGCCAAATCAAGGAATCATGGCATAATTTCTTTGTCATAACTTACTAGACTATCTATATATTTAATGTCAAATTAGAGAATGTACTCACAGTTCATTCCACTATCCATGAAAAAAAAATTGCTGACAGGCATTTTTACAAGGCAGTTAATATTTTTAAGTCCAAATGAAATATTTTTCTACCGTCTTTTTATCCAGCATTTATAGTACATTTGAGAAAGTCTTTTGTAGATAAGGTCTATATTTCTTTTTATGCAACCCTTAGAAATGTTCAAATTGAGCAACATTAACACATGCCAAATCATGATGATAGTACTATTATTTTCAGGCTTTTTATAAAAGTAACTAAGATTTATTAAAATTCTCATAGATAAAAAAGTACTATTATGAAATTTTTTCTTATTAAACATTTAATTAGAAAACATAACAAAAGAATCATATGCTTAAACACAGCCTTAAAGGAACTAGTAGGCAAATTTAGATTGTTTGAGTTTGAGTCACAGTCTAGGAAACGCTCCAAGTTCTGTTATCTATTTATTTTATAATATGCAAATACACTTAGATTAAAGATACTTTTACATTTATATTATGCAAATAAAAATTATTATTTTCTTTAAAGGAATATATAAAACAATAAATTAATCCACATAATTAATATGCAGTGGAGTAGCATATGACAAAAGTTTGGGTGTCAAGTTTTTCCCAGACAAGATTTATTCTTTGATTATATTTGTACTAGTAAAATACTCTGAGGTACGCACAATTTATATGTTTTGAATAACATGAATGATTTATAAGAAAAGCCATTTTTACCTAACTTTCTAGAAAATCAAATGCTGAATTTCAGAAACTGTAAGCATTTTACAAGTTTGGAAATTTGATTATTTGAGGTGTAACCAACACAAACTTCTAATCTTTTTAATGCTTGCCCATTTACAAAACAAGTTATCTGTTTTTTCTTTAAAAATTAAGAAGTCTGGTCATAACTGACAATTGACCAGCAAGCAATTTGGTTCTGATTTACTTTCCAAAAACCCACCATGATTGTCCAATGCTTTTAATTGACCAGGACAATTTGTTTTGTGAAAAAAAGGTCAATGTTGACATAAAGAGAAAGATTTTCTTGAAAGGATTAACATAAAGAAGGAAAATGATACTGAAGTTTAGTTGTGCCAAATTCTAGAAAAGTATACTTAAGAGATGAAGATTACAAAGATCCAAAATGTAATATGGACTGAAATGTCTTATTTTTAAAGGTAGCTTCTTTGAATTATAAAATTAACTCTTAGGCCTGAGTATTAAATGAATGCTACTCTAATTTAATGATGAGCAATCTCAGAAGACTAAATATAGTTGTATTTTGTTTTCAATTTTATTTATAAGAACTTTATAGCATAAATCATGCAATCTCCAAGACACTTAAAATCTCTATCAAAATTGAAGAGGGTTTTCTATAGTTAACTGTCAACATATAAAGAGAATGTGAAAAAGGAAAATAGACATATGTAACTTGTAACAGGTCTCATACAATGAAATCTACCTTGGGAGAAGAACACCCAAGCATTCATTTTCAAGGAAGTTGAGAGAAACAATGTTACAAAATTTAATATCATTCACAAACATTTATTTATTTTCCCATGCATTCATTATCTCATAATTAAATGAGAGTGATGTCTTCTATTGGAGTATCTATATAACAGTACCTTTTGCATTCCATTTAATAAGCTATTAGTTTCCATTAATACTAAAGTGATTTATTAGAGACATTGTGTATCCATTTCTTTTGACTTGAAAAGTTACTTCAAACTCAATTCAAAAGTAGGAATAAACAATCATTTACAAAGACACTAAGTTAAAAAAAAAGAGGGGGGGTGGAGAGTGGACATATGCAAGTCTTGGAAGAAAAACTCAAAACAGCTTTTTTTCCCCATTTTTCTTCTTTCTTTTAGGACAAGACCAACGGGTTAATTTAACAATTTCCTGATTTTTCTCTTATTTTTACTCCATCTTTTCCTCTAACTGTCTTTATTCATTAACTATGTTTCTAAGTAACAAGTCTTTGCTGTATAATAATTTTCAAGTTTGCTATAAACTCTGCTCTAATTTCCTAGTAATTTGAGAAGACAACCACAGCTGCAATTTTGAGGCTGCCAGTGATTCCCAATACTGGCAGTTTTCCTGAAAAGAAAAAGGAAATATAACTACTCCCACAAATTTACCACAAATAGTAAGCCTGTGACAAATTCTAAAATTTGCATACAATTACCATTAAGTGGAACAAAAGCATCATTATCTCTAACAATAGCTGATTTAAACTGCTAACATAATGAAATTCAGCCAAATCCTGCTGAACAACACTTTGTGAAGTGTGCTAATGAGAATCTTTTTTTTTTTTTTAATTTTGTTTAGTTGTAGATGGACACAAAACCTTTGTTTTGTTTATTTAGTTTTTTTAATGTGGTGCTAGGGATTGAACCCAGTACCTCCCTCACTCATGCTAGGCAAGCCTCTACCACTGAGCCACAACCCCAGCCCAATGAGGATCTTTTAATGGGGATCTACATTGAAGAGCATGTTCCTCAAACTGCAAACTGTGGATTCCTTAAGGAAAAGCAGATATGATGTCAGTGCTCGTATGAGTCCTCAACTTTGAGAACTAATTTAAATGAGTAAAGGAACATTTCCGATACTAAAAAGATTGCTTAAAATCACATTCTTTTGGGGGATAATTTCTGTTTAAATCCTCTAAAATAACGCCCACATCATACTTTGCTATTAATTAAATGGAAACTGTATGTATGGTTAGCATTTGCAAAGCACGACACTGCTTAAAACTGTACCATGAATTTAGGAGTCATTTATACCAAAGTGTAGCAACTAAGTAAAACTATGAGCCAGTGTTCATTTTGAAAAGATACTGATCTCCAGTAAAATATGCTTCAATAAAGACTAAATTTACAAGAATAAAAAATGTTTCATGAAGATTGAGAGAGTAATGGCAGCAAAATGGTGTAAAAGTAAGTCCCAGATTTTGTTTCCCCAAAGAAACACAGATTTAGCAACAACATATAGGCCAGAAAACCTTTATCAGAGTTCAGTTGAGAGGCGGCAGTATCCCAGAGAAGCACAAAACTGAGGGCAGCTGCATTGAAATAGATTTTTTAAAAAGCAAATTTACTTTATCCACATCAGCTCCTTCCCTATACCAGCCTATTTAGCAACAACGGAGACTGCTTCAGCTGATGGCTTCTCCCTCAGGAACAAAACAGTGGAACAAGTACACAGTGTCATAGGTCTTTCTATTCACTGTAATAGGGACTTGTTTCTGTCTCTCCTCTCAAAGAACAATGATAGACCTTGTATAGTTCAAATGTCTCAGAGAAATTAAGAACGGAGAAAATAGGAACTTATTTTACTGCAGTCAGAAAGCTTTGCAAGATTGGGAAAAGACAATCCTAAAACTTATCCTCTAGGAGGGAAGAATAGAAGTGAAGCACATATCCTGTGTCTTAGAATTTCAGTGGATTGTCTATGGGAAAGGAGTGGGCAGCTTACTGCAGCCAGCAGAGAAGTTGAGAAGGTGTCCAACTCTTAGACTTTTCCCCAGGACAAAGGAAGAGGAGTTGAGTATACTTCTAAGTAAAGGTATGAGAAGTTCCTAGAATCTCTAGTCAGGCTGATTAATGAAGGCTCTCTCTGTTAAAGCCAGCCTATAAAAATTAGAAAAAGTAGCATTTCCTTTGATTGCTCATATACCAATGTAAACTCAAAAGAAACATGGAAAAAAAAAATCAGTGATATACGACACAAGTATAGGAACAAAATAAATGTCTAGTAACCAATGCTAAATAAACCAATGCTAAATGAATTGCCAGACAACTAATTCAAAATAATGACTTTAAAGAAGCTCAGAGAGTTATAAGAGAACAGAGAAAGACAACGGTAAGGTCAGGTACCGATGACCAAAAGGGAGCAGTTTAAAAGCTGCTGAACAACGCTTTCTTGAGATTCACTCCTGGGCAAGACTCTCCAGTCCAACAGAGCGGGTCCGAGGGGAGTCGCATCCAGGCTCATCTGGATTGTAATTTTATTGGGCTTAGGGCAGGAAGGGAAGGCTTTGGACAGGAAAGGGAGGTTTTTTGGATCCCTTGTCCTCCTGGGGTTGGTCAGGGGATCTTGCTGAGCTCCATGTCCTTCCAGGATCAGTCAGGATACCCCGCTGATCCACAGTGGTTATCACTACTTGTCTGTTGGCGCCTGATTGGTTGTTGCCTGATGCTTTGTTCCCTTAGCCACCTCAACTGACCCAACAACAACCAAAAGAAATCAGGAAAATGATGCATAAACAAAAGAAAAATACAGCAAAAAGTTAGAAACCATAGAAAAAGAAACAAAAATTCTGGAGTTGAAGAATAAATAACAGCATTACAAAATTCAACAGAAACTTCAACAGCAGTGTTGATCAAGCAGGATATTGAGCAAAGTTAATAACAATAGAAATAAATGGCAAATAATGAAAAAAAAAAAAAAAACTCTAGGAGACTTACAGAATACCACCAAGCAAACAAATATATGCAAATACACATCTCAGAAAGAGGAGAGAGAGAAATGGGAAGAAAACTTAGTTAGTAGTCAAAACTTATTTAGTAGTCAAAAACTTACTTAATAGTCAAAATTTCCCAAGTATGGGAGTGGAAATAGACATCCAGATCATCCAAAAGGACCCCAAATAGGAGGCAAAATCTACACTGAAGCACATTGTAATCATTTTGTCAAAAGTCAATGACAAAGAGAATTTTGAAAGCAGCCAATGAAAAGCAAATCATCATATGCAAATGATCTCCATAAGACAATCAGCACATTTTTTCAGCAAAACTTCGCAAGTCAGAATATGTTACATCTAAAATGCTTAAAGAAAAAAAAAACGTTAACCAAGAATAATATACCCAACAAAAACTCTCTTTCAAAAATTAAGAAGAAAGACTGTCTCAAAAAATAAAAGAAACACTTAGTAGGCTTGCCTTATAAGATAGATATGGTAGAGATAGTTGTTAAAGTTGAAGTGAAAAGGAATCTAAACTGCGAAACAGGAACTAAGTGATAAAGGTAAACATATAGACAAATGTAGAATAATACTGTGATACTCCAATGGTGGTGTATAAATCACTTAATTTTGTATTAATGTTAAACAAAAATATTAAAAATATCAACTACAAAAAATTAATGGATACACAGCAAAAAGATGCAAATTGTGACATCAATAACGAAGTGAGTGCTGGGCATGTTGGTATAATTCCAGCTCCTCAGGAGTCTGAGGCAGGAGGATCACAAGTTTGAGGTCAGCCTGCACCATTTATCAAGATTCTGTCTCAAAATAAAACTAAAATAAAAGAGCTATGGATGTAGCTCCACAGTAGAATGCCCTGGGTTCAATCCCGAGTAACACACACTCACGATCATGATCATGATGAAAAAATAACAGTAAGGGCTGGTTATGGTGGTACAATCTTGTAATCCCAGCAGCTCAGGAGGCTGAAGCAGGAGGATAGCAAGTTCAAAGTCAGCCTTAGCAATTTAGTGAGGCCCTAAACAACTTAGGAATATCCTGGCTCAAAACAAAACATAGTTCTTATTATGGTATGTGGATCAGTAGTGAAGAACCCCTGGGTTAAATCTCTAGTATCAAAAAATGAACAAACAAACAAACAAACAAACAATTGCAAGGCTGGGGAGTTACCAAGGTACAAAGTTTTTGTATGTGTTGAAGTTAGGTTGCTGTGAACTTAGAATATCCTGCTATAACTGTGAAATATTTTATGTAAGCCTCATTATAATCACAAAGAGAATACTACATAAGTTACACAAAAGAAAAATAGTTAAAACATAATAATACAAAAAAAAAAAATAAAAAAAGGACAGTGAGAGACAAAGAAAATCCAAAGAACTGCAAGAGAAAGAAAAACAATTAAGAAAATAGCAACAGTAAGTCTTCCTCTATTAAGAATTACTTCAAACATAAATGGATTAAACTTTCTAATCAAAATACATAGAGTGACTGAATAGACTTTAAAAAAAATCTAACTATTTTCAGCTTTCTTTAGACCTAAGGACACAGAGGCTAAAAGCAAAGAAATGAAAAAGTGAATTCCATGCAAATTTTAGAATAAAGAAAGCAGTGGTTGTTGTTGTAACAATTAAGAAAAAATATACTTTAAGGAAAAATGTCTCAAGTGATTAAGAAGGATAAAAAATTAAAACTGTACAACAAAGGAAAAAATAGGAATGTGCAGAGAGACCCTACAGAAGGGAGAAAACCCTTGCTAGTTATTCTTACAGAGGATAAACATGTAGAGGATATAAAGAAGTCAAAAAACTTAACACCATAAAACCAATTAAAGAATGGGCAAATTAATTAAACAGACATTTCTCAGAAAAATAAATAGAAATGGCCAATACATAAAAGAAAAAAATGTTCAACAGCATTAACAATTAAGGAAATGCAAATCAAAACTACACTGAGATTTCACCTCCCACCAGTCAGAATGGCAGTCATCAGAATACGAGCAGTAATAAATGCTGGAGAGGATATGGAGAAAAAGAAACACTTACCCTATTGGTGGCATTATAAATTTTCACAACCACTATGGAAATCAGTATGAATGTTCCTTAAAAGACTAGGCACGAAACCACTGTAAGACCCATGTATACTACTTCCCAGTATTTATGCTGAAAAACTAAAATTATCATACTACCATGATACATGTATACCTATATTTTATAGCAGCACAATTCACAATAGCCAAATTACAGGAGCAGACTAGTTGTCCATCAATGGATGAATGGATAAAGACAGTAAGAGCGTTTTATTCAGTTTTGAAGAAAAATAAAATTATGTCAATTGCAGGAAAATGGATGGAACTTGAGAACATTAAGCAAAATAAGCCAAACTCAGAAGGTCAAGGGTCTTATGTTTCTCTCATATATGAAAGCTAGAGAGAAGAAAGAGAAAGAAATGTGAGGGGACAGGGAACTTATGAAAATCAAAGGGAGAGCAGTAGAGGAAAGAGACCAGGGGGTAGGAGGAGGTAACAGTGGTAGGGAATGATATTGAATAAATTATACAGTTACATTGTGTGCATGTATGAAATATAACAACAAATCCCTTCATTATGTACAACTATAATGCACCAATAAAAAATGTGAGAAGAAAATAAAGGAAGGCATCATATAATTATATTATTATCTTTCATATTATATATTATTTTATATTATTATATCTTTCATCAGAAAGACATAATAAATTATAAATATAAAAGCATCCAAGATCAGAGCAACTAAATACATTAACATTGACAGAATTGGAGAAATAAGCAGTAGTGCAGTAATAGTAGAAGATATCAATCCCTACTTTCAATGATAGATAGAATACCCAGACCAAAAATCAATAGGGGAACAGCAGATTTAAGCAACACTATAGATAAAAGGTATACACACACACACACACACACACACACACAGAATATGCCACCCAACAACAACAGAATGAACATTTTTTTAAGCGCATGTAGAACATTCTTTAGAATAGAGCCTATATCAGGTAAACAAGTTTATAAATTTAAAAAAAATTTAAATTAGTCCAGTATCTTTTCTAACCACAATAGACTAAAATGAGAAATTAAATAATGAAAGTTGGAAAATTAAAAAAGTATGTGGAAATTAAACAATACATTCTTAAAGAGTCAATGAGTCAAAAAAGAACTAAAAAAGGAAATCAGAACCTATCATGAAACAAATGAGTCTTGAGAAAGATCATCATAGTTAGAGGCAGTATACAAACTGATTTCAAAACACACTTCACAGCTATATTAATTATGGGAATATATTGCTGGCATAAAGCAAACATAAAAACTAATGAAAGAGAATAGAGGGCACAAAAATAATCCTCTTTAAAAGGTCTACTGATCTTCCACAAATGTCAAAATACACACAATAGTGAAAGGATAGTCTACAAATGTGTTGGGAAAACTGAATATCCATGTGCAAAAAAGAAAAGAAAAGAAATTAGACCCTTATCTCATACCATTGCTATGGTTTAAATATGGTTTGGGTATGACATGCCCCCCACCCCGTCTCCCACAGATTCATGTTCTAGAAGTTGGACTCCAGTGTGGTAGTGCTAGAAGGCAGTGGAATCTTTAAGAGATGGAGCCTAATGGGAGGTAATTAGGTCATGGTGTAATACCATCATGAATGTATTAATGCTGTCCCATGGGTGTTCTATCCCTTACGTAACCAGATTATTATTTTGAGTCTGAGTTGTTATAAAGCAGGAGTGCTCCATGTTCTTGGCCTCTTCTGTATGAGGCTGCTTCCCTTTCTGCTTCTCTGTCATATTGTGACACAACCAGGGCAACTTCATCAAAATGTTGGCAACAGGCTGCTCATACTCTCCAGAATCGTGAGCCAAATAAACCTCCTTATGAGTTATCCAATCATAAGCATTTTGTTATAACAAAATGGACCAAGACAACCACACACAAAAATAAACTCAAATTAGATTAAAGATTCAAAACTAAAATATGAAACTATAAAATTCCTAGAAGAAAACTACAGGGACAAAGCTTTTTAACATGATTCTAAGCAATGGTTTATTGGAAATGACACCCAAAACACAACAGAAGCAAAATTGGGAAAAAAATGTCTATAAGGTATGTATGTGATAAGAAGTAATATACAGCTTTCCATATTGGCTGCACCAATTTGGAGCCCCACCAGCAGTGTATGAGTGTTCCTTTTCCTCAGCATCCTTGCCAATATTTATTGTTGTTTGTATGCATAATAGCTGCCATTCTGACTCCTGTGAGATGAAATCTTAGAGTGGTTTTGATTTGCATTTCTCTAATTGCTAGTTATGATGAACATTTTTTTCATGTATTTGTTGATTGATTGTACATCATCTTCTGAGAAGTGTCTCGTCAGGTCCTTGGCCCATTAATTGATTGAGCTATTTTGTTGTTGTTGTTGTCTTGCTTTTTGAGTTCTTTTTATACACTAGTATTAGTGCTCTATCTGATGTGTGAGGGGTAAAAATTTGCTCCCAAGATGTAGGCTCTCTATTCACTTCACAGATTGTTTCTTTTGCTGAGAAGAAACTTTTTAGTTTGAGTCCATCCCATTTATTGATTGTTGTTTTTAATTCTTGTGCCACAGGAGCCTTATTAAGAAAGTTGGGGCCTAATCCCATATGATGGAGATTAGGACCTACTTTTTATTCTATTAGACACAGGGTCTCTGGTTGCATTCCTAAGTCCTTAATCCATTTTGAGTTGAGTTTTGTGCATGGTGTGAGATAGGGATTTAATTTCATTTTGTTTCATATGGATTTCCAGTTTTCCTAGCACCATTTGTTGAAAAGGTTATCTTTTCTACAATGCATGTTCTTGGCACCTTTGTCTAATATAAGATAATTGTAGTTTTGTGGGTTAGTCTCTCTGTCCTCTATTCTGTACCATTGTTCTACCAGTCTGTTTTGGTACCAATACCATGCTGTTTTTGTTACTATTGCTCTGTAGTAGCAGTATGGAGACTTCTTAGAAAATTGGAAATGGAGCTACCATTTGACCCAGCGATCCCTCTCCTGGGTCTATACCCAAAGTACTTAAAAACAGCATACTACAGGGACACAGCCACATCAATGTTTATAGCAGCACAATTCACAATAGCTAAATTGTGGAATCAACCTACATGCCCTTCAATAGATGAATGAATAAAAATATGTGGCATATATACACAATAGAATATTACTCAGAAATAAAAGAGAATAAAATCATGGCACTTGCAGGTAAATGGATGGAATTAGAAAAGATAATGCTAAGTGAAGTTAGCCTGATTCATAGTGGGATAGGGAGAGGGAGCAGGGAGGGAATAGATGAACTCTAGTGGGATGGGAAGGGAGGGGGCATGGGGTAATTAATAATGGTTGAATGTGATGATCATTATTATCCAAAGTACATGTATGAAGACACAAATTGGTGTGAATATACTATGTATACAACCAAAGATATGAAAAATTGTGCTCTATATATGTAATAAGAGTTGTAATGCATTCCACTCTTATGTATAAGTAAAAAAATAAATAAATAAAGAGAATTTTTAAAAATGCAGTACAGAGGCTGGGGCTGTAGCTCAGTGGTACAGTGCCTGCCTCACATGTGTAAGGCACTGGGTTCGATCTTCAGAACCCACATAAAAATAAATAAATAAAATAAAGGTAATTTTTTAAAAATGCAGTAAAAAAGTAATATACAAAATATATAAGGAATATCCACAACTCAATCGCCTGACATAAAAATGGGCAAAGGACTTAGATATTACTTCAAATATGAAATGCAAATAGCCAACAAGTATACACAAAGGTATTCAATATCATTAAACATCAGGGAAATGAGAATCAAGACCACAGTGAAATATCATCTCGAATCTAGTAGGGTGGCTATTAGTAAAAACACAGAAGAAAGCAAGTGTTGACAAGGTTGTGAAGAAAAGGTAATCCTTGCACACAGTTCAAAAGAATGTAAAATGGTGTAGTTGTCATGGAAAATAATATTGATATTTCTCAAAAAATTAAAAGTAGAACTACCATATAATCTAGCAATTCAACTTCTGAATATACATCCAAATACATTTAAGCCAGGATCTCAAAAAGATATTTGTACTTCCTTGCTCATTGCAGCATTATTCACAATAGCCAAGATACATTAAAAAAAATCCATTGGCACAAGAATGGATACAGAAAATGCAGTATATGGATAATACACTGGAATATTGTTCAGCCTTACAAAAGGAGGGAAACTTGCTGTATGCAGCAAAATTAATGAAATCAGTGAATTTTTAAAAGTAGAATAAGCCAGTAATAAAAGTACAAATACTGCATGATTCCACTTATATGAAATACCTACATAATCAAACTCAAAAAAGCAAACAGTAGAATGGTGTTTGCCAGGAGCAGAGGGGAGGGGGACATAGGAAGATGTTCACTATGTCAAAAGTTTCAGTTATAAAAGATGAATAAGTTCTACATGACAAAGTTTCAATATTGCATTGTGTACTTAAATTTTTGTTAAAAAGATATATCTCAGGGGCTGGGGATGTGGCTCAAGCAGTAGCGCGCTCGCCTAGCATGTGTGCGGCCTGGGTTCGATCCTCAGCACCACATACAAACAAAGATGTTGTGTCCGCCGAGAACTAAAATAAATAAATAAATAAATATTAAAAAAAAAAGATATATCTCAAATTTATTAACACACACACACACACACACACGAATGGAGGAATAATTTTGGTGGTATGCATGTGCTTATTATTGTAATTGTGGTGATGGTTTTATAGCTATCTGCACATCCAAATTGATCAAATTACAGATGTATAACGAATACATGAAGTAGAACTATTAATATTAAAAATAAAAGAAATATGTCTTACCAGGTCATATACAGGAGAGTATACTAGAAGTCATATTTACTTTTCTCTTTGTTTATTACTCTAAACATACTGTTATTCCTTCACATAACTTTAACTTCAACTTTTCCTCTTTCATTGCTTTAATACTAAAATAGATGGGTATTTTGCAAAAATGAGGCAATATCTTTGATGAACAAATATGCCAATTAAGAATCTTCAGTCAGAATGGCAATTATCAAGAAAACAAGCAACAACAAATGTTAGTGAGGATGTGGGAAACATCTACCTTCATACATTGCTGGTGGGACTGCCAATTGGTATAACCACTATAGAAAGCAGTATGGAGATTCCTCAGAAACCTAGGAATGAAACCACCATTTGACCCAGTTATCTTACTCCTCAGCACAAACCCAAAGGACTTAAAATCAGCATACTACAGAGACATAGACACATCAATGTTTATAGCAACTCAATTCATAATTGCCAAACTATGGAACCAAACTAGGTGCCCTTCAACTAATGAATAAATAAAGAAAATGTGGTGTATATCGACATGGAATATTACTCAGCTATAAAAAGAATGATTTTATTACTTTTTTCCAGTAAATGAATAGATCTGGGGACTATTATGCTAAGTGAAATAAGCCAATCCCTAAAAACCAAAGGCCAAATGTTTTCTCTGATATGTGGATACTAACACACAACAAGGAAGGGTGAAGAATAGATGTTCAATGGATTAGACAAAGGGGAATAAAGGGAAGGGAGGGAGGATTGGGATAGGAAAGTCAGAGGAATGAAACTAACATGATTTTTCTATGTACATGTATGAATATACTACAGTGAATCTGCACATCATGTATGACCACAAGACTGGGATTGTAATTAGAATAAGACAAACTCTATATTTGTATAAATATGTCAAAATAAATACTACTGTTATATATAACTAAAAGGAACAAATAAGATTTTAAAATAATCTATTATGTCTAAATTACTGTCCTAAACATTCCTGTGACTATAAAACAAACTTAAAGCATTTTTTCTGCTTTCAAAAAGTTTCCATCTGGAAAGGATAAAATATATTTTCACATATTTATGTCTGAGCCAAAGTGCATTATTAAACCATTCTAATTATACAAGCTATGACTTAAAGATAAGTGAACTAGAATTCAAAAATAAAATGAGATTTGAACAGGTGGCACCAGGAGCTTAGAAGAGAATGGCCAAAATGCAAATACTGCAAGCTGATACTGAAGACTTTTTGAGTGATAGTATATTAAATACAGTGCCTAATAGCTATCAACCATGGGGAAAAGCTGGGTTTGGTGGCTCATGTCTATAATTCCAGTGGTTCCAGAGACTGAGGCAGGAGAATCGTGAGTTCAAAGCCAGCCTCAGCAACAGCAAGGTGCTAAGCAACTCAGTGAGACCCCGTCTCTAAATAAAATGAAAAATAGGGCTGGGAATGTGGCTTCGTAGTCATGCACCCCTGAGTTCAATCCCTGGTACCCTCCCCCACAAAAAATAAAAAATAAAAATAAAACATGGAGAAAAGCCCTAACAGGTAGATTTTAGGAAATTTAATCTCACATAAAGTGAGGTGGAGGTGTAAGATTGATGAAAGGTGAGGTCCTGGGAAGGATATCTTTTCAGTCAAAAAGAATCTCTAAAAGACTTTGATCTGTAAAACTTTGCCCAGTAATGGAACCTGACATTTGTCTTGCTGGGAATTCTCGATGAAGAATCTCCTATGAAAAATCAAAGTTCCAATCTTGTTCTATACTTACCTTGGATCTAAAATTTTCATTACCATCATAGTTTTGACTCCTTAAGTCAAAATCTATTAATACAGAAATTAACCCTGGTCCCATGAATGCCTCCAGAACCTAGAAGATGGAAATATGGAAAAAAAATTAAATAATATTCCAATAGTTTTGGATGTAGGACATTCCTAGAAGGGAAAAAAATTCCAATTGGAGATAGTCTCATTGTTCAAAATATATGCGGAAATAATATGCAAAATTATTTCCCACTATGAGGGAACTTCAGTGAAGGATTTGAATTGCATGATAATAGAAACAATCTAAGAAGACTGTGAAATCAGTGTGTTTTAAATGAGTCAAGACAAAAGAAAGAAAATTCAAGCTGTTATAAAAAAAGAACAAGCAGGTATATAAAAGCAAATAAAAATTCCAGAAGAAAAAATACAGTAATTAAATAATGGACCTAATCAGGATATTAGACACAAAGGAATCAAAGCACATATGGGAGAATTATTTGGAATGTAACACAAAGTTCTCCATATGAAAGATATGAATGCAAGATTAAAAGACAAGGATAACATAATAAGCAACTGAACATATTTCTAATTTGAATGCCAGCAAAAGATTCTTGACAGTAGAGGAAGTTAATGACAGAATATTTTAGAACTAAAGAACAATATCATTCCTCAGTTTAAGAATCTAATAATTCTCAAATGTAATAAATAAAAATAGGTCCAAATTATGTTATTCCAAACATTGTGATATTGTAATAACAAATTACTTAAAAATCTTCATAGCTTACACGAACAAATGTATGTTTCTTGTTTACATTAAATGTCCATCACAGATCTATTATGCCTCAGGCTCAGGTCTGCATTCCAAAATTCAAACTGATGGACATACTTTTTTACAACATTGACGGTCTTGTCATAGAGGTGAAAGAGAATAGGTGAAATAATGTAATGCCTCTTAAATTTCTGCCTGAATATGACATGTTACTTTCATTGGTTAAAACAACTTATTTAACCAATATTGATATCAAGAAGACAGGATTGTATAACCTTTCCTCATTGATATAATATAATCTACCATAGTCTCACATTTTATTAATTAGTATCTAGTTTGGAAAATAAAAACAACTCTAGGCATTTCAAGCAGAAGTGTATCATAAAGATATGTATACAATGGTTATAGAAGCAAAAGGGAAAGTAGTGTTCCCTCAGTGCCCTGTTGCTGTTGCTACTGGAACCACTAACACAAACATATTTAAAGAAATCAACAGCTCATGCTGAGGACACTGAAGAATCCCCAATCCTGTGTTGCCACTGCTGCACCCATCTAACATTGTTGCTTGCTACTCGTACCGTGAGAGATTGACAAGAGATGACCAAGTCTGCTGGAGAGCAACAGCTGCCATTATTGGAACCAGAAGAGAAACCTGAGCTGCTGAAGTTTCCAGAGCCCTGCTGCTATTGCCACTCCCAGAATCAGAAACAGAAGAGGAAAATAAAAGACAAGGAAGATACCATAAAAGTAATAACAGAGAAAGGACATGCAAAAGAGACACGAGAGTAGAATGCGAAGCTTAAACAGGTACATCACCAAAGGAAAAAATAGATTGTTTTCTGGACCTCATTTGAATGAACAATTATTAGATAATTTTCAGTAAGACAAAAGTAAAACCAGAATAAATATTACAAAAATAATTCTGCAAAGATGTTGACAAATATAAACAAAAATTGATTGCAAATACAATAGTAATTGCTTTTTAAACTTTTTAGGTATTTATTTATTACTGGGAAATGAACCCAGGATGTGTAACCACTGAGCTACACCCATGGCCCTTTTCATTTTGAGACAGTGACTTAGTCAGCTCTTTTGCTGCGATGCTCAAAAAACCCAACAAGAACAATTTTAGAGGAGGAAAATTTTATTTTGGGGCTCACAGTGTTAGAGGTCTCAATTCATAGACGTTGGCTCCACTCCTCGGGGCTTGAGTTAGGCTGAACATTAGGGTACAAGAATGTGGTGGAGAGAAGCACCTCTTGATATCACACCAGGAAGCAAAGAAAGGGGATAAGCTGAGCTCACCAAATATATACCTCAAAAGCACACCCACTATGGCCACCTCCTCTAGCCATACCCTACCCGCCTACAGTTACCACCCAGTTAATCCCTATCAGGATTAAAGGACTGATTCAGTTAAGAGTCTCATAACCCCATCATTTCACCTAATATTAGGGGACACCTAATATTTAAACCTTAATAGACAGGGTATGGCTAAATTGTTGAAGCAGGCCTGAAACTAGCAGTCCTCCTGCTTCAGCCTACTGAGTGGCTATAATGACAGGCATCAGCCACCATGCCTGGCAGCAATTGTTAATGCATAGGTTCAAACAAGTTAGAACTGAAATACATGACTTCATATTTGGAATATAGAAAAGAAAAATGTGAATAACTAAGACTAAGGCATTAAGGTTTATTGCATATTTAGAAGGGTAGAGATACCCATTATTTTCAATATTAATAATATTGTCAACACATTTCTATAAAGAATATCAGCAACTGATGAATCAAAAATAAATGTACAATTTGAAAGTCAATAGGAAAAAGTTTCCAGTACTATCATCTAATGGAAACTAGGGAAGAAGAGAAAAAAATATCAAATTTAGTTGCCTTTGATTCCATTCATAACCCAAGTACAGTAACTAAAAATAGATTTTTTTTCATACAACCTAGAAGATAAGAGGTAGATAGCTGCTAAGTTCTGAGCCAAAGTTAACAACATCTCTGCTATTTTCTGGTTACATGACAACTACCTACTATAGAAACACCTAGGACATCTGCATTTCAACAGGAATGAAGACAAAGGAAAGGTATGACACTGTACCAAGGGAGAAAAAAGTTTCCACAGCAGTCTTCCTTTTATATATTTTTGGCCAAATTGTGTGTTCTATCTTTAGAAACTTTCCCAGAGAATAACCTCATCTTAATTCAGTTTCTTTATCTAGGCAATGGCAAGCGTAATAACACTTCTTTTCGTAGACTTTTGTGAATTTTAAAAGAAGTGAGATGTACATCACTTAGCACAGTATGTGGACAGCAGATTGGCCTAGTAGATGAAGCCTGTGGCAGCCATGTTTGCCATTTCACTAACAGGAGAATGAGAAGGAAGTGCAGTTAGTAGTACAAATGTTAATGACACAGGTATTCTCACATTTCTTCTAGATTCTCATAAAAGTAATGAAAATAAGAGTCAGTTGAGTTATTAAATTCCATCAATCTATAATTATATTTAATTGAAAAATTAAGCATAAGATATTTATCACTAATAAATTTACAAGTAGAAACTTGACTTACTTTCAAACTTTTCTTTAAAAATATTTTATGATTAAATTTTATATATAATAATTTTTTCAATATTAACATGTAACTATAGATCCTTGAAGGTATGAGAACATGAGTATAGCATTGTAAATATTTCCACATATTTCTGTCTTTTCCCTAAATATTAAAAATAAATTTGCATGTATTGAAAACTTTCAGAAATTTCACATTCTAGTTTAACATCTATTATTATATTTCTGAGGATGCTAACACTAGATTCACAAGTTTTTTTTTTCCAGTGTGATTCCTGCTATGCACTAGCCTTGGCTAAATCTGCATTCATAAGGAAGATCCATTAAGCAAAATAATCTCTTGCTCATTCGAATTCCACTGTTGCTTTTCTTCACCTGTCTTAGCCACCCACTAACAGATATCTACTCTCACCATATTTTACTTACTTTAAGAACTATACTTCCTCATCTTTTTTAAACCTAATCTCCAAATGTGTCTTCCTATCCATTCTTCTTTGAATTCTCAGGAGTAAGAATTGGCAATCCCTCCCTCACTGTAAGAAGAAACCAAACCTTACAAATTAAAAAGACTAACTTACTTAATATTAAATGATAAAGATGTTATATGTGAGTTTAATAGCATATTAAGTAGAAGGGAAACCAATCAAGAGTACAAGAATGAGTTTAATCACAACATAGCTAAGCAATTCTATGCTTTATATGTTTTGTTTTATGTGGATTTTAAATATATTTGTGTTCATTTTCATAAACCCCTGAAAAATCAAAACAAACTACTGAGATTACCAGTAAATTTAAATTTTACAATCCTGTTATCTATTTCAAGGGTCCTCATGAATTATGAATGCATTGAACATCCAGCAATGAGAGGACCACAGTTTTATGGTAGGAATTTCCTAACATTTCCCTTTAAATTTTCATGTTATAGATATTCTTGTTTGAGAGCTTTATGATTTATCTACATGCAATGACCAGGAAGTATAAACCTTAGCAGTAGGACTCTCATGGTGTCAGTTAAAACAATTTGCATTAGGATGTTCAAAAGCACTCACTGCTTTTGTCTTCCTACTTATTCCAATGAAAACTTGTCCTAAATTTCATTAAGAGAAATTACCGATGTGCCACATAAAATAGCCTTCAAATTACAGACATCAGAAGAAAATAAAAATTGTGAAAAAGATCTAGGAAATATATTAGTAAAAACAATGTCAAGATGAATCGGTTTTAACTACTTAAAGCAACCTAGCTATAAAAAAATGAAGAGAATAATCAAGCCATAAATAAATAATTGGAACAGAACAATATCTCCAAACAAATGATGTGATCAAGTACAAAGATGGACTAAAATAACTATGCAAGAGGAAATGAACAGACACTTCATAGAAGAAGAAATAGTATTGATCCACAAATATATGAAAAAATGTTCAAGGTCTGTAGCAATTAGAGACATGCAAATTAAAACTACACTGAGATTCCATCTCACTCCAGTAAGAATGGCAATTTTAAAGAACACAAGTAATAATAAATGTTGTGAGGATGTGGAGAGAAAGGTAATCTCATACATTGTTGGTGGGACTGCAAATTGGTATAACCACTATGAAAGCAGTATGGAGATTCCTTAGAAAACTTGGAATGGAACCACCATTTTACTGGTGGTATATACCCAAAGGTCTTGAAATATACTACAATGATGCAGCCACATCAATGTTTATAGCAGCTCAATTCATGATAGCTAAGCTATGGAACCAATCAAGGTACCCTTCATCAGAAGAATGGATTAAGAAAATGTGGTATATATACATACAATGGAATATTAATCAGTCATAAAGAAGAATTAAATTATGGCATTTGCTGGTAAATGGATGGATCTGGAGACTATCATGCTAAGTAAAATAAGCCAGTCTCAAAAAACCAAAGGCCATATATTCTCACTGATGTGTGGATGCTGACCCACAACAAGGGAGGGTGGGGAGGAAAAGAATAGAAATTCAGTGGATTGAACAAAGGGGAATAAAGGGAAGAGAGGGGGAGGAGAATAGGAAGGACAGTAGAATTAACCAGACATAACTTTCCTATCCTTGTATTTGAATACACAACCAGGATAATTCTGTATCATGTATAATCACAAGAATAGGATCCTAATTGGAATAAGTTATATTTCATATATGTATAATATTCCAAAATACATTCAACTGTCATGTATATCTAAAAAGGACAAATAAAAATTAATAAATAAAATAACTATAAAAGACAACAATCAAGAATTTGCTGTGTTATAGCATCACACATGTTGGTGCTATTCTTTGCACTCAACACAGAGCCACTGAGTTGTCAGCATCTTATGTCTGGAGGCTTTATTTGACCATCTTCTGACAGATAAATATCCTCCTCTTCATCTTTCAATCATCTTTGTTGGTTGTCTGCGGTTTAACCCAGCATCTTTGCTGTTCATATGTTGGGGTTGCCATATAACCACACAACTTGTGGACATGGACTTACAGACCTGGAGACTGGGAAACCACTACTTTCTCTGGCATCAAAGAGAATTCCAGGGCTCTTTAATTTCATTTTGTTGCATATGGATTTCCAGTTTTCCCAGCACCATTTGTTGAAGAGGCTATCTTTTCTCCAATGCATGTTCTTGGCATCTTTGTCTAATATAAGATAATTGTAGTTTTGTGGGTTAGTCTCTGTCCCTATCACTCACCATGCACAAAACTCAACTCAAAATGGACCCTGTGTCTAATAGAAGAAAAAGTAGGTCCTAGTCTCCATCATGTAGGATTAGGCCCCAACTTCCTTAATAAGGTGCCTATGGCACAAGAATTAAAATCAATAATCAATAAATGGGATGGACTCAAACTAAAAAGTTTCTTCTCAGCAAAAGAAACAATCTGTGAGATGAATAGAGAGCCTACATCTTGGAAGCAAAGATTTACCCCTCAGACATCAGATAGAGCACTAATCACTAGGGTATATAAAGAACTCAAAAAGCTAGACACACACACACACACAAAAAAAAAAAAAAAAAAAAAACAATCAATAAATGAGCAAAGGACCTGAACAGACACTTCTCAGAAGATGATGTAAAACCAATTAACAAACACATGAAAAAATGTTCATCATCACTAGCAATTAGAGAAATGCAAATCAAAACCACTCTAAGATTTCATCTCACTCCAGTCAGAATGGCAGCTATTATGAAGACAAACAGCAATAAGTGTTGGCAAGGATGTGGGGGGAAAGGTACACTCATACACTGCTGGTGAGACTGCAAATTGGTGCAGCCAATACGGAAACCAGTATGTAGATTTCTTGGAAAATTGGGAATGGAACCACCATTTGACCCAGCGATCCCTCCCCTTGGTCTATATCCCAAAGGACTTAAAAACAGTATACTACAGTGACACAGCCACATCAATGTTTATAGAAGCACAATTCGCAATAGCTAAACTGTGGAACCAACCTAAATGCCCTTCAATAGATGAATGGATTAAAAAATGTGGCATTTATACACAATGGAATATTACTCAGCAATAAAAGAGAATAAAATCATGGCATTTGCAGGTAAATGGATGGAGTTAGAGAAGATAATGGTAAGTGAAGTTAGCCTATCACAAAATACCAAATGCCAAATGTTTTCTTTGATATAAGGAAGCTGATTCATAGTGGTATAGGGAGAGGGAGCATTGGAGGAATAGACAAACTCTAGATAGGGCAGAGAAGTGGGAGTAAGGGGACATGGGGTAATTGAAAGCATTTCAAATGCTTTCAAGAAATTGGTATAACGTACACTGTATAATATGTAATTGAATTATATTATGTAATATGTAATTACATAATATATAGTATAATATATAATATATAACTATAATATATAACTACATATATACTTATATATCCTCATAATATATATTATTATAATACATACTACATTCTGCTATTGTTCAGTAATAACAAAAAAAGGTGAGAAAATCCTAAATTTGGAAACTGAGAAAAACTTTCTTAAATAAGCAACAGGTCAAAAAGGAAATTATAAATTTTCATAGAATTTAGATAAGATTGGACGTTATATAATTTATTTAAAAATTACAAATAGAAACATCTGGGCAAAGCAAAAACAGTAGTGAGGGAAGAATGCACAGACTTGTTTCGATTAGAAAAGAATGAAGGCTGAAAATCAGTTAAGCATTCAACTAGTAAAATCTAAAAATGGGAAAAATATAATTAATGGCAATTAGAAAGAAGGAAATGAAAAGATAAGAGTAGAAATTAATAAAACATAAAAATAAAACCATAAAATTTTAATGTTAAAATTTTTAAAACTCTGAAAAAGAAGTATCAAGGAAAATAAAAAGAAGATGCAAACAACACACACACACACAAATGTCAGAAGAAATAGGAAATGATAACTACAGATTTAAAAAACAGGTAATATAATACCACAAACAGATTGTGGCTGTAAAGTTGAAAACTTAGACAAAAAGAACAAGCTCCTAGAAATATATAATGTACCAAATTAACTCAGGTGGAAAAAGAAAATATAAACTATCACTGAATTTTAAAGAAAATGAGTCTTGGAATTCTTCCTGTAAGACTTTCCCACAATAAATTTGGATAGATCTCAAGATCTAATAATATTTTCTGGTATAAAGATACTATATGAAAGAGACTTATAAACATTTCTGCACCAAAATGCATGTAAGAATTATTTTTGAAGTGAAAATTTGAAACAACCTTAATTCTTAACAATGGGTTCATAAGATAGGTTGTTTTCTGCAATAGTCTATTCAATAACCTTTTAAATAGTTATAATTTTTCTTTCTCTCTTACACTACGCTATCTGATCACCTCAAAGATTTAACAAAATAATATCACTTTTTCATTGCCTGGTATTACCTTTTGCACATGTTCATTGTTGAAGTGTGGCAGTCAGGTAGACAAAATGCAGGCTAGAAACACTAACAGGTAATAAGAGGCAAGGGATAAACAGTATCTTAGAATGGACAGAGCATTAAGATGGTAAGTGACAACCCAGATGGATATGTGAGAAACAATCTAGAAACACCTCTTCTTATGAGAATATGCTTGCAAAAAAGATTTAAATGAAAAAATTAATCTGGTACTAATCATGATCATATATGTTTCTATATTGGTTTGCCACTTTCATCATCATATATTGTTTTTAAAGTCTATATAAACAAAAAGTGTTGAGAACCATGGCCAGGTCAAGATGGTGCCTGGCATTTTGCCAGAAGGAGTGGTTCCTGCTGCCTTGGGTGCCTGCTATTTTTGAGCTCTCGCGGAGTTCCTAGAGAGTTCACGTGGGTTGGTTGAGTTCTGATTGGGATCTCCTGGAGTTCCTAGAGAGTTCGTGTGGGTGGAGTTCACAAGGTTCCTGAAGTTCTGGTAGCTCTTGGAGAGTTCCTGGAGAGTTCGCATGGGTAGCTTATGGCATGGGTTCTAAAAATAAAGTTCGTTCCTGCTTGAATCTTCAAGTGGCTCGTGATTTGTGCCCAGCCAGACTGCGGCAAAAAAGATTTTATTGGAAAGAGATAAGTGAATATGTTAACAATAGTTGATTTATGGGGTCAAATTAATAGTTTTTCCCCCTTTTTTTGATTTTCTCTATTTTTTCATGAGCACATAAAGAAATACTAACTGGAAAAATTTCAAAATGATTCAATTGCCTAGAGTGGGTAAAAGATGACAAAAGATAATAAACTTTACAAAAAAAGAGCTTGATCAGGCACATTTTCCAAAAACATGTGACCTTTGGGACACAACCTTTAAACTCTGACCTAAAGAAATAAAAAGTCAGCTGGTGTTGAACCAATTCTACTTATATCTTGTCTTGAGAATGTTCATGTTGTTAGCTGTTTGCTTCTTGCAATGAATTTTCTGAAATGGCACAAAAATATGTAGCACAAACTTTATTTTTCAAAATGCATCATTCATAAGGTAACTACAATGAATTAATTACTCTGCAACAGACTCTCAAGGAACATTAAAGTTTCCTTCTGGAGTGACATATAAGCTGTATTTCATCTGCCTGGCATTTTTCTGACTTGGCTGCTGTAGATTGCCAACAGCTTCCTTATCCTGGACTCTGAATTCCATATGGAAGGCAAACCAGAGAGCCAAAGAGAGCTTAAGCTGAACTGTTCCTGTAACAAAAGAAAAACTCAACTCTTCTGGCAATCGGTAAAACAGGGATGTCATATTCTCACCACTCCTGCATCAGGACCAAGCGACTCTACTCTTTGCCTTCAATGTGTTGGCTAGAATTGCAATAATAGCAAATACTGACATGGCTTAATGTTTCCCACAGAAATATCTGGCAAAGTGAAGATATTGGTTATTGTTGTCTCTTTCAGCAACCAAGTCTTTGATTTTTCAAGCTAATGTTTTTTGGTAGAAAGGAACTGGTCTACATGACGCTTAATCAAAAACAGCAGCTACTAAAATACTGACCTTAAAACACCCCTACTAATAACATTTTTGTTGCTGAAGTTCTGTCTGTAGATGTCTGTTGAGAATTCTAATGTTGATGTCCCAGGTCCCCAGAGAAAAAGCATTAGAAGAGATATATGACCTTGAATCATTTCTAGTTTTATATAAATATGCCACTTCCTAGCCATCAGGAAAATAATTTCATGAGTTTCCTTATTGGATTTCCTGAAGACATACAGCAGGTATTATTTTAATGCACTTTAGTCATGAACAAACTTTGATAAAATATCACATAACTATCTTTAGTGTAAAGAAAAAAATTCTTGAATTTTAAATATACAACTTTTACATGTTTTTTAAATCAAAGAATGTCTGAAATAAACTATGAAAGTGTTATTATTGGAGACCACATTGTCTTAGTTTGTACTCTGTTGCTATAACAGAATACTACAAACTAGGTAATTTATAAAGAAAAGAAATGTATCTGTCACAATTATGGAGGCTAGGAAATCCAAGGGCATGGTGCCAGTATCTGCTTGGCATCTGGCAAGGGCCTCCTTGATGTGATAAAACAACAGAAGCTATTACATGAGGAGAGAAAGGCAACATATCTGCTTAGATTGCTCTTACTATTTTAAGAAATTACTAATCCCAATCATGGGGATAACACCTTCATGATTTCATCTAACCCTAATTACCTTCATAAGCCCCACCAAAGAAATCAATATAAGAATTTGAGGATCAGTTTTCCAATACATGAATTTGAGGGCACCATTCAAATGACAGCAGATATGACTTAGTTAATAAGAATATATATCAAGTTCTATGTTTAAATGGATATTTCTAAATAAATATGTTCTGAAAATATTGTTCTTTGTAACATCTTTTTCACTGGTATCATAAAGGTAATTTTTTCCAATGTAAACTTTAAGGATCTCAAATGTGTGATAGTTTACAGTGCAGGGTTCTGTGATCCTACAATGATAAACAATAAATAATTTCCATGTGGTCTTATCACAATTAGAATTGATCACCAAAAATTATTCAAACAACAACTATTTATTCTTCAGCCATTTGTTTCCATAAAACTTTTTGTTTCAGTGAGTTCACTTCTTGAATTTAGGAGCTGTAATTAGGATAAATACTAAAATGATGGTTTTAAACACAAAATTTTGGCCTGGCACAATGGCACATGACTGTAATCCCAGAGACTCAAGGGTGAGGCAGAAGGGTTGTTAAGTCCAGCCATAGCAATTTAGTGAGACCCTATCTCAAAATTAAATTCTAAAAAATACATAAGTAAATGTAACTCAGTGGTAAAGTGCTCCTGGGTTCAATCCCCAGTAGCAAAAATAAATAAATAATACTTTCTTTTTTTCTTTCTAACCCTTCCTATACCTGTATCCCTCATTGATTAAAAAGGGGAAGGGAAGATTTTACTCTACTTCTGAGCACCCCATTGCCTAAAAGTACCTGAAGTACAAAAGCTCTGAGTGCTTCATGTCTGGTCTGTTCTTGAGAAGAAACATTTTCAACACAGCCTGTTTCATACCCTGACTTAATACTTAACAGACTGCCTGGCCATGCAATCAATCACTCTTCTGCTTGCAGAAAACCAAAGGACTCAGATGACATGAATGACACTGTAAATCTATACAGCTATTAATTTTGTACCAATTTCTAGTGTTCTTAACCTCATCAGAGAGCCTGATAATCCTCAAATAATTTTGTTGGCTTCTTGCACTGTTGCCTGGTAATGAAAACAGTGTCCTCCTTCCAGGCATTGGCCTTTACATCGCCCTTTGAAACACACACACACACACACACACACACACACACACACATACATACGACATATTTTTTTTAGAAAAACTATGTTTATTGGGGACCCCATTAAGCTTATTTGGATCAAATCAAATTATCCAGTTAGGTCCATTCCCTTTGGGACCCACAACCTAACTTAACAAATCACGTATTTGCTCTAAGTGTTTTTTGGTATGAAGAAAAAAAAAGCCGAATTTTTAATATCATTAATCTATAGCTAACTAAACTTGCTGTCTTATGCAATACCCTGAGAAACAGCTGGGTCCCACTAACCAGAAAGCACTTTTATGGTTTCTCTTAAGGGCCATTAAATCAATGTGATGAGAGCACAGCTGGACTGGATCCTGAAAAATTTATCAGATCCCACACAATACATAAAGAAGCACGCAGTGCTATTGCAGACTCGGGACCAGCCCCTTTGCTCAGACTGCAGGTGGAGTCTAACAGAAAGAGCATACTCCCCTGTTGAGCCCTTGAAAATATGATCTTTCCCTATACCTCTCTCCTCTGTGTGGGTGTCTTCTTATAATACTAGTTACTCATGCAACTATTAAAAAGATTTTTCTGGCTGGATTTATTGGCATGACTAGGACACTCAAGGACCTGCTTGGCTGTCCCAATATAGCTTTCAACACCAAGAGTCATGTTTTTTGCTTAATAAATTTAGCACATGGTGGGTCCAAAACTACAGCCCTTATGAAAGTTTGGAGAGCATTGTGACTGAATAAAGACTTCCAGTTAAGGAAGGCCCAATGAACAAGTCACTGTTTCTACCTTATTAAATTCAAGCAAGAATAAGATAGCTGCCCAAAATATATATCATTTTTTTCCTTTTATTATTTTAATTCAATTTCCTCAATGCTCCATAAAAATGATTGTGATACTGAAATTGTTATCCATTAAAGGGTATGGAGATATTTTATAATGAACCAACTAGTACATAGTAGGCAAGACAGTGATAGAACTTAAAAATAAAACTCAAACCTTTCAGATTGGCATTCAGTTAGGCATAATTATCTAGGGTCCTAATGCTATGGTCTCTGCAGTCTTAATGACTATGGCATATTGAGAAAGATAGAGGATTATAAAGGATGAATTTAAATATTAGCTATGAAATAAGAATACCAATTTTGTAACCCTAAGCAACTCATTTAACTTTTGGAACCTGAATTCCACCTGTAAGATGGGAAGTGAAAAAGTTTTCATCCATGGATATTAAAAGGGGGAAAAACGCACATGAAGTACTTAGCTCAGAAGCTAGCATGTCGTTAGTGCATGTGCTATCCTCTCCCTCTCTTGTCCTTCTCTCCTCGTTCTCCTCTTCCCACTCTCTCATCATCAGCAGCATCATATATTTCCTGTAGCACTCATCACCCTCACAAGAATATGAAGAGAAAGTATCTTATTCATTTCTACATCTTTCATAACACATTTAGTGTTTAATGGATGAAAGCATATTTAATCAAACCCAGGCTGATAAATCACTCATGATGCTCTGCTGGATGAAAAAGTCCCTAAAATCAACATCAGATCTCATCTCTAACATATGACTGGAGAATATTCCCAATTAGAGAACTGACAAGTTCCTTTCAAAATCCACAAATCTCAAAATATAAAATTTTATGTTATAGTGAATAGCGATTAGCATACGTCATGGATGTTCATAAGAATATATTTTTAGCAAAAGATCAGATAGGAAATCATACATCATGACATGATTAAATCAACTATTCTTATGTAACATAGCCACACTGATGGTGGCCACATTCAGCTTGAGGAATCTGATCCAGGGTGATCTATAGTCAAAACAGAGCTATCACATGAGGTATAAATAAGAAATAGCTGCTAAAAATCAATTAAAAAGAAAGATCAGATAAATAAGCTTAGTAAGATTATCTTCCAGAACAGACTAATGAAATTTTGCCTATTATGGCCAGTTTAGGAACATAGTGTTTTTTCTTCTTCTTTTCCATCCTTATATGAAGATCAAAAGTATACTCCTACTTCCTTTCTTCTCATAGTTATTTTAAGCTCAGCCAGATATAATAAGGGTACCCTCAAGCAATAACAATGAGCAAACTTAAGTTTCAGAGGTTTACATTTTCTCTTCAAGTTGAAATTTTCAGCAACTTCCAGAAAGCTTAAGTTAAAACTACTTACATTGAACTTTTCATGCCTTCTTTAAAATACACTTCCCGCCACAACACAAAATATCATATCACAGCCAGAAAACTAAAGGAAAGACACATATCTCGTGAACTTATTGCCTCTTACAAATGAGATTCCAGCAATTGTAACATTTTGCATATAACTAGAAGATTCCTCTTATTTATAGTATAGCTTTGAATCACACAAACTCTGGTTTTAACCATCTGGGTACTAATCATTCATGTGTGATTTATGTTTATAACATAGTTTACCCTATTTAAGTTTGGCACAAAATAAAGGATAAAATGAAAGCCTGTTTCCAATTCCAATCTAGTTAATGTCTTAGGATACTCTGATTTTGTGTTTTCCTATGATTTTTTTATTTCATGCTGCAGTGTTTTATGTGAATACTATATTCTGTTGCCATCAAGGTTCAACAGTCAGAGAATAGTGGAGAAAAAAAAGGTATAATTTTAGTTATACATCAGGAATTAAAGTCATTAAATAAAAAATTAGCTAAGTTTTCCCAAATTCACCATTTTACTGATAAAGAGTGGTGACTCTCAATATATTGATGGGAACACTTAACTGAGCATCTAATTCAGATAAAAATAATATTATAAATAATCAGTATCATTGTTTTTGATTTTCACTTGGAGTTAATCAAGGGTCCCATCAAACCTACTTCTAGACAATTTTGTATATTGGCTACTATTTAGAAATAATATTCACATTGGTCATTAAAACATTATTAAAAAGTAATGGGCAATGCTATGTATCTCCTCTGCAGGCTTGGGGTACCCTGGGAAACATACTATTCTTACTTATGTAACAAAGATGGATCTATAGAATAAAATAAAAGTCACCTATTTGGATCCTCAGCAGCTGATAAAGATAAGTATATAATTCCTTGCTGGCTCCATTGTACACAACCCGGACAGTTTCTGAAATAATGGAAAGGAAAAATTAAAGCCAGTTGTGAGCTCTCAAATGGACCCACTATGAAACTATGTGAGTTTCCAGGCCCCTTGTCTAAGCCATGAAGTCCTAACCCTATTTCCAGTAAGACAGGGCTGTGGTAGCTCCACAGTATGTCTCAGCCCATTCCCCTCTAGTTCCTGAAAGCTTATAATGGGTTTTTTTCAGGGTATTCATGCTCCTTTCCACAGAAATGCTCCCCAACAAGGCAGTTTTATCAATGGCTCAATATTTTCAACAGCTTTCCTTTGGGATCCTTAATTGAGTACCTCTGTCAAAGTAGAAAATGGCCATTGTATTCTTCCCAGCAAGAACACCCACTGGTTCACAAGGGCAAAGTTTAGGTGAAGGAAGACCCATCTCAAAATCTTGGCTAAAGAAATAGATACTACATTTGGTCCCCACTGTCATCTGCAGCCCTGTGCTCTTGGTAAGAGAATAAGTTCCACAGATGGTTGTAGAGGACCTGCTGCCCACATATCATTTGAACCATATCTATTAGAAAACATTGTCATAGGACTTCAGATGCAATGTACTTCTCAAATGACTAATGAAATGAAATGAGTTCCTACTATTCTACCATCCAGTGAAATATAATAAACTTAGCTTTGGTAACTGTTATAATTTGGATCTGCCATCATACCCTCAAAAGCTCATGATTTAAAAGCATAGGTCCCAAAAAAGCAAGGTTTAGAGGGATGATAAGATCTGTAACCTCATCAGTAGATTAATTTGTTTGATGGATTAATAATTTGAGGGGTTACTGAGTGGTAACTGCAGGCAGGTGGGGTGCAGCTGGATAAAATAGGTCACCAAAGGCATTCTTTGGTGGAATGATATCTTGTCCCTGTTCCTTGCTCTTTTTCCTTCTGCTTCTGGCTGCCATGAGCTGAGCACTTTTGCTCTACCATGCCTTTCTTCAATGATGATTCTTCCCTGGAGCTGGCCTACCATGGACTAAACTTCTGAAACTGGAAGCCAGAATAAATTTTTCTTCTTCTAAGTTGTTCTTGTCAGGTATTTTGGTCACAATGATGAAAATCTGACTAATAAAATAATTAACTACAGAATCAGATAAAATAATTAACCCCCATTCTGGAACAGCATCCAGTTATCAGAGAAAGCACTCGGCTTTTGGGGGATTGGCTTACTTCACTTATCAGATAAAGTCTGTAATCATGGAGGATAAAGTCTGTAAATAAAGCACAAAAAATGGTCTCATTTTGTTATATTTATCTAAACACAGAAAATTCTCCAAATGTGAATAATAAGCATTTTTAATCCAGCCACCTAAAATGGAACAAGGTGGTTGCACTAAAAGATCTTAAAGTTATCATCCTAGAGGAACTTGAAGCTGACAAAAATAATTACCAAACACTTATATCCTTTTCTTAACAGTGAAAGTCACCTCTCTGGAGTTAAGTGGTCAGGGGTTGACCATAAACAGGTACAGTGTCTCCGAAATCCCCTGTAATTTTCTAAACAGTGTTGATGAAGTAGATTTAGGTGAGAATATCAGATAAAGCACCAAACTCCATGGAAGATCAGCTTTCCTAACTACCCTGAAGTCAATTCTGGGTTAAATATAGATATTTTGAAACTGAAGAAGAATATATAAATGTAGGAGAGAAATTGATACTGATTCTGCAAGAATTTTGTATTCTTCCACCAAGTTATATAAAGAAAACCTATCTGACATGGTCAAGAAGAATTCTTTCTAAATATGAAAGAATCTATGGTAAAACTACCTTATTTCTTTTTAAGAATCTGCCTGATGGTGGGGATAGGAGTTTGGGTTGAACGGAGAACACCTAGCAAGTGCATAACATGGATGGTTTGCTCTCCTTTTGATACTATTATTGCTGGTGCTGACAATATATTACTGACCTCTTTCAAAATTGCTGTAAATAAATGGATTTGTTTTGCTGTTATAACTACTTTTCCTTTGGATGCCTTGGGAAGAGAGCATTTTTGAATAGTACTTACCATTTATTTTGCCCATTTTTTTCTATATAACTTTTAAATTAAATATTTGGATATGAAGCATTTTTCCTTTTTCATTTCCTTTTTTAAATTTATTTATTCATTTATTTGTTTTAACTTTTTATACATGACAGCAGAATTCATTTCAGTTCATAGTACACAAGTGGATCACAATTTTTCATTTATCTGGTTGTACACAAAGTAGAGTCACACCATTCATGTCTTCACACATGTACCTAGCATAATTATGTCCATCTCATTCCACCATCTTACCTACCCCCATGTCTGCTCCCTTTCCCTCCCTCCCTATTGCCCTATTCAAAGTTCCTCCATTCCTGCATGCTCTCCTCCCCACCCCCATTATGGAACAACATCCAGTTATCAGAGAAAACACTCGGCCTTTGGTTTTGGGGGATTGGCTTACTTCACTTAGCATGGTATTCTCCTACAACATCCATTCACTTGAAAATGCCATGATCTTAAATGCCATCATCTTTTTAACTCTGAGTAATAATTCCATTGTGTATATATACCAGTTTCTTTATCCATTCATCTATTGAAGAACATCTAGGTTGGTACCACAGTTTAGCTACTGTGAATTGCGCTGCTATAAACATTGATGTGGCTATGTCACTGTAGTATGCTGTTTTTGAGTCCTTTGGGTATAAACTGAGGAGTGGGATAGCTGGGTATGAAGCATTTTAAGTGTAACTAAGTCAGAACTTAAATTACATTCATTTAGGGTACCTGAGTTTCATACTTATAGCATCCATACCATTTTGAAGTTAGAAGAAAAGTTAGAGGTCGAATATACTTTTAAAATATTTATTCTTATAATTTAAAACAATGTGTTAATAAATCATTAAACCTATTGCCACTATTTTGGTAAGACCACCATTAATTCACATGAATTACTCTCTCTTATCACCCTTTTATTCAGTTTCTCTTTCCCCATACTGAATCCTGATATATCACTCAGCTTTCAGGGTGCCATTTAAAAGTTATCTCTTTTAAAAGTTTTTTTTTTTTTTTTTTAATCTCCCCTGCCACCCTTCCACTCTAGATGTCTTTACCCCTATTGTAACTTCTTCTTTAATAGTGTGGTGGAGCCTGATTATACTGGCTTTCCAGATCCAGTTATGAGCATGAACTCTCAATGTCATTCTCAGTAACCATACATGGGCAGTTTGAAACCAGCCATTGTGGAAGTATTTAAATAGCATAAATTGGAAAATGTTACAAATCTCAAATTATTTATATATTCATTTAATTCTGATAGTCACTTAAAACTTTTCTAGCTCACCACTGGCCTTATTGTTCCTATTACAGGTTCACCATAGAGATTAAGATTATTTGTAATTATATAATTTACCATGGGATTTGTATTTGTTGAATATATTTTTGCTGCCTTACACTTACATGGTAAATTCTGTGGTGTTAGATACCACATTATATCACTGTTGCTAATTCTAAGCCAGTGCCCAGCACATAATAGACGGTCAATAAGCATTTAGTGAAAGAAAATAAGTCACTGATAAAAATAATAATCAATTATAAAATACTTATTTCAAAATTAATATGATCATTTTAGAAAAATTAGAAAATAACACATATGTTCAACAAAGGAAGTAAATATCATGCAGAACCCACCTCAAAGAAGCAATCACCATTTCAGAACTGGTGAAGATGATTTAAGACTTCTTCCTAGTTATAAATAGATAAATAGGTGTTTATATGTGTTCTATAATTTTTACATGGATTATTATGTATTAAAATATATTATCGATGATTTTACATGTCCTGAATATCTTTCTATGTCTATCTTTATAGTTTCTCTCACTCTCTCTTTCTCTCTCTCTCTCTCACATACACACACACACACTTCAAGCAATTAAATATCATTTGAATGTACTACATTTTTAACCAATAATATGTTTGAGCAGAATTTAAGTTTTTTGAGTTGAACAATTAATATGTAATTACTTTTCATATATTTCTTTTTTACATTTTTTTACATTTCTCTGTAATTTCTGTAACCTGGATTGACTAATATATACAAATATGTAATATAGACAAATATATATATATATTTTTTTTTCAAATTTTCATCATTTGAAATTCACTGTTCTACCTGTGTCTAAGATCCTGTTTTCCCAAACCTTGTCAATCACTAGACTTTTTTTTATATCTTCCAAAGACATGAACAGAAAATAATATAGTTTTAATTCACAGTTCTTTAATTTGAAGTTAGGTTGAGACTACTTTACATGAACTGATTATTTATACTCTTAAACCCAAAACAAAAGAAACAAGAGATAAATCATCCCATGATTTAGGGAATATAGTCTTGATCTTCCCCAGTAGGTCTGCTAACTTTTTAGTAGATAGGTTATTCTACCAAGCCCCAAGGTCAGTCATGATGATGTGTTCCTTCAAATTTGAGGGGAAATCAAAAGTCTGTAGGTGAAATGAAGATAATAACTTACTTCTTGGTAGCTAAGTAGAGCATGTGAGAATTCCATCATGAAAGAACCAAAGGAGACCCCAATAATACTTCACACTTGAGAACTACTGACATCCTTGGGAGCTATCCAGGGTACTGGATCAAAACTCTGTCTGACCCAAAAGACCAGAGCCTGTGGTGTCCATACATGTAATCTCTGTTGTACTTTAACTCTCACTTCCCAAATACCACTCCAAATCTGCAGCTACTTTGTATATAACTATAGCTATTTTGTATATAACTATTTTGCATAGCTATATTGAATAAAATTTTGTATAAATTATAAAATTAGCCAACTTTCTCAAATATATTTGAGGAGTTTTTGCCTAACCCTTTTATTTATTTACCTATGTTATTCCTATTACCACTTATTTATGCCTTATAAAGGCAAAGCCCACTAAAATGTCTCACCAACACATAACCTATGTTAATCTCACTCTTTGAAAAGTAGAAAGACAAAAGTACAATCACACATTTGGGAAAACTAACAATTTTTAAGAAAATCAAGGGTAAACAAGAGTAAAAGATGACACAAGGAATAAAAAATACAGAAATGATATGGTAGTATGATATTAAAAAGAGAATAAGGATAAACTTTTAAAAATTTAAAGAATTAAAAAAATAAAAATTTCCCTAGAAGTGTTGAAAAGTAATAATAGGGAACTTTTTCAGAAGATCAAGCAGGAGGTCAAATTCAGGAACAAAATAACACAGGAAGCCATATATTCAGACAATACAATTTCAAAAAATTATAGTGATAGAGAAAGGAGGTTATAATTTTTCCAAAGAAGGGATGGAAAACTTTTCCAGATCCTAAATATATAGACTAATAACTAGAAAGTCTACCAACTGAGGAGATAATAAAAACACCCCAAGAATAGTTTAGAGGAACAAAAAAGGAAAAGATGTTAATCTACTAGTAAGTTATTGCATAGTTTTGCATAATAAGGAATCAGGAAATTTGCCAGCATTTAATAAGAAGATGCTAGAAGGTACACTCCAAAATAAGAGGGTTAACCAAAGAAAAGAAAGAAATAGGATTCATGGAACAATAAATTCAGTCTAGAAAAACTGTCAAGAGATATCCCAGAATAATAACTGCATCAGTCTATGACAATAACCAGCTCAGATTGGAGTAGGGTACTCAATAGATTGAATGATATAATAAAAATTTAATATTAAAAGCTGAGAGACTGCCCACACCAGCCCTCTCGGGACCCACAATCTCAGTAGGCCCCATTTACCCCTCCCTCAGAGGGGCAGAAACCCTTCAGAACCTAACCTCTGGCACAGGACTGCCCCTTCTGACCAGCAGACTACTGCAGGAGGTCAAGCCTCTTGGGAGTTCAATCCCTGTGGTCTAGATCCATCCACACCAGCCTATGCTGGTCCCAGGCCCACAGCAGGCTTGGTCCACCCCATCCCCCACTGCAGGGCAAACATCCTCCAGAGCCTAGCCTCTGGTGAAGGAATGCCCCCTCTTACCAGCAGACCACCAGGGAGGTCAAGCCCAGTAGCCCAGATCCACCCACACCAGCTCTCCCAGGACCCAGATCCAGGATGCAGCAGCATTCATTGAGGGACACCAGCAGGATCTGGAATCCCAACATCAAGGTGAGGTACAGACCATCTGCATGGGTACTACAAGAATATAGGGAAGAAACTGTAATATCTCAGATCCTCATTGAAAAAAAAGGAAGACACATAGACAACAAGAAAAAACAAGGGAGAAAGTGCCCCAAACAAACCAGGTCACTATAATAACAGAACCCATGGACAGTGAAATTGTTGAAATGTCAGAGAAGGAGTTCAGAAGGTTCATAATTTAAATGATCTATGAATTAAAGAATGACCTAAATGAGAAAATATAGGCAAAAATTGATCACTCCAACAAAGAGATAAGAGAGCAAGAACAGGTAGCACAAGATTACTTCAAGAGAGAGACAGAGACCCTGAAAAAAAAATACAGTCAGAAATCCTTGAAATCAAGGAAACAATAAATCAAATAAAAAACTCAATAGAAAACATAACCAACAAACTAGAACCCTTGGAAGAAAGAATGTCAGATAATGAAGACAAAGTATACAACCTGGAAAATAAAGTTGATCACACAGTGAAGATAGTTAGAAACCATGAATAGAACATCCAACAATTATGGGACAGCATCAAAAGACCAAATCTAAGAGTTATTGGGATAGAGAAAGTCATAGAGTTTCAAACCAAAGATATGCACAATCTCATCAATGAGATAATATCAGATAATTTCCCAAGCAAGAAGAATAAATTGGAGAACAAAATACATGAGACTTATAGGACACCAAATGAACAAAATTACAACAGATCTACACCAAGTCACATTATGATGAAAATGCCTAGCATACAGAATAAGGATATAATCTTCAAAGCTGCAAAAGAGAGGAATCAGATCACATATAGAGGGAGACCAATTCATATCTCAGCATATTTTTCAACCCAGACCCCTCAAAGCCAGGAGATTGTGGAACAACATATACCAAGCTCTAAAAGAAAATGCATGCCAATCAAGAATCTTATATCCAGCAAAACCAAGCTTTAGATTTGATGATGAAATAAAAACCTTCCATGAGAAACAAAAGTTAAAAGAATTTATAACTAGAAAGTCTGTACTACAGAACACACTCGGCAAAATATTCCAAGAAGAGGAAATGACAAACAGCGATGAAAATCAGCAGAGGGAGGGATTACACTAAAGGAAATTCTAATCAGAGGAGAAACCAAGTCACATTAAATACCAAAATAAACAAACATGGCTGGGAATAAAAATCATGTCTCAATAATAACCCTGAATGTTAATGGCCTAAACCACCAATCAAAAGACATAGACTAGCAGATTGGATAAAAAAAAAAAAAGATTCAACAATATACTTCCTCCAAGAGACTCATCTCATAGAAAATGACATCCACAGACTGAAGGTGAAGGATTGGGAAAAATCATACCACTCACACGGACTGCAGAAGCAAGCAGGGGTTTCCATCCTCATATCAAATAAAGCAGACTTCAAACAAAAGTCAATCAAAAAGGATAAAGAAGGACACTGTATATTACTCAGGGAAATCATACACCAACAAGACTTAACAATTATAAATACATATGCCCCAAACAATGGAGCATCTGTGTTCATCAAACAAACTCTTCTCAAGTTCAAGAGTAAAATAGACCACAACACAATAATTTTGGGTGACTTGAACATAATCTTTCAAAACTAGATAGATCTTCCAAACAAAAGCTAATAAAGAAACTATAGAACTCAATAATATGATCAATAACTTAGACTTAACTGACATGTATAGAATATTTCATCCTTCAATGAGAGAATACACTTTCTTCTCAGCAGCACATGTATCTTTCTCTAAAATAGACCAGAGACTATGCCACAAAGCAACTTTTAGCCAATATAAAAAAGTAGAGATATTACCCTGCATTCTATCAGATCATAGTGGAATAAAATTATAAATTAATGACAAAATAAAAAATAAAATCCACTCCATCACAATACCTGGAGAATAAATAATATGCTACTGAATGAACAATGGGTTACAGAAGACACCAAGGAGGAGATTAAAAATTTTTTAGAGGTGAATGAGTACACAGATACAACATATTAAAATCTCTAGGACACTATGAAAGCAGTTCTAAAAGTTCATTGCATGGAGTTCATTCCTTAAAATAAGAAAAAGTCAATGAATAAATGACTTACCATTACAGTGCAAAGCCCTAGAAAAAGAAAAACAAATCAATACTAAAAGCATCAGAAGACAGGAAATAATAATAATAATAATAATAATCATCATCATCATCATCATCAGCTGAAATTAATGAAATTTAAATAATTGAAAATATTGACATAACAAAAATTTGTTTTTTTTGAAAAAATAAATAAAATTGGCAGCCCCTTAGCCATGCTAATGAATAGAAGGACAGAGAAAACTCAAATCACTAACATAAGTGATGAAAAAAGAAATATCACAACAGACACTACAGAAATACAAGAAGGTAATTAGAAATTATTTTGAAAACTTGTACTCCAATAAAATAGAAAATGTTGAAGGCATCGACAAATTTCTAAAGTCATATAATTTGCCCAAATTGAATCAGGATAATATACACAGTTTAAACAGATCAATATCAGGTGACGAAATAGCAGATGCCATGAAAATCCCAGGACCAGACAGATACTCAGCCAAGTTATACAAGACCTTTAAAGAAGAACTAATACCAATACTCTTCAATTTATTTCAGGAAATAGAAAAAGAGGCAGCAATTCCAAACTCATCCTATAAGGCCAATATCACCCTGATTGGCAAAGACACATCAAAAAAACAAAACTTCAGATGAATATCTCTAATGAACGTATATGCTAAAATTCTCAATAAAATTCTGGCAAATAGAATACAAAAACATATCAAAAAGATTGTGTACATGATTAAGTGGGATTCATCCCAGGGATGCAAGGTTGGTTCAACATAGGGAATTCAATAAATGTAATTCACCACATCAATAGACTTAAAGATAAGAATCATGACCATATCAATAGACAAAGAAAAAGCACTTGACAAACTATAGCACTCCTTTATGTTCAAAACACTAGAAAAATTAGGGATAACAGTAACATATCTCAACATCAGAAAGGCTATCTATGCTAAGCCCCAGGCCAACATCATTCTAAATGGAGAAAAATTGAAGGCATTCCCTCTAAAAGCTGGAACAAGACAGGGATGCCCTCTTTTACCACTTCTATTCAACATAGTTCTTGAAACACTGGCCAGAGCAATTAGATAGACGAAAGAAATTAAAGGGATACACATAGGAAAAGAAGAATTCAAATTGGCACTATGTGCTGATGATATGATTCTATACCTGGAAGACCCTAAAAGGTCCACCAGAAAACACCTAGAACTAGTAAATGAATTCAGCAAAGTAGCAGGATATAAAATCAAAGCCCATAAATCAGAAGTAATTTCTGTATATCAGTGAAAATCCTCAGAAAGGGAAATGAGAAAAACTACCCCATTTTCAATAGCCTAGGGGAAAAAAAACCTTGGGTATCATCTTAATGAAAGAGGTAAAATATCTATATAATGAAAATTACAGAACCCTAAAGAAAAAAATCAAAGAAGACCTTAGAAGATGGAAAGATCTACCTTGCCCTTGGATAGGCAGAATTAATATTATCAAAATGACCATACTTCCAAAAGCACTATACAGATTTAATGCAATGCCAATCAAAATCCCAATGACATTTTCCTCACAGAAATAGAAAAAGCAATCATGAAATTCATCTGGAAAAAGAAGAGATGCAGAATAGCTAAAGCATACCTTAGCAGGAAGACTGAAGCAGGTGGCATTACTAAACTAGACCTTAAACTAAACTACAGAGCAACAGTAATAAAAACAGCATGATATTGACACCAAAACAGACTGGTAGAACAATGGTACAGAATAGAGGACACAGAGACTAACCCACAAAATTATAATTATCTTCTATTAGACAAAGGTGCCAAGAACATACATTGGAGAAAAGATAGCCTCTTCAACAAAAGGTGCTGGGAAAATTAGAAATTCATGTGCAGCAAGATGAAATTAAACCCCTATCTCTCACCATGCACAAAACTCAACTCAAAATGGATCAAGGACCTAGGAATAAAACCAGAGACCCTGTGTCTAATAGAAGGAAAATTAGGCCCTAATCTCCATCACATGGGATTAGGCCCCAACTTCCTTAATAAGACTCCTATGGCACAAGAATTAAATTGGTGTGAATACACTTTGTATACAAGCAGAGATATGAAAAATCGTGCTCTATATGTGTGATAAGAATTGTAATGCATTCTGCTGTCATATATAAAGAAAAAAATGAAAACAAATAAAAATTTTAAAAAATCTGAGTGAATCTGAGACAAAATCATCTGTATTTTAAAAGCTTTCTATACAAATTCCCACAATTGTGCCAATTTATATTCAGAATTTAGTGAGTGAATTCCAATTTATGACATCCATACTCATGTGTAGTAGTATTATTTTAAATTACACATTAAAAAGCCTGAAGTTCCAAAAATAAGTAAAACAAAAAGAAATGTACAGACAGGGGTTGTGGCTCAGAGGTAGAGTGCTCACCTAGCATGTGTGAGGCACTGGGTTTGATCCTCGGCACCATATAAAAACAAAGTAAACATATTGTGTCCACCTACAACTAAAAATAAATATTAAAAAAGGAAAGTACAAGAAAATATTTTAAAATCAAAATAACAAACTACAATTAACTTGGAAGTTTGCATATAAAGAGATAATTCTTCATGACCAGATAATTCTAGATAATCCTTTGTTATGAAGCGCTGTCCTGTGCACTATAAGATGTTTAGCCTTTCCCCGATAAATTTATCAACTAGAGACCAATATTACCCTCCCCCAGATGTGACAACCAAAGTTGTCACCAGACATTGCCAATGTTCTGTAGAAGCAAAATTATCTCTAACTAATCATTTTATCCTCATTTTCTCTTTAGCTAAATATTTTTTGAATAACAACTTAAATGTATAACACATTCATTTGGAAAAATTTAATTAGTAGAGTTACACATCTATCTGACAATTTTAAAAAGGCTTATTCTTTTTTTAGCCAAATTGCAAACTCCTACGAATCCAAACTCCCTTTGCACTCAGTTTTTTCAAATCAATGACCTTGCCTTTATTAGTGAAGGCTAATCCATCAACACAGAGAGGCAGAGAGGCCTCTGCCTCTATTACTTTACTTAACATTTTCTATATACCTTAACTGGCTCTTAAGATATTTGGATAGAAATGATTAATTTAGACTACAAACTATTTAATTATTCATTTTATTCCCAAATTTAATGGTTGTTGATAAAAGAATTCACAATCAAGCTCAGGTTCTGGCTTTTGAAAATTTTTTCCTTTGGAAGTAGCATGTGTTTTGTCCAATAAGAAAAGGGTATATGTGTGTTTGTGCATGTGCATATGTGTAGACAATCCCTTCTCCCTATTCCAAACTCCCTCTATAGAAAATCACTGTTAATGGTTTGATGTGGACTTTTCCAAAGATTTTCCTATGTACAAAGATATACATATCAACACACCTGCTGTACAGGAGAATTACAAAAATATCTAAGTCATTTTTACCCTTTCCTTTGCACATAGGTTACTGTACTCAAACACATAACTTCCAAAAATAAATGTATACTCATCTCGACACCACATTTCTCTTCATGGGTAAAAGACAGGTTACAGCCACAAGAGGACCTTAACATTGGTTATGTTTGAAGAAAAATATGTAGGTGATTGTTATTTTCCTTGTTTCCCCTACTATTCTACCTTACATTTGAAAATAAAATAAACAATTTTAATATGAAAACATTGAGTCTTCTAAATATATCATGCAACTAGTAAAATAGGAAGCTACACACATTTTTCATATAAAATGTTTCCTATTTAATTTAATGAAATATATTTGTATTTTTCCTATTAAAACCTATTACTTTCAACCTTTCAATAACATTTTCTGACCTGAGTTGTGTCTGCCAGAAGAATGAAGCCAAGAGCAATGGAGTCAGTCCAAACCTAGACATTTACAGACAGCTCTTGTCAACACAGTGTTTCATTTTGTTTTCCCCACACACATGCACCTCTAATAAGCTTTACAAACACATGCTAATTCCCCTGAGCAGTATTAAAGCAAAAATCACATTCCCAGATCTTAGGAAAAGGAAAGTTTTGCATTACTGCTACCCAGTAGTGACTCATAAAGTTTCTAGGAAAACAGGTACCATAATCTCATATCTTCCTTTCACTCTCCTGCATATTCTGTCCTCCTATTCCTAATCTATTTTATAAAGACTATCTTGTTCTTCTTATTTCTCTGTCTCATCTCCTCCTTCAAAGTCCAGC
This sequence comes from Marmota monax, assembly GCF_021218885.2. Lineage (NCBI taxonomy): Eukaryota > Metazoa > Chordata > Mammalia > Rodentia > Sciuridae > Marmota > Marmota monax. Next base: position 369,130 of record NW_026693558.1, read on the forward strand.
TTTCTCTGGACTATCCATTTGAAAACTATTTTCCTTTCTCAACATTCTTGAAAAAACATGATCTATATGATACTAATCCAAAATTACTTATACTATATATATGATTTGCTTTAAATAGTATCTAGATTTATCTCTTGAATTTGATTATGAGATCCTAGAGTACTATATTGGATACTTCGTTGTTTCTTCCAATGTATCAAACATGTTGCTGAACATCCAGTTTCCATCAAGAAAAACCTACATGATTGATTAGGAAATTACCCCCAAATCACTTCTGTTGTTTTTTTTTTTTTTTTTTCAAATATGCTTTTCTTTTCTCTTTCTGGAGACTCAGTGCTGCTCCTCCTCTTTCTGTTACAATTGACCACAAGCTGTCTCCTTACAGGTGCTTTGCTTTTTGCTTTCAGACAAATAGACAGAAAGAAAGAGACAGGAGACTGAGATGACTGGACTTCTGAGGTGACTGAACTTGAATATCAAGGAAAATAGATCCATTTTAAAGGAGACTCTTAAGAGAATTTGTACTCTAATTGCAGTTCTCCTGAAAGAGAGATATAGGAACATGCTAAATTATTTAGTATCTCCGTGGTTCAATTTCCTATTCTTTGCAATAATACAAATGTTAGCTATCCAGAAGCTCAATGCAGTAACATATTTAGAGAGCTCAGCAGAGTGAATGGTTCAGAGTTAGCATTACTATAGCATCATTAACATCATCATCACAAAATCATAAGGTAACTGCTACCCTGTCTTTACCCCGAAATAATTTTTTAAATGTTCTTAATACTTAGCATCTTCTGTATGCCTCTAATATATTCATGTTCCTAAAAACGATTCAGCATGTAATTTTCCTAGATTCTTCTCTGAAAGAATTGCAGAAAGGTCTTAGTTAAATATATAATACTCTAGAAGTGACTTACCCAGAAGGTCTAGTATTTTCTCAGTACTGCAATGTGAATATTCAGACTGCATATTTGGTTGTCTGATTTACAGAACATATTTTCTGTGTGTGGGAGGAAAGTTGAAGGAATGAGTAAATTTAAAGCACTGCCAAAATAGTAAAAGATGAATTTGCTTGCAAAAAGTGAAAAGTGGAAAAAAGTGTTGGAATAGCAGAGTTATACCTGGAATATCTATTAAGTAATACATTAGTTTGCTATTTTAAATAAAATAAATAGTGAGAAAGTACTATGTCCAACAGAATTATTTTTCAAATCCAAGTAAAGACCAGACGTGTTTTCCAATGTTTTAAAAATGGCTAAAGCCATTAAAAAGGCAGCATGGTGGAAGAAGACACTGATATTTTGAAAAATTAATATTACAGTGTCCCCCAAATTTTCATATTTTAATAGGGTAAAATTTACAGAGAGAAAGGCACATATCCTATATGTTCAGTTCAATAGGTTTTAAATATGCATACACCTGTGTAACCAGTCAAGAAAATGAATATTCCCATCATCCCAGAAAGTTCTGTCCCAGTCCCTGCATCCAAACTCCATTATTTATAAACAACAACTCTTCCAATTTCTATCACTATAGATGAGATATGCTGGTTCTTGAATCTAATACAAATAGCATCCTAAAGTAAAAATTAATGAAGTTATATTTAGATGTGACATTAAAAAATTAAACTAGTTCACATTAACTATATTGTGGCGATGTTATATTATGTGAAGTATAATTTTTGATCTACCATAAATATGGTTTTCACTAATACTTGCTGTACATTTCCACAAATTATGCTATGAATTTTTTTATTCTGTTACTTACAAGAAAATAGGTAAAGCTAGACAAGTAAATGTCAATAGAATGCACCAGTCTGGAGTATTCAATGGTGAGTAATTTTCATTGCTGCAGAATATGCAAATCATGATAGACACTTTGAAAACTATCTAAATTTATGTAATGCTATTGCTGTAAAAATATCAACTAGAAGAAGCTAAGGGTATAAGAAACTTAATACAAAACATGCAAAGTCAAATGAAGTGGGAGAGGACTTCATGGGATTAGGACTGGGAATGGAGCCAAGCAGGAAAAGAGGGTGGAGTAGTAAGGATAAATTAAAATAGGGAAGAGTACAAATTAATACTGAAAATCCTGAAAGAGCTCAGCAACATTTTTTTCTAACCTGTCACCCTTCCCTTTTCAAAAATGAAAGCAACTATGAAATCCTTGCAGAGGAGGAAGGAAAAACAACAAAGACTTTAGGAATTACACTTTTAGAAAACCACTATAATTAACAAGTATGCCAATAATTGTAAAAAGGTAAACAAAGAGTTTAGGATTATGAGGCCCTGGAGTAGACACTGATCTCAAAGGAGAAAACAGTCCTATGTTCAAGGATATTAAGTTACCATCTTCTAAGACAGTAAGCATCAATCTTCCCTTCTCTCACATCTCCATTTAGTTTTGGTGTTCTTTCCAATGCCAACGAATTTTATGTGCATAGTGTGAAAACAGTAAGAAATGGACATTTGGCAGAAGTTTTAGCATTGACATGCTTAATGTTCATTATACATACTACAATATATACTTTCTCTACAAATTAAACTCGAATTTTCAGACTCATATCTAAGCCAACGGTCAGCGCTATTTGCAATAGCTATTTCCAGGAGTTCTTTGGCATGTGTTTGGGTGATGGTTGCGGGGGTGGAGAAAAGCAGGAGATAGAAGTGGTAGTGGGTGAGAAATGGATTAAGCTAAAAGGGATCTTGCTAAACAAGCAACCTGGGAAACCTCATGGGAAGATTATGACTGTCAAATGTGGTGCATAAATTTGGTTCAGTTATACTTTAGGACATTTCAGAATTACAAAAGCTTTACTAGCCTAAACTTCTCTAAGGTAAGACAGTAAAATAAACACCAATATTCCTTGCTTCTGACTCATCATTCATTATAACTAGTTAAAAAACTATAACTATCTGAAAGCTTAAGTTAGAACTTGAAGTATTCATCACTGACTTCTAATTTACTGACCCAAAGATTTAATTACATATTAAAATAATCTTAATATATCTTATAGTAGTATTTAGATCAAATTCATTTATAGATCAATTGTTATTTCAAAATCTACCACTTTATTACATGTATCTTGAATAAAACTTTGAAAATATTTTAAATGGAGTTTCAGGGCACTTCAAATTGTTCATTTGATGTCTCTTACTACCTACCTTTTTAGTTGAAAGACATATATTCAGGATTAAATTAAGGCAAACTTTCGGTTAAACGTCCTTTGATTCTTTTCTTTTAGCAAGCTTTTTAGTACAAAATGAAAATTCGAAAAGTGCCACTTTATAATGGAAGATGAAATCTGAAATTGTTTTGTTTCTTCATTTCTTAGATGTAGATCACAAGGACTCCCATAAAGCATCAAGTAAAAGCATTTTTGAAGTGACTCATTTTATTAAAGCAAATTTCACCACCAACTGACACAGATTCTTAGCCACAAGTTCTCCCATAACACTTCATTGTTTATTTGTTTGAGAGGGGAAGTAAAGGTTTCACCTTGAAAGCTGCGGAAAGCTGCTTTCTGTAAAACAACCATGACACAAAGTTTATAAAAAAGATATTTTCATAACGTTAAGTACATGGTAGCAGAATTTATCCCAGGATGGAGTAATGTTTATTTATTGTTAATAGTGTGTACTGCACTATAACTGACCTCTTTTGCATTAGAAAGAACTCTCTCTGCTTCTCACAGATATACCATTTCCAAAGAGGTAGCTGCTAACTTGGGACTGTTCAAAGGGATTCAGGATGCAAAATTACACTGCAATGAATACAGTGTGCTGTATATCAGGATGTGTGTGTATGTGTGTGTGCCCACATGGATATACACATGTACACATGCATGGATACATTCATGAGGCCAAAATAAATACTATAATGTTTATAGACCAATCCTCATGCATGTCTGTCCACTTTTATACTAAAATCTTGGCTGAAATGGTCAGGTAGAATTCATTTGGTCCAGAATTCTAGAAACGGTGTCTCAACTTTGAGATCTTATGAATCATGAAGAATGAACAAATTCAAATTGCCAGACCAGGAAAATACACATTTAACTCTGCTATTTACTGAAGAACAGATATTTTCAAATAATCCTTGAAAACCATACAGTAGAGTTCTGACATAAACTTATAGTTTCTTTTCCCTAAAAACCTAATAAGCAAATTTCACAGGTTGTGGCATACAGAATTATCTTTCATTGGTCCTTGCTATATTTCTTTTCCATGGTCTGGCTAACCCTCTGCTATGTACCACTTGAGACAGCAGCTGCACAGTCACTCTTTTATATGGAGCCTTCAGCTTCAGTATTTATTTATGAATTTTTCAAAGTTCACCTTAAGGACAGCTTTATAAGCCAATATTCATGCACCCAAATTTTCTTTTCTACCCATTCTTCTATCTTCAACTAGAGATATCATCTCTGTTTCTCTATTCCCTACCAAGATGTGGAAGTGGGAGGGGTGCATTATTCTTCCTTTGTCAGGACAGTAACTTTTTTGACTAGGAAGTTTACACAGAAATATTAATATTCTATTTTAATTATTTTACATGTTACCTTCAGATCAGTCATAAACATATCACACAGGGTGAAACAAGAAATCCAAGAGGAATAGTGGGTTTCCCTAGAAGATTCTGTCACAGTGACATGGTTTTATTTTTAAATAATTTTTAAAATTTTATTTTTTAGTTATAGTTGGACACAGTACCTTTATTTTATTTATTTTATTTTTATGTGGTGCTGAATGAGGATCAAACCCAGGGCCTACCACATGCTAGGTGAGCGCTCTAGTGCTAAGCCACAACCCCAGCCCCACAGTGGTAGGTTTTTATTAACCAAAATAAGATTAATTACATTAGCACAGTATATGTAATGAGTTTTAGGTAAATATCTGTAGTAAAATGAAAGCTGGTTTTGCAATGGCACTATTTTGTTCTGGCAATTGATTTTACCTATGTTGATATGATTTCACAAAGTGTCATTAATTAATCTATGTCATTAATTTTGGTGGTAGTTGGTAAGATTAACATAGGAAATGATGTTCAACCAAATCATTCTGGGGTATTTTTTGATTCTAATATATATTTTCATTTTTGGTTTTATATACAATGACACAGTTTAACATCAATTCAAGTTAAACTTGTCTTAAGTAGTGATCATTTCCTAAGGAATATCCATTTTAAAAAATGAAAAATATGAATGTTCTCCATACCATAAAATTCCTATTTTATATTTTTTATCATGGTGAAGCCTGATTTTACAGCTACAGTCTACAGTCATATCAACATGAAGAAATTATAACGATGTCAGATTATGCTGAAGTCCTTTGCCCACATGGTTATATCACAAAGCCATCTGCTTTACCCATGATACATAGCAGACCCACATAGCTATATTTTTAACGAAGTGTGTCATCTTATAAACACTGGTGTCTGTACTTTTTATTTTAAATAGCTAAAAAAAACCCCTGACTCCTACAAATCAACTTCATTTCCCAATCCAATATATTTCCAATTCCTGCAAAAGTAGGTCCTGTGTTAACAAAAAAGTGATTTTTTTTTTGCTGTCATTGTTATAATGCTTTAATGCGATAATAATTTAAAAACAACATTTAGTGAGGAAGTTTGAAATATACAAAAGAGAAAAAAATCAGAAAAAATTTAAAATATTTGTAACATAATACTATTTTTGACATCCCTCCATAGTGAACATGCTAGTAAAGGTAATGGCCACCCCTTACCACAATCAAGGGTTCTTTAGTAAACCAAAGTAATATAAGAAGTATAAAACATAGATGCTCATTTACCTCATGTAAATTAATCTTGAGTAAGGCTGAGCAATAGCTATAAGAAATTACATTTAAAATCTATTCATTGGCATTTTAAATAATTTTTCACAACTAAAGATAAAGCTTTATCTTTAAAGTTAACACAGTAAAAATGATACCAAAACAAGTACCTGTTTTATAATCCCTGGATGCTTAAAAGAAAAAAAAAAAACCCAAACAGTTTTAGAACTTCTTTAGGAGTAAAACTTTTACAATAGCACAGACATTAATGATTCAGAGAATCAGATGAACTTTAAGTCAAAAAGAAACCTCATACTCAAAAGTTACTAGATAATATTGTCAAGCCATTTAATATACATATAAACTCTTTCTGAGAAACTAGTGATTCCCTATGGTTTGCTTTATCTTAGAGTTATAGAAAATAATGAGAAACAGAATTTGGAAATTTAATTGATCATTGATTAAAGAAGGCTAAATTCCTCTTATAACTTTATTTTCTAATCAATTTCACGGTATAACTATTCAATTGTTATTTAATTGCACAAATATCTTTTCTAGTGGATATTCTTATAAATGTGGTGAAAAGGTGAAGGGTACATAAAATGAATCAAGTAAAGTCTCTCAAACCAAGCTTTGTATATAGTAATTAGAATTTAGTAGCATACTGTTATCACTAAACTATAGTTATAATAGAGCATAGTTTTGTATAAAATTGTAAAAAGCAAACTGAAAAAGCAAAGACAAGCAATGGAGGATTTTAAGAAGGGATTTAAAAATGATTTCCTTTAGGTTTCAGAAAAGTCTTCTCAGCTGATATATAATGGATGCTAGGGAGGTAGGAATAGGGTAGAGAGAAAATTAGGCAATTAGAGGTGTAGAAGCAGTCTAGATAAGAGATAATGATAGATTACATCTATATTCCAGCAGTGGGGATGTATGAATTGGTCAGATCATTCAGCTATTCATTTCTAACCAAAATATTTGACAAGAACGACTGAGAAGAAGAAAAATTTATTTTTTCTTAGGGTTTTAGAGGTCTCAGTCTATGGTTGGCTGACTCCATTGCTCTAGGCCTGAGATGAGGCAGAACATCATGGTGGAAGAGCAAGGTGGAAGAAAGCTGTTTATCTCTTGGGAGCCAGGGAAGAGAGAGAGAGAGAGAGAGAGAGAGAGAGAGAGAGAGAGAGAGAGAGAGAGAGAGAGGCACCAAGGACAAAATATAAACCCCAAGGGCATATCCCCCAATGACCTACTTTTTCCGACCACACCCTACCTGTCTATAGTTACCATCTAATACAGCAGTACTTTCAAATCCTTAATCCAGCAAATGGATTATCTCACTGATTAGGTTCCAATTCTCATAATCTAACCTTTTCACCTCTGAACATTGTTGCATTGTCTCATGAGCTTTTAGGAAACACTTCATATTCAACCCATAATAATTAGGACCAGATTGAATAAAAGGAACTCAAGAAGGAAAATAGTCAAGGATGACACCTTGATTTGCAGACTGACCAACTTCCTAATGAACTGAGATGACAAGAATTTGAGAGAAAATGAATTTGAAGTGAAAAAAAAATAGTAGTTTCATTATAGTCTTATCTGGCTTAAGGAGATTGAAGAGAGCCAAATGAGTAAAATGATTCTGGACTCAAAGGAGAGACCAGGATGCTAAGTAGACATTTTGAATCAATATGTGGATACTTTGTGACGAACCATCAAAGAAAGAGATCACACAGTCTTGGAAGGTAGATAACACAGCCTCTGGTGCTCTAACATACGGAGCCTTGGTAGATAGAGGAGAGACAGGGCAGAATAGAAACGAAGAATAACAGAAGCCTAGAGAGGCTATATGCTTTATAAAGGAGGCTCTTTTTCGGTTGCTTCTGAAAGAAGAGTAAAAGAAAATGATGAAATTCATTGCTGGCTTCAGGTTACCTTGATGAGAGCTGTTTCAGGGGAGCAGAGAGAACAAATGCTTCATTAGAACTCTGCCTCTTGCTTCCAGGTCTCTGTGCCAGAAATTCAGCAGCAATGCTGGACCCACCTAGTGCAGTCTCAACTTCTCAACTCTCTAGAAGCTGAGGGCAACTCCACAGTTGCAATCTCTACACCTCCTACCCCTTGCCTGTGTATGTTGTGCTCCATCAACATTGAGCTGGAGAATACCTGAACCCACAAAAAGGTGGAGCTGTAAGAGATGAATGACTGCAGCAACTGCAGCAAAATAACAAAATCCTGATAAACAAACTATAGCAGCTCAAGAACCAGGACCGGTAGTACCTTAGGGACCTCTGTGAAGAGATGCAGGGGCTGAGCCAGCAGATGGACCAGTTTGATAATAGCAAAGCTAGCATCAAGAGGCAGCATGGAATCCTGGCCAAAGTCATAACATTATGCAGCTCTTGGAGAAATTGTAAGAGGAAAATTTTCAGAGAATATAAGCTAAGAACAGCCTTACGTACCCTGTGACTTTCAGGCAGGATGTAGACAGTGCTTCTTTGGTGCTTCACCTTTTTGAAGAAATTATAGGAGGATGAAATCCAGGAGTTGTAAACTCAGTTCTAGGATGACAGTACTGGTTGATATGGATATTGCCAGGTCTGATCTGAAGCTGTCTTGTGAAAAGATAGCTGCTAAGCTCAATCCAAAAGTTGAAGAATAAATGGTATAAGTTCAAATTTGTTCATCTCTCTGAGGCCATTAGCTATTCCTGAATGACAATACCTGTGCCAGCAAAGCAGAGTCAAAAAAAAAAAGTCCCAGACATAGCAGGCCATCATGAGGCACACTTATAATTCCAGCTACTCAGGAGGCTGAGGCAGGAGGATCAAAAGTTTCTTCACAGCACAACTTAGTAACACTCTGTCACAAAATAGAAAAGGCCTGGGGATGCAGCTCTGTAGAAGAATACCCCTGGGTTCAATCTCTAGTAATTATTAAAAAAAAAAAAAAAAACAGTACCAGGCACTGGTTCAGTCCTTCATCTGCCAAGGGGATGTACTTGAAGGAAGTATGCAGCCTCCATCTGGGCATAATGACACTCACCTGCTATCCCAGCTATTTGGGAGGCTGAGGCAGGAGAATCACAAGTTTCAAGCCAAACTCAAAAGCTTAGCAAGTCCCTATCTCAAAATAAAAAAAATAAAATAAAAAGGACTGGGGATGTAGCTTAGTGGTAAAGCACCCTCAGTTCAATCCCCAGTACCAAAAAAAAAAAAAAAAGAAAGAAAGAAAGAAAAAGAAAAAAGAAAAGAAAAGAGAAAAGAAACTATGGAGTCTCTGCAGTGTCAGATATGTGAAGTCAGTTGATGAGCACTTTGAGAGAAAGCTGCGAGCTATCAAGACCCTATCAGCTTCCCGCAGGATGAGATGCAAACCAGGAAGGTAGAAATAACCAGCTACAATTGTTAATAGTAGGACCTTCATAACCGTAACATGGCCCTTGACATTGGCATTTCTACCTACAGAAATCTGCTAGAAATGGAGAAGAGGATTTTCTTCATCTCTTCCAAACTTTTCCTCTTCAAACTTAAAGGAACACATTCTGAATTCCCTCTTTCTAGCTGATAGCCACTCACAAAGGATACTTCTGATCAATAACACGGATGAAATGAGAGATGGATGTTTATCCATAGAACTTCTCTCAGCATCAGAGGGAGCTTAATGAAAATTGCATTCAGTGCAGTTATATATTACCAAAAAAAAAAAAAAACACACCTCAAAGAAACAGCTTTAAATATCTATCTATATTTTCAAAGTAGCATAAGAGATCTGGAATAGATAGAATTTAAGGTTCTTAAGAACCAACATTCCTAAAAGATTTAGGAAAAAAGTTTACAACAAAATCTACTTTATGATGAAGTTGTGTGTTATACTACCTTTTAAGAAATGTTTTGAATACCATTAAAATGCATTTTTCCCCAACAAACATCTCACAACTTGTTTATGCTTCAATAAATCTTTGGATATATAAACCAAGAAACAAGAACAATTTTTAAAAAGGCATACAAGGGGTTTAAGAGAGAATGAAAGGTTAAAATATGAGAAGAGCAAGAAAAGATTCACTTTTTCAGGAATTTTGTTGTTAAGGTGGAAGAAAATCAGATGCATAGCTAAAAGAGAATATGGGATCAAGAGATGGGTTTTAGCAACTCATTGAGACCCTGTCTCAAAATAGGATACAAAAGGGCTGGAGATGTGGATCAGTGGTTAAGTGCCCCTAAATTCAATCCTGGGTACCAAAAAAAAAAAAAAAAAAAGGAGAGAGGGAGAGAGACATGTGTTTTTGTTTGTTTGTTTGTTTGTTTGTTTTAGTTTTTGGGCTAATTCAAAGAGAGAAATCAGTGATGCCGATAAAAGAAGATGGGTATTTAATTGCAAGTGCAAAATCTTTCAGAGGAAAGGGAAGAAGGTCCCAGGGCCAAGAGGTGGCCCTAGGAGCAGGCACACTTTCTCAGAGTGTGCAGATGTGGTAAGTTTGCAGAACTGATGGTAGAAACATAAGATATTGTTTTCCTCAGATTACATTGGTTTTCTCTGTGATTCATCCCGTGAATCATAAAAGGAAAGAATTTTGTGAGGATTTGAGGAGAACGGGTAGGGAGGTGAATTTAGTTAAGAAAATGTTGTGGTATATTGGAAGTGTTGAGTGTCCCTTCAAGATTTAAACTGAGTCCATTCTGAGTACTTGTATGTTTTTCTTTAGCCAAGTTTTCTTGCTGATGTGCACTTGAAAAGTAAGCAGAAAAATGTGTTTAATTGGTACCAAGTTTTGTCCAATAGACATTCCATGGTTGAGCCATGGCATTTAAGAGAGATAAGGATAACAGTGAGCTCATAAAGAAGGAAGGTATCAAGTACCTGAATATTTGATAATTGACTTTATTTTCTCTCTGCTGTCACACATGTATTTTCTAAAAATAGTGGAAATCTGGATCATATATTAAAAATAAACAAGCTGGTACACATGGCCTTGAATCTTATTCCAATTCAAACTTTGACTCAAGTTATTTGAGCACAGACTGTGAATATCAAGATAAATAGCCTATATACTTTGTGCTAAACCATTTAGAACACATATCATATAGATCAACTGAAGAATGCATTTATAAATAGAACTGTTTAAACAATTCAAAGTGGAAGGAAGAAGTTAGAAGAATGCCAAAAAAGATAATACAAAAGCAATTAGAGCAGACGCAATAAAAGGAGAAAAGAAGGAGACAAAGACTGTGTCTAAATAATGCCAAGACAAACAAGTTGATAAGTGGAATATCTAGTCAATCAACTAGATGTTTTGTCTACAGGAAGCCTAGCAACTGATTTGACTCATTTCTTTTTTGCACTGAATTGACTGAATTAAGCAGTTGTTTTGGAAGCCTGTTGACATATAACTAATGAAAAATTCAGAAAGAAAAATAAATGATGCATTTGGAGGAAAAAAGTCCTTTCCATCTTTAAGTGATGGATGATAAGATTAAAGGGGTTTTTAAATAGAAAGGAGAACAAATTGGGGGAGTATGAATTTAGTTACATAAATTTGAATTTACAATATGGGGTATGGAAATGTAGTTGCCAAAATTATAGAAAACATGTCTGTGACACAATGGAAATAGCTTAAGATGCAGGAGAGAAATTAGAGATTCTAAAAGGTCAGCTTTTTTTCTTGTGTATTGATCCCACTGCATGTATTACTACAATATTTCACTGAAGTGAAAATTATTCTTTTAAGTTATAATTTACTATTATAAGAATGATCAGACTGGGGTTGTAGCTCAGTAGTAGAGCACTTGCCTAGCACATGTGAGGCACTGGGTTCCATTCTCAGCACCACATATAAATAAATAAAGGTCCATTGCCAACAAAAAAATATTTTTAAAAAAGAATATTCATTTTCCTACTCTTCCTTTTTAAATACAAATGTTTGAGTCACTCTTCCTAATACTTATTTATGACTATTCTGAAGTGTCAGAAAATATGTATACATATTCCAATGTGTAGAAGTGAAGATATTTCACAAATTAGCATGAGGTTTAAAAAAAAAACTCATAAATATTCCAAGGGCAAGATTACCTATAAGAAATCAATTTCTATTTAGAAAATGCTATATGCCATATTACACATTTTTTAAAAGTGTTCTATGTGCGAAGTGGTGAATTGAATTACCAAAGGAGAAATTCTGTCCCCCCTAGTACATAAGAATAGTTAAGGAGAATGGAGGACACTAAACATAGTATGTTGTTTGAAAAGAATTATTCCCTTATGATTTCAACATTTACAGATAAATAAGGCACATACACATTTATTTGTTCCCATTTTAATCTATGAATTCTAATATATGAGACCAGAAACTCTTCATCCATATTAAATGAAGTTTTACCAAAAACAAAATTGCCCCCAAATATATCATTCAGTTGGCTGTGCAGTACAGATCTATGCTATACAACACTATGAAGAATCTTTGCTGCTTGTTATGGTTTAAATATGTGGTGTCCCCTAGAAGTTCATGTGTGAGATACTGCAAGAAAGTTTAGAGATGAAATGATTGGGTTATAAGAGTTTTAACCTAATTAGTGCATTAATTCTTGATAGGGACTAACTGGGTCATAACCATAAGCAGGAAAAGAATGGCTGGAGGAAGGGGGTTATTGGGATGTGCCTTTGGGGTATAAAATTTGTCATTAGCGAGAGAAATCTCTTTCTGCTTCTGGTTCCAAGTTCTGAGCTGGTTTCCTCTGTCACTACCTTCCACCATGATGATCTTCCTCACCTCTGTCACAGAGCAGTTGAGTCAGCCATTTATGAACTGAGACCTCTGAAACTGTGAGCACCAGATAAACATTCTCTCCTTTAAAATTATTCTTATCAGGACTTTTGGTTACAGCAGCAAAAATATGACAAAATATTGTTACATTTGGTTTATCTTCCTGAAGTTTTTGTTCCAGATTCTCTTAAAGTGACTGACAATCATTTTAAAAAACTCCATTGAGGATTTACAAGGAAATAATGTGACAAAAGATCTAAATGCATTTAACCATGAAATAATTTTCCATCAAGCTCTCTCTGCCCTCTGCCTAATAAAGACACATTTTGTGCATTTCTGAGGTCTTGTCTACATGGCACATAATTTCTTTCAGAATTCCTTTCTGTCCAACTCTATGAAAAGCATCCTTCTCCTTCCAGGAAGGCCATAAGGAAATACTGTTTTGGAAGATACAGTGATCATGATTTTAATGTTGATCTTGCCACTTTCTGCTTTTATGATCTTGTATAAGTTGTCTAAATTTTTCATCTGACTTCAGACTGATACTTATTAGGAGGAATGCATGCACCTGATTTCCCTTGTTGTCTCACTTTGCATCAATAGATTGGAAAAACTAAAAAACTCCATTTTTTTATTTCAATCTGTATTTCTCAACTAAAGCTTTATATATCTTTTTCTATTTTCTTTTTTTATTTACATATGATAGCAGAGTGCATTACAATTCATATTACACATATAGAGCACAATTGTTCATATCTATGGTTGTATATAAAGTATATTCACACCAATTCGTGTCTTCTTACATGTACTTTGGATAATTATGTCCATCTCATTCCACCATCATTTCTAACCCCATGCTCCCTCCCTTCCCCTCTCAACCCTCTGCCCTATCTAGAGTTCATCTATTCCTCCCTTGTTCCCCCTCCCTACCTCACTATGAATCAGCCTCTTTACATCAGAGAGAACATTCAGCATTTTTTTTGGCGGGGGGGGAGATTGGCTAACTTCACTTAACATTATCTTCTCCAACTCCAAACATTTACCTGCAAATGCCATGATTTTTTTCTCTTTTATTGATGAGTAATATTCCATTTTGTATTCATGCCACATTTTTTTATCCATTCATCTACTGAAGGGCACCTAATTTGGTTCCACAGTTTAGCTATTGTGAATTGTGCTGCTATAAACATTTATTTGACTGTGTCCCTGTAGTATGCTGTTTTTAAGTCCTTTGGGTATAGACCCAGGAGAGGGAATATGAACATAGATGCAAAAATTTTCAATAAAATACTGGCCAATTGAATACAAAAAAGTATCAAAAATATAGTGCACCACAATCAAGTGAGATGCAAGGTTGGTTCAATATACACAATCAATAAATGTAATTCATCACTTTAGTAGACTTAAATATAAGAATCATATGATCATTTCAATAGACACAGAAAAAGCATTTGACAAAATACAGCACCGCTTTACATTCAAAACACTAGAAAAATTAGGGATAACAGGAAAATATCTGAACATTGTAAAAGCTATCTATGCAAAGCCCCAGGCTAACATCATTCTAAATGGAGAAAAATTGAAGGCTTTCCCTCTAAAAACTGGAACAAGACAGGGATGTCCTTTTTCATCACTTCTATTTAACATAGTTCTTAAAACACTGGCCAGAGCAATTAGATAGACAAAAGAAATTAAAGGGATACACATAGGAAAAGAACAACTCAAATTAGCATTATTTGCTGATGATATGATTCAATACCAAGAAGACCAAAAAGTTCTATCAGAAAATTTCTCGAGCTAATAGATGAATTTGGCAATGCAGCAGGATATAAAATCAACACCCATAAATCAAACGCATTTTTGAATATCAGTGACAAATCCTCTTAGAAGGAAATGAGGAAAACTACCCCATTCACAATATCCTGAAAAACAAAAAAAAAAAAGATACTTGGAAATCAACTTAATGAAAGAGATGAAAGATCTATACAATGAAAACTCCAGAACCCTAAAGAAAAAAATAAAGGAAGACAATAGAAGATGGAAAAATCTACCTTGCTCTTGGATAGGCAGAATTAATATTATCAAAATGATCATACTACCAAAAGCACTATACAGATTTAATGCAATGCCAATCAAAATCCCAATGACATTCCTCATAGAAATAAAAGAAAGCAGTCATGAAATTCATCTGGAAAAATAAGAGAGCCAGAATAACTAAAGCAATCCTTAGCAGGAGGAGTGAAGCAGGTGGCATCATTATACTAGACCTCAAATTATACTACAGAGCAATAGTAACAAAAACAGCCTGATATTGGCACCAAAACAGACTGATAGACCAATGGTACATAATAGAAGACACAGAGACTAACACACAAAATTACAATTATCTTGTTTTGGAGAAAAGATAGCCTCTTCAACAAATGGTGCTGGGGAAACTGGAAATCCATATGCAGCAAAATGAAATTAAGTCCCTATCTCTCACCTTGCACAAAACTCAAAATGGATCAAGGACCTAGGAATACAACCAGAGACCCTGTGTCTAATAGAAGAAAAAGTAGGCCCAAATCTCCACCATGTGGGATTAGGCCTCAACTCCCTTAATAACACTCCTGTGGCTCAAGAATTAAAATCAAGAATCAATAAATGGGATGGACTTAAACTAAAAAGTTTCTTAGCAAAATAAACAATCTGTGAGGTAAATAGCCTACATAATGGGAGCAATTTTTTTACCCATCACACATCAGATAGAGCACTAATCTCTATGATATATAAAGAACTCAAAAAACTTAACAACAAACAACCCAATCAATAAATAAGTCAAGGAATTAAACAAACACTTCTCAGATGATGATATACAATCAATCAACAAATATATGAAAAAATGCTTATCATCTCTAGCAATTAGAGAAATGCAAATCAAAATTACTCTAAGATTTCATCTCATTGCAGTCAGAATGGCAGCTATTATGAAGACAACAATAAGTGTTGGCAAGGATGTGAGGGAAAAGCTACACTCATTCATTGCTAGTCAGACTGCAAATTGGTGCAGCCAATAAAAACTCCATGTTTAAAACCAGTCCACTAAAAAATAAACTGTTTCTCTATTCAGAAATAATTATGCCAAATTTGTGAACAAGAAATCCCTAAATATTTTACATAAGAATACATGCATGTTTACTCATGGAAACTGAAAACAACTCAAGCTCACATCCTCGTAAAATGTGCACATTTTTGGCTAAAATGCATCTATTCTCATGACCCAGCTTTTTATTTTTAGTAAATTCAGAAAATTCATTGCACTTACCACTAAATATTATGTAGAGATTACTTTTTTTTGAGGTCAAAGAATACATTTTATACAATCATCTACATATTATTTTCCCTCAAATTTTGAATACAAGTTATATTGAAGTTTCAATGACTAGATGTTTCCTACCTTTCACATTTGTACAAAATCTGATTTCCCTAACTCATACAAAGTATATGGGTTATTTAAGAATTATTTTTACATTCTTAATTGGATGCTTAACTTAAAGTTTCTACCAACTATGAAATAAATTTCAAGAATATTAGTATTTAATTGATAGCTATTATAGTCAAAATAAATTATCACTTCTACACTTTTATTTATCATCATGAATATTGAGCATATAATTTTAAGAAAGAAAATATAATAAAATCTTTGCAAAGAATTTTTCTTTTACATTAGACTTCATATTTTAAGTTCAATACAACCTTTTCAAAAGAATTATAATAATTTTTCAGATGACAGATATTCTTTTTGTTAATTTGCTAAACCTCATTTCAATCTGTTTTCTGAAGAATTGATCATAAGTAGCATCTGCTATCTATCACAGGTTGGCATTTGAGGATAAAAACAATAAATGTTCCAAGTTTATTTTCAAAGTACTGTGGAAATGAGTTGTTTGGACAAAGTAAGAGGTGTTAAATAGGAAATAGTGCTAGTCTTGAAAGAGAGGAGTTGGCTGCTTTGTTGCCGGGGACCAACCCAAAGAAAAATGTATTTAGCAATGAAATAAGACAAAAACAGCATAAAGTCCACCCTGTTCCCATTTTAAAATTTCTTTGAACAATACAAAAGAATTTCTTGCCTCCTTGTTCAGGTGAAAAAATTCAAAGTTAAATGAACTTTTTTGACACTTCTATTAGACAAGGGACAATTATGAGACAGTTGAGTCACACATTTGTAGTAACAGCAAATATATGTACTTGGAAATGGCGTATTATAAACAATAAATTAATTTCAGAAATTTGTGACCATCAAAATGATATATTGATTTCAGTCAGAACCAAAGAAGCCTCCAGATAATTTACCCAATATCTACTAAACAGGGCAGAAATCCCTTCTACCCTGACTCAAGTCCCATCACCCCTCATAAAGAGAAGACTAGACATTTGAGAAGACATCTTGGAGCTAGGCACAAATATAATTTGGCTTCAATAAAAGCAGTCATCTAACTTCCTAGTTGAATGTCTGTTTACAGACATTCAACTAGGAAGTTAGATGACTGCTTTTATTTTTTTACCTGTACATTTGAAGTGGGGAAGGGGTTTTATAGAGGGGAGAGAGCTTGAGGTACATGCCAGAGTGAAGAGGGAAGGCAAAACGCAGAAGAAACTGAAGTGAAGAGGCCCACACTCTCTTTGTTGAAGTGGCAGTAAACATGAGTTTTATGATGACCCAATGGACAATATAGAAGGTACCTGGGTTTTAGTTCTCCATTTGGTATAATACCAGAAAATTCTGGCAAGAATTTATGGATAAACAGCCAGAAATGAGATTGTCCATGAAGTTCAGGTCAGAAAATAATCTTCCTCATCTGTGAATGAAGAAATGAAGGAATTCCCAATGGTGCTTCCAAAGAACCAACTCACGACACATGTAAGAAACCACCATTTAAATAACTGCCACCAGAAGGACTTAGGAGAGACAGTAAAATCAACAAGAAGAAAAGTCTGCTTTCTCTCTAAACTATTTCCCTCCACTGGTCCATGGTTCAGAGTCAAGTTTGAACTTAGGAAAGAAAGAATAGGAGTTTGAACTTTTAAACTGGATTATATTGAGTTGTATTACATTTTTTATACCTTGAAAAAAAAAGCCACAGGTTCCACTCATGATATCACTGACAGATGAGAAAAGGAGATTCATCTTCTCATGGTTAAAGGTAAGCATTGCAGGAAAAAGAATGCTGCTTTGTGTTTACACTCGCAAGTCTAAATTGTTCAATAAACTGGGTACTTTAGCTGAGTGTTCAAATTTAAATACATCTCCAAAAATTTGCTCTTTTAAATTCAAGTTTATATAATGGAGGATTATCTAAAGCTGGATTGTTTCTGTTTAAACAGCTAATCAGAGGAAACTTAACCATAAAACCAGTGATATCAAAATCCAACTCCTGATTCCTTTTGTATTTCATTTTGTTTTACATGAAACTGGTTCTTGAGTTATTGATCTCCTCTTACTGCTTTAACAATAATATGAACCCCATATATTTACAATGATGCTTTTTAAAAACTATATGGCACTTGCTTATGTTTTATTATAGTTATTTTTATAATAGAAAATCACTTTATAAAAATTACTTAACATAAAATTAGAAAAGGTATAATATACTCATGTACTTTGGGAAAAAAAGACCTTTAAAATTGAGTGTTATTTTTGAAGGTTCATAAAGGAAATTATAGTAGCTGAGAAAGAAGTAAAGGTTTAATGAAAGTTAAAGCATTCTTAAATATGAAAATAATATCCACTGAGTAATTACTAAAAGCCTCATAATTTTCCACATTTATTTTGAAAAATTTGTTGAAATTAGATGAAAGGACATTTTTAGTCTTGAGGAATTAGCCTGGTATGTTGATCCCATCATCCCTGCAGCTCCTCTAGGATTCCCTGGCCAAGACCCTTTGCCCATAATTAGTCCTTCTATTAGATCCAGATCATATATTACTAGTAGGAATAATCAAATACAAAATAAAGTTGACAATGGCTCAAAATGAGGAAATTAGCATTATTATTAACTAACACACAAAGTATAATAAAGCCTTAGGCAAAATTTAGATCTATAAAATTCAATTCAGGGTAAAATTGGCTTCATAGAAATTTGATTTTTAGTGGTGAATTTTTCAGGCATGTGAGTATCATGCTCAAGTAGTGTATTAGTTGAATTCTTATGCTGGAAACATCTGCTGAATTCTACTCCTACTCTATAGCAAATGTTTGTCTTTGAAAAGATACTTATCTATCTATGCCTCCATTTGTTATTTTTTGTTTATCTGTAAAACTGAAACAGCATTTCCTACCTATTTGGGCTACCAGAAGTTTAAATATATATATATATATATATATATATATATATATATATAAAGTTCAGAAGAGTGCCTGTCAACTAATGGTAGTCTTAATGCATTAATTTAAAGGCTTAGTAATTCAAACAAGAGATAATAGGAACAACTATGATTTTTTTCTTCCTTTTCTTATCTTTTTCTCCAGTACATCTCTAGTTCTTTTTTTTATTTCATTTCATTTTTGTTTTTTTAAAATTTTGAGACAGGTTCTCAAATATGCTGTGGCTGGCCTCTAATTTGTGATCATCCTGCCTCAGCTTCACCAGGTGGTGGGATTACAGGTGTGCACCACCAAGCCAAGTGGAACTCTATTATTTTTGAAAAGATAAGTAATTTACACAGTTACTTCCTTAAAGAATAAAAAACAAAAATGATGCTGGCATTGTACAATTCACAGGCAAATGCAGATGGCTTTTAGGAAGCCAGTGATGATCTATATTATCTAATTTATATTACTAAGAGAAACTTATGCCAGTAAAAAGTGAAGTTGAGAATACTTCAATCAATTTAAGAATCTTCTACTCTATCTTTGCAATTCAGAAGGTATATGGATCATTATTCTCATTATCTGAATAATTTAGACAAAAGGAAGAAACAAAGGGAACTGCCAGGTTAGGTCAAATTGTATGACCACAGAAAGAGCTGAGGAAAAAGAAGTTTTATTTTAAATAGCTGCCAGAAAACAACATAGAATTTAGAATTAAAGATGAACTGAGTAATAAAACTTATTTGCATTAGTTCACATGGAATTCTAGTCAATTAGGTTTTCAAAATTAAATATTAGACCTTGCCCCATCTTTCTCACCTAAATATAATGCTGGAGGGTATTTGTGTATATAGATCTCCAACAACACACCTCATATTAAAACCCAATCACTTTTAGGTTGTGACATAAATATCAAGTTATTCTAAGATCCCATCTTATATGACTTCCAACAAAGTTTGCACAGACTGAGGAGTTTTTATAAAACTATATAAAGTTCAATCTATTGCTGAAAAATTTTTAGCTTTATTTTAATCATTCATCTGGGAAAGCATCTTAAAATAATGTAGTAGAGAAAAGTCTGTTAATACAAGTTCTACATTGATAAACCCCAGGCAGTGAGTGAGATAAGAATGCCTTAGAAGCAATTCTGGGCACTAGTTCTACTAAGCAACTTGGTTCTGATTGACATTTTTAGATAACAAGGAGAAAGAGAATTCTTATTATTATTATTTGTTTTCTAAACTCACTGGAATAGATCTGCTGTAAGATAAAAGGTAAATAGATAGATAGAGATGACTCCTACCAATGACAGATGGAATATATTCTATTTGAAAGTTTTACCCCTGATATACTGTGTACTGATTGATTTATTAATCAAATTTATAAATATCAGTTGTTCATGAGACAAATTATCATGTTAGCTTATGTCATAGTATAAACCCAAGGTGGGGGGAATACCATCTAGATAATGGAAAAGAGATGGTATAAATATTATACAATAAAAAGTTAATATATTGTCAATATTCTTAACATAAAAGATGTCAAAATTCTCTATACTAAGAGCATTTGTAATCTTTCATTCAATCACCAGATATTTTTTGAGTACCTGTGTGACAATGTTTGTCAAGTATAATATATGAAGAAAGAAAAAATAAATATCCCTGACTCCACAGAATTGACATTCCAGTAGAAAATCTGACAATACACAACAAATATATAGAGCCAGAAAAATGGCCATTAAAATCCAGGGGAGATCACAAATGGTAATAGGACCTGAAATCAGGTTTGGGGGACAGCGACTGTGCTAGAAATAAATTTGGAGGGATGGTCATCATATAGAGGAGATTAAAGTCATGAACCTGGCTAGGTTGAGAATGATAGTGAATGAAGACAGGAGAGAAGAGGAAAAGGACTGAACCTAGGCCACTGAAAAAAGTAGTGGTCAACATAAAAAGAAATCAGCAAAAGCCAAAGAGCCAACTATGAAGAAGGAGGAATCTTAAAAATGTCTGATGTCCTTAACCACACATGGGAAAAATATTAAAACATACAATAGATAGAGTTATATTCCAAAACACTGTATTTAAAACTAATGAGTTCAAAATAGAAAACTTGCAAGGGAAAAACATAGTTCTCTTCTTTTAGATATTACTGTAAGGCAAATAAAAAAGGGCATTACCAACTTGTTTTCCCAGTTAGCTCAAACATGGTATGCCTGGCTCATGATTTATCTATCACTGTTGCCAGTAGCCTGGGAAATCAGGGCAATTTCCAGGACATTTAGACTTCATTACAAAAGTGGGGGGGGGGGAGAACTAACGTATGCTTTCAAGAAAGAAAACCAAGTGTTTAGAGCATCTGCAGCTAAAAACCCTGAATCATAAGACAATAAAACAATAGAACTGTGCCTTGGACTAAAAGAGCCTCAGTTAAGAGAGAGAGGGAGGAGAGAGAGAGAGAGAGAGAGAGAGAGAGAGAGAGAGAGAGAGCGAGAACTCAGAAGTGACATCAGAGAGAATTCAATCAAGAGGAGAGTTTCAACAAATCTTAAACACCATATATTAAACGTAATCATTACCTAATGAATAATGTTCTAGGCAACAGAATTAGAGTTAATTAACACCACAGCTTCATGATATTGGTTATATACTCCAAGTACTTAACCAAGTATATATGAAATCCAGATAGAAGGTTGGGGAGGGAAGGAGAAAAAGAAGGCAAGGAGAGAGGAAAGCAAGAGAAAGACATTTAGGAATCAGTGGATGCTATTTATTACTTTTGGTTTATTTTTCTTTAGGAAAAAAACTTGTTTCCCACAATTGGCCACAACATACTGCTCTCTGTAAGATGTTTTGTTTGTGACTATGATTATATTCTCCTTAATTATATTTCTACTTAATTCTATTTCTCACTCAAGTTCCAGAATAACACAAGTTAATAAAAATCCTGTTTTATTTGTTTTGTTTTTTTTTCTAATTGGGTTTCAGTCTTTAAGAATCAGAGCAGTAGTAATGAAAATTAGGATAATTAATACTTTCATCTTTATAATTTTAATTTTTCCAATTTTTCTATTGTGAATCACATTAGTTTTATTATTTTGAAGAATAATGTGTAGGTTCAGATAAAGACAAACATCTTCCATGAAGCTTAAAATCCTTTCCCCTTCATTATAGTACTTAGCACATGTCTGTTATTGTTTCTTTATCTGTATTTTTAATACAAAAATAATAAAGGATCTAGCTCTATCTTTACAGTTCTTAATATGGTTCCTACTTACCATTTTACATCAATCACTTTGACCAGGCCTTTGTTGAAAACTTTAGATTCAAAACTACTAAAAACTGACTTAAAGAATTCGCCTAGCATCTACAGTTTGTGTTTCAATTAATGGAAACAAAATGTGTTTTGAATATGCTTTTCTCTTTTTATTTTCTTCATATTCCTTATAGTCTACACGATATTTGCAGTAATAATAATATATTATTATGGATATTATTGTGCATGATTTTGAGTTATCCTTTTTGTAAAACTTTGAAGTGGCAATGTTGATGTTCAGTTTTTAATTCATCCTCAATGTTATGAATGAATCTCAAATAAAACTTCTTTTTGAGTGACTCAATACCCAAAGAAATCAATTAAAACTTAATACCAGCATTTTAACTTTTTTAATGGTATAAGTACAAGTATACAAATAACTTTTATAAGGTTAGAATTAGACACATAATATAGTCTCTATTATTTTCCCTCTTATTATAACTTAAACTGTTATAATTCTTTTGTCTCAAATATGATATGTCCTTCATAAAATTACTTTACTAAGAGGCTGTGGGTATAACTCAGTGGTAGAGTGTTTTCCTCTCATGCTCAAGGCCCTGGGTTCAATTCCCTTCCATCAACGGCAAGAAAAATTACCTAAGATTCCATGTCTTCTCATTTGTCCTGTAATTTGATTCTTATGCTTATTCAATTTTGTCAATTTTAATAATTGTTTATACTGATATATTTTATTTTTTAGAGAGAGAAGAGAGAGAGAATTTTTTAACATTTATTTTTCAGTTTTCAGTGGACACAACATCTTTATTTTATTTTTATGTGGATCTGAGGATTGAACCCAGAGCCCCGCGCATGCCAGGCGAGCACGTTACCACTTGAGCCACATCCCCAGCCCCACTGATATATTTTAAAGCTTTAACAATCTGCAGCAACTATTACAGTTTTCCCTTACACTAATAAGTACCATTTTTACTTTATTGAATGGTAGAATTTCAACACATAAAAAACATAAATAAATTTATACTTTAAATTATATATAGAATCTTTACATGTATTTTAAAATAATCATTCAATAATTAATAATTGTTTCTATGATATACTTCACTAATATTACTGTATTGCTACACTAATTAGGTAAAAAAGTATGTCCCTAGATGGAACCGCAGTGCCACATATATGTGCCACATAATAACATTTTGGTTAACAATAGAATGCATAAAAGATAGCATAGAGTAGGCCATACCATCTAAGTTGTGCACATACACTTTGTGATGTTCACAGGATCATGAAATCACCTGAATGACATTTCTCAGAATATACTCCTGTTGTTAAGTGATGTCCAACTATATGTTGTACATATACAAGATCAGTGATGACCAAAATGACACTAAAACTGTGTAATAGATCTGATAATTAATTTGTAGTCAAATGTTGTTGAAACCAAATTCGGTGCATCAGCATATTATATCATGATAATTTTAGTAATTCCATGTTTATAATTATTTAAGAATATTGACTAATCATTCCCATCATTTATTAAGCTCCTTGAAGAAAGGAAATTTATTTTCCCTTTAATTAACCTTTTTACTTCCTAAGCACTTAGTATATTGCCTAGCAAAAAAGGAATTGTGCATAAGTATATTGATATAATGACTTACATCCCTTGAGCTCATAGGTATTTGGGCTGAAATTCTTTCTTAGTCATTTTTATTAAGAATTGCGAACAACTAAGGGGTGGTTCCAGTGGACTCTGGACCTTACATGACAGCCTCCCTAATACAAGTATTACATGAATGCTGAGTAGAAGAATGCTGAGTTTCTAAACTTCAAAAATTCAGTGGACCCAAAATTGTGCAGCAAATTAAACATAGTGACCTTTCAATCATTCAAAAAGTTTAATTTAAAATAGAATTTTGGAAATTGACTAATATTTTGCCTCCTGATTATTTTATAAATTGGAAGAGAACACCATGTAATACCATGTAATGTGGAACTCTTGGTGTAACCTTCATTATTCAGTATTACAAAGTCACCTAGCAGTTATTAAAAGATGCTGAATATTTGTGAAAGTAAGCAGGAGCCTAGACAACTCAGAAATGACATCAGTTTTGACAGACTAGAATAAAATGAGCATAAGAAGTTGTCGATTATGAAAATTAGAAGCTAAAATATGGAAGCTGACTACTCAAGTATAAAATAGGAAATAAGAGCTGAGAAATTCTTTTTAACTTTAAATTTAAGGTCACATGTATTGTCTCTCTACTTCATTATTATTATACAATGATTATATGGAGATAAGAAATAACATAAGAAAATGTCGAAACCCCTGAGCTTTAGGAATCTCAAGTGTAATTTCTTTCTTAAACATTAGGGTCTGATATTTTTATATAAAATATCCCAAGTTAAATAAAATAATCACAGGAAGTTATAAATTCTATGATTATATATATGAATTGCTAAGAATAGGCAAATCTATAGAGACAAAAATATGTTAGTGGTTACCTAATCTAGTTAAATTGACTTAAATACAGAAATATCTAATTGTCCCTGAAAACTTCTTTTTCTTTTTCTTTCTTTTTTTTTTTTTTTTGGCATTGCTATTGTATTAGTCAGTGCTCTCCAAAGAAATATTACCAGTAGGGGATGAAGAAGAAATTTATGAAAGAATGAATGAGATAGGAGAGTTGGCTTGTGTGATTACTGAGGTTGAGAAGGCTCACAATAAGTTGCTTGCAGGCTGAAGACCCTGGTATGCAGGGTCTTCAGCCTGCAAGCAGGTTGCGTCAGTCTAAATCTGAAAGCCTCAAAACCAAGGACAACAATGGTGTAACTCTCAATGCCAGACAGAGGGTCAGAAAAGCCACTCATGTAAGCACCTGAGTCCAAAGACTGGAGAACCTAGAGTTCTCATGTCCAAGGGCAGGAGAAGAGGGATGTCTCAGCTTTAAGAGAGACAAACAGACACAGAGATAGACAGAAAGTGAGAGACAGAGATAGAGAAAGATTCATCTTTCTTTTGCATTTTGTTCTAATTGGGTCCACAGCTCATTGGATAACACCCACTCTCATTGAGGGCATTCCACACTCACGCTACCAACTCACATGCCAATTTCCCCCAGAAACACTCTTACAGACACACTTAGAAATAATGCTTTACCAATATTCTAAGCATCCATTAATTGAACTTCTAATTAACCTTCACAGATATATAAGGAGGAAATAAAGCTGAATTTATACATATGTGACTTATACACATCATTTAAATACATGATATGGTGGCTTCTTTAAACTTTTTTTTTTTTTCTGGTACAGTATTTTGAAATAAGTTTGACATCAAGATATTTATCCTGACAGAGCAGGCCCAGCGGCCTGCTGAGGGGCAGAGCCGCCCCCCCACCCCCCGCGCCTGCCAGGTAGGTGGAACGGTGACCACCGACAGAAAAGGCCCAGTGGCCCGCGGCGGGACAGAGCTTCCAATCACTCCTGCAAGGTAGGCGGGCCTGCGAACCACCGGCAGAAGAGGAGCAGCGACCTGCTGAGAGGTAGAGCCGCCCCCTCCCCCTGCACGGGCAAGGTAGACGGAACTGTGACCACGCACAGAGCAGGCCCAGCGGCCTGCTGAGGGGCAGAGCCACCCCCCACCCCCCGCGCCTGCCAGGTGACCACCGACAGAAAAGGCCCAGTGGCCCGCAGTGGGACAGAGCTTCCAATCACTCCTGCAAGGTAGGCGGGCCTGCGACCCACCGGCAGAAGAGGAGCAGCGGCCTGCTGAGAGGCAGAGCCGCCCCCTCCCCCTGCACCGGCAAGGTAGAGGGAACTGTGACCACGCACAGAGCAGGCCCAGCGGCCTGCTGAGGGGCAGAGCCGCCCCCCACGCCCCGCGCCTGCCAGGTAGGTGGAACTGTGACCACGGACAGAAAAGGCCCAGTGGCCCGCGGTGGGACAGAGCTTCCAATCACTCCTGCAAGGTAGGCGGGCCTGCGACCCACCAGCAGAAGAGGAGCAGCGGCCTGCTGAGAGGCAGAGCCGCCCCCTCCCCCCCGCGCCTGCAAGGTAGACGGAACTGTGACCACCATCAGAACAGGCCAGACCTGCAACCGAGAGACAGAACAGGCCCAGTGGCCTGAGGAAGGGTAGAGCCACCCCCACCCCCGCGCCTGCAAGGTAGGCGGACCTGCGACCCACTGGCAGTACAGCCCCAGAGGCCTGCAGAGGGGCAGTGCCGCTGCCTGCGCCTGCAAAGTAGACAGAACTGTGACCACCGACAGAACAAGCCTAGCGGCCCGCAGAGGGACAGAGCTGCCGCCCGCGCCTGCGAGGGAGACTTTGCAACTATACAAGACCAATATAAATATATAGGGGGAAAATTCAATAGCACCACAGTTTCACCAAGTAGAAAGGAACGCGAACAGTATGAAGAGACAAGGAAAGAAAGGACCACAAGCATTGCAGGTCAACTCAACGTTAGAAGAGGTAATAGCTGCAGCAGATGGAATGTCAGATAAAGAATTCAGGATATACATGCTTCAGATGATCTGGAGTCTCAAGGAAGACATCAGACAGCAAAATCAGACAATGAAAGATCACTTCAACAATGAATTACATAAACAAATCCAAGAAGCAAAAGATCAACTATACAGGGAAATAGAGGTTATAAAAAACAAACAAACAGAAATCCTAGAAATGCAGGAAGCAATAAGCCAACTTAAAAACTCAATTGAGAATACTACCAGCAGAGTAGAACACTTAGAAGACAGAACATCAGACAATGAAGATAAAGTATTTCAACTTGAAAAGAACATAGACAGCTCAGCAAGACTGTTAAGAAACCAAGAGCAGAACAGACAAGAAATATGGGATAACATCAAGAGACCAAATTTAAGAGTCATTGGGATACAGGAAGGGACAGAGTTTCAAACCAAAGGAATGAGCAATCTATTCAATGAAATAATACGAGAAAACTTCCCAGACTTGAAGAATGAGACAGAACCCCAAATCCTAGAAGCCTACAGGACGCCGAATGTGCAAAATCATAAGAGACCCACACCTAGACACATTATAATGAAGATGCCCAACATACAGAATAAGGAGAGAATTTTAAAAGCTACAAGAGAAAGGAAGCAGATCACATTTAGGGGTAAGCCAATCAGGATAACAGCTGATCTTTCAACACAGACTCTGAAAGCTAGAAGATCCTGGAATAACATATTTCAAACACTGAAAGAAAATGGGTTCCAACCAAAATTGTGTTTCCAGCGAAATTAAGCTTCAGGATGGAAGATGAAATTAAAACCTTCCAAGATAAACAAAAGTTAAAAGAATTTGCAGCTAGAAAACCATCTCTTCAAAACATCCTTGGCAAAACATTACAGGAAGAGGAAATGGAAAATAACAATGAAAACCAACAGTGGGAGGTAGGACACTAAAGGGGGGAAAATAATCAAAGAGGAAAACAAACCATGTTTAGTAACATAAATAAACAAATATGGCTCAATAATAACCCTAAATGTTAATGGCTTAAACTCACCAATCAAGAGACACAGGCTAGTAGAATGGATCACAAAACAAGACCCAACAATATGCTGCCTACAGGAGACGCATTTGATAGGAAAAGACATACATAGGCTGAAGGTGAAAGGTTGGGAAAAATCATATCACTCATATGGACTTCAGAAACAAGCAGGAGTATCCATACTCATATCAAATAAAATAGATTTCAAGCCAAAGTTAATCAAAAGGGATAAAGAGGGACACTACATACTGCTTAAGGGAACCATACACCAACAAGACATAACAATCATAAATATATATGCCCCAAACAATGGTGCAGCTATGTTCATCAAACAAACTCTTCTCAAGTTCAAGAGTCTAATAGACCACCATACAATAATCATGGGAGACTTCAACACACCTCTATCACCACTGGACAGATCTTCCAAACAAAAGTTGAATAAGGAAACTATAGAACTCAATAACACAATTAATAACCTAGACTTAATTGACATATATAGAATATACCACCCAACATCAAGCAGTTACACTTTTTTCTCAGCAGCACATGGATCCTTCTCAAAAATAGATCATATATTATGTCACAGGGAAACTCTTAGACAATATAAATGAGTAGAGATAATACCATGCATCCTATCTGATCATAATGGAATGGAACTGAAAATCAACGATAAAAGAAGGAAGGAAAAAGAATACATCACTTGGAGAATGAACAATAGGTTACTGAATGATCAATGGGTTATAGAAGACATCAAGGAAGAAATTAAAAAATTCTTAGAGATTAATGAAAACACAGACACAACATATCGGAATCTATGGGACACATTGAAAGCAGTTCTAAGAGGAAAATTCATTGCTTGGAGTTCATTCCTTAAAAAAAGAAAAAACCAACAAATAAATGATCTCATACTTCATCTCAAAATCCTAGAAAAAGAAGAGCAAAACAACAGCAAAAGAAGTAGAAGGCAAGAAATAATTAAAATCAGAGCTGAAATTAATGAAATCGAAACAAAAGAAACAATTGAAAAAATTGACAAAACTAAAAGTTGGTTCTTTGAAAAAATAAACAAAATCGACAGACCCTTAGCCATGCTAGCGAAGAGAAGAAGAGAGAGAACTCAAATTACTAACATACGGGATGAAAGAGGCAATATCACAACAGACACTTCAGAAATACAGAAGATAATCAAAAATTATTTTGAATCCTTATACTCTAATAAATTAGAAGATAGTGAAGGCATAGATAAATTTCTTAAGTCATATGATCTGCCCAGATTGAGTCAGGAGGATATAGACAACCTAAACAGACCAATATCAATTGAGGAAATAGAAGAAACCATCAAAAGACTACCAACTAAGAAAAGCCCAGGACCGGATGGGTATACAGCAGAGTTTTACAAAACCTTTAAAGAGGAACTAATACCAATACTTTTCAAGCTACTTCAGGAAATAGAAAAAGAGGGAGAACTTCCAAATTCATTCTACGAGGCCAACATCACCCTGATACCTAAACCAGACAAAGACACTTCAAAGAAAGAAAACTACAGACCAATATCTCTAATGAACCTAGATGCAAAAATCCTCAATAAAATTCTGGCCACTCGGATACAAAAACTTATCAAAAAAATTGTGCACCATGATCAAGTAGGATTCATCCCTGGGATGCAAGGCTGGTTCAATATACGGAAATCAATAAATGTTATTCACCACATCAATAGACTTAAAAATAAGAATCATATGATCATCTCGATAGATGCGGAAAAAGCATTCGACAAAGTACAGCATCCCTTTATGTTCAAAACTCTAGAAAAACTAGGGATAACAGGAACATACCTCAATATTGTAAAAGCAATCTATGCTAAGCCTCAGGCTAGCATCATTCTGAATGGAGAAAAATTGAAGGCATTCCCTCTAAAATCTGGAACAAGACAGGGATGCCCTCTCTCACCACTTCTGTTCAACATAGTTCTCGAAACACTGGCCAGAGCAATTAGACAGACGAAAGAAATTAAAGGCATCAAAATAGGAAAAGAAGAACTTAAATTATCACTATTTGCAGATGACATGATTCTATACCTAGCAGACCCAAAAGGGTCTACAAAGAAACTATTAGAGCTAATAAATGAATTCAGCAAAGTGGCAGGATATAAAATCAACACGCATAAATCAAAGGCATTCCTGTATATCAGCGACAAATCCTCTGAAATGGAAATGAGGACAACCACTCCATTCAAAATATCTTCAAAAAAAATAAAATACTTGGGAATCAACCTAACAAAAGAGGTGAAAGACTTATACAATGAAAACTACAGAACCCTAAAGAGAGAAATAGAAGAAGATCTTAGAAGATGGAAAAATATACCCTGTTCATGGATAGGCAGAACTAACATCATCAAAATGGCGATATTACCAAAAGTTCTCTATAGGTTTAATGCAATGCCAATCAAAATCCCAACGGCATTTCTTGTAGAAATAGAGAAAGCAATCATGAAATTCATATGGAAAAACAAAAGACCCAGAATAGCAAAAACAATGCTAAGCAGGAAGTGTGAATCAGGCGGTATAGCGATACCAGACTTCAAACTATACTACAGAGCAATAGTAACAAAAACAGCATGGTACTGGTACCAAAACAGGCGGGTGGACCAATGGTACAGAATAGAGGACACAGAAACCAATCCACAAAACTACAACTACCTTATATTTGATAAAGGGGCTAAAAGCATGCAATGGAAGAAGGATAGCATCTTCAACAAATGGTGCTGGGAAAACTGGAAATCCATATGCAACAAAATGAAACTGAATCCCTTTCTCTTGCCATGCACAAAAGTTAATTCAAAATGGGTCAAGGAGCTTGATATCAAATCAGAGACACGCCATCTGATAGAAGAAAAAGTTGGCTACGATCTACAGTCGGTGGGGTCTGGCTCCAAATTCCTCAATAGGACACCCATAGCACAAAAGTTAATAACTAGAATCAACAAATGGGACTTACTCAAACTAAAAAGTTTTTTCTCAGCAAAAGATACAATAAGAGAGGTAAATAGAGAGCCTACATCCTGGGAACAAATCTTTACTCCTCACACTTCAGATAGAGCCCTAATATCCAGAGTATACAAAGAACTCAAAAAATTAGACAATAAGAGAACAAACAACCCAATCAACAAATGGGCCAAGGACCTGAACAGACACTTCTCAGAGGAGGACATACAATCAATCAACAAGTACATGAAAAAATGCTCACCATCTCTAGCTGTCAGAGAAATGCAAATCAAAACCACCCTAAGATACCATCTCACTCCAGTTAGGTTGGCAGCCATTATGAAGTCAAACAACAACAAGTGCTGGCGAGGATGTGGGGAAAAGGGTACACTTGTACATTGCTGGTGGGACTGCAAATTGGTGCAGCCAATTTGGAAAGCAGTATGGAGATTTCTTGGAAAGCTGGGAATGGAGCCACCATTTGACCCAGCTATTCCCCTTCTTGGTCTATTCCCTAAAGACCTAAAAAGAGCATGCTACAGGGACACTGCTACATCGATGTTCATAGCAGCACAATTCACAATAGCTAGACTGTGGAACCAACCTAGATGCCCTTCAATGGATGAATGGATAAAAAAAATGTGGCATTTATACACAATGGAGTATTACTCTGCATTAAAAAATGACAAAATCATAGAATTTACAGGGAAATGGATGGCATTAGAGCAGATTATGCTAAGTGAAGCTAGCCAATCCCTAAAAAACAAATGCCAAATGTCTTCTTTGATATAAGGAGAGTAACTAAGAACAGAGTAGGGTTGAAGAGCATGAGAAGAAGATTAACATTTAACAGGGATGAGAGGTGGGAGGGAAAGGGAGAGAGAAGGGAAAATGCATGGAAATGGAAGGAGACCCTCAGAGTTATACAAAAGTACATACAAGAGGAAGTGAGGGGAAGGGGAAAAATAATATAAGGGGGACAAACGAATGTCAGTAGAGGGAGCAGAGAGAGAAGAGGGGAGGGGAGGGGAGGGGGGGGGAGGGGGGGGGGGATAGTAGAGGATAGGAAAGGCAGCAGAATACAACAGACACTAGTATGGCAATATGTAAATCAATGGATGTGTAACTGATGTGATTCTGCAATCTGTATATGGGGTAAAAATGGGAGCTCATAACCCACTTGAATCAAATTGTGAAATATGATATATCAAGAACTATGTAATGTTTTGAACAGCCAACAATAAAAAGTTTAAAAAAAAAAAGATATTTATCCTTAAGTCAGTATGCATGTATCAGAAATTAAAAGTTTCTTATATGTTCAAATAATATCAAAACCTACAAAATCAATAATAAAATCATTCTAATCATCTAATAACCAGTCATATTTTTAAAATTCTGATTTTTCTCAAAGTGTTCTATATAGTTGGCTTTTCAAACCACCATTGAGGTTTGGGGAAGCAAATTCTGAGATAAACTCAGTGTAAGGAAAGTTTATTAAGGAATATTCTTAGAATCAATACTCATGCAAGGGAAGGGAAGTGAATACAGCAGGATTGAACAGAAATTGGGCTGTAAAGCAGTCTGAACTGATTCCTCAATTTATGCTAAAAGAATTTCTGAATGGGCTATGAATTTCTGAATCATTCCATGATGTGGCAATGGGGCAGGATTTTAGATTACTACATCAATCATTGGATGCAGGCTGACTTTAGAAAGAGGGCATAACCTTGAGTGAAGAAGCTTTCTTTCTCTTCAGTCAAAGGCAATATGCAATGGGGGCTACAGACAACAGCATTCTCAGTTCATGTGAACAAATTCTTTCATCCTGAAAGGGAATCATGGTGGCACCTAACTGTATACTACAAAAGATCATATTTTTGTGTTTATTGCTTTATAGTTGTGCAAGCCAGCTAAATATAATTTATTTCTTATTCTACGTGGCTTTTCTTGAAATTCTTGATTGTGAAGATTTATGTCTTCCATCAGTTCTGATACATTCTCGATCTTTTCTTTCTTCCAATTATTATCTCTCCTCATGTTCTTTATCATGTACCAATTGTTCTCTGATTACAAATATAGTTTTATTCTATTGTCATTCCTCCTTACATATATTTAGCTGTGTCTATTCTGAAAATTTACTCCTCTACCTAGTTTTTAGATCCAGTTATGCAGGTTTTACAAATTCTATTTCATGCATTCTTTAAATATGCATGTTTATAATTGATGGCCTCACTGGGGATGTAGCTCACTGGTAGAGCACTTGCCTGGCAGGTGAAAGGCCCTTGCTTTGATCCTCAGCTAGCACAGGAAGGATTAAAAAAAAGAGAGAGAGAAAGAAAACTATAATTTTTTTTTAGAACACTATAATTGATGGCCTCTACTTAGTCATACTTCTGATATATGTTCTCTCTTTAAGCCTAACAAGCATATTTATTTTTATTTTCTATCTGGTAATTCCTATAGCTATATTCTTTTTGTTCTGACTATGGTGCTTTTTAAACTTTCACTTATGGTTGCTTATTTTCTCGTTTCTATTGACAGTGTGCTTATGTTTGTTCAAATCATATCTGCTGTAGCCTTGAAAATTGGCTTTATGGTATGTTTCTTTCAAGAGGATTGAAAGAGCTTCTCCTAGATGTCCCAGAACAGTACCACATACACAATTCATTGCTTAGACTTTGATATCATAAAAGGAGTCAGATAATTTTTTGAGTTTTAAATTCTCTGGTAAATTTTTACCCTTCTACTCCACCTGAGCCAAGACAAACAGTACATCTCCTCCTTGAAGATATCTTGGAGATAAGAGTTTTATAGTGTTTTGTTTTGATATTGTTTTTGTTTTAAACATTCATCCTTTCAGAGGGATAGAATTAGACAGGTTTCTCTGATATTACTTTGCACCTTACTCAAAAATCTACATTTTTTTCTCCTGTTGCCTAAAAATGATTGACTAAAACAAAAACACTTGTCTATCATGGATGGGTTGAAAGAAACTCATAAATCTTCAATATTATTTCTCTGAATTTTTGTTTTCTTATAAAGTTTGACCTCTGAAAATCTCCTTACTTTCTTGCTATTCTTTCAAAAATTAAACAATTTTTCAGTGTTTTTATTTAACTAGGCTATTTTCTTTCATTTTTCTAGAAACAAAATTTGTCATTATTTTAAAGGAGGAAATTGGTGGTACAAAACAAGAGTCAGGACCCAATATAGCTTTTTACCTGTTTGTTTATCCATAACCAAGATTCTTTTTTGTTTTCTCATCATATAAATACTGAAAGGAATTTTGATATGGAAAAAATTAAATACTGTAAAACAAAAAATCTGGGTTTTTAACCCACCACTGAGCAGCTATGTAACTTTAGGTGAGTCTCTGAACTTTTCTGAGTTTAATTATAGATAAAATAAATAAACAATACCTATTAAGCCTACCTCACACCGTTATAATATACATCAAACAATAAAAATGTAGGTTAAAGTACTTCATCAATGCAAATATTACTAAAAAAATATAGAACATTTTCATGAATATTGTATATTTTAGTATCATCAAGCAACATGTACATCGCTCATACACTTCACAGGAGAAAATGATGTGAACATTCTGGAAAAATACATATACACACGTATTGTAATTATATGGTCAAGTAGATGTGATACACTCTATGGTATCCTCAATCACACTGTCAGATAAAACTATAACCACACATACCATTTTAATTTTGGAAGTTTAGCCAAATTCTTTTCAATATTTTTTGCACAAATATGTTTAAGAAAACTAAATGAAATACTCTTTATTAGTCTTAGATGATATCCTTAATCAGCCACCAAATTTTTATTCAATGTTTATGGACACGTAGATTTCTCACTATGATTGGATACTTGAAATTATATATTTCAATTTCCAGTTCATTGTATAGTTTAAGAATATAGACATGTCTCCAAATTATTGTTTTCTACAATGCCATATTCTAACATAGTCACTTTTGGTTCAAATTGAAGGTTGAATGTTAGATTGACTCTTCATCAAAAAGTGATAGGTGATATTAAGAATGTAGCACACATATTATCTCTGTCAATCTTAAAGCTGTGTCATGTAAGTTACTACATGCAAGACAAGGATATTGCTTGATGATAATGGAGAGGCCACAGACCTTGGTCTTCCCTCTCTCCACAATTCTAACCTTGACAGTTTTTTTCTCTATTCACTTTCTTCCTTGCTGCTGAAGATTGTAATAGAGACCCACTATGTTTTTCCTCCAATACTATCTTTTGCTTCTAACTGACTTACTGTGTACTTGGTGAAGAGGAGCAATATCAAAATAGATGGAGGCAAGGAAAAAAGTTTGCAAAGAAAAAAAGACATGCCAGCAGTAGTTCCTTTCTTAGTATCTTAGCTTAAAGCTGCTGAACACCTTCCTTTCTTCTCTGCCCCACAATACACATGTGTAAATTTTGGTAACAAATTCTGCCTAGAACATAGAACCAATTTCTATGTAATTTTACAGATAGACTCTCATTTTTCAAGGCATAATTTTCTCTGAGCATGTTTTTCTCTCAGATTCTCCACCCCCCACTCCTTTCTCCATGAACCAAGCATTTAAACCATACTCAACAGTATTGTATAAAGGGGTTTATTTTAAACTCTGACAATATGGCCAATTATGCAAAGTGACTTAATTCAACAGCAAGTGACCTAATACAAATTCCATTTCTTACAAAGATTATGTAAGGCAAATTATCATTACATTTACTTTATAGATGACAAGTAGGTTAAATAACTTGCTCAAGGTGAGGAATTAGGGAACAGCAGAGCCAAATTTTGAAACTAGGTCTGTCTAGTACGTGTGCTTTTCTCCAGTTCCTTCCAACATTCCACTTCTCACTACGTAATAAATTAAATAGGTTTTGACAGACTGCTAACTGAGCATGACACTATTTCTATGGGGAAATATATTTAAAAACCTAAATTCTCACTTTAGAAACAGATCACAATCCATTCTTAGACTGGGGAGTGTCAGTGCTACCAAATGTGCAGAAACATGTTCTTGATTCAGATGATGAATTGTGTAGCTGAGATTTGGACTGGGAAGTAAGCACAAATTTTCTCTGACCTTTGAGTCCCTGCCTTCTTCTGATCTGATTGTGAACCCTTGTTTTCATAGAAAATAAAAAGCTCATTACCCCTAAGTTCTCATTTCCCTTTTAAAATCAGGCAAAGTAAATAAATTGCACAAAGTCTCTAAATTTTTCCAAAAATTGAGTTGATGAGGAAGTTTGGAGAGTTGAGTAGAAAGTTTGAATACTTCTTCTATCTCAAACTTCATTGCATATCAATCATCTAATGATCTTGTATGATGTAGATTCTGATTCAAGGGTCAAGGACAGTGGCCCCCTCTACTTTTACATTTCCAACAAGTTCCCAGATGATGATGATGATGATGAAGTTGATCACTAGACTTCAATCAATAGACTAGATCAATAGCCACAGTTGATTTCTGTGGGGAATTTTTGTTGAAACTAGAATTCCTGGCTTGATAAACAATGGTATTCCCCAGCCATACAATTTGATCATGGACACACCTTTCTAACCTGTTTGCTCGGAATTGTTTTCTTTAAAAAACAAACAAACAAACAAACAAAAAACAACTGGTCCTGCAGTTTGATACTTTTTGGGCTGTGTGTGATTTATCAAACAAAAGCCATGACTTTTTTCCTTGAGGAATTGGCTTGAGAAAGATGCTGGAAAGGAAACCAAATGAATGTAATATTTCAATGTAAAAATGTAATATTTCTATGTGAAAAAGAAATGCTTAGTTTACACGCATATCAGGAGCTCTTGAGACTCAAAAGTTTTTAAAAGGCCCTATAGGGTTTTATTGAGGCCTAGTCAATTTTTTATTGATACTGAATACAATTTTTCTCACATAAGTATCTGACCTCTGACACTAGTTAAGCCTGCCTTGGAAATCATCAGAACATATCAGTAAATGATGTAATATTTATTATTTGATAGAAACAGAAATAGCAGTTGATAGAAATGTATATCATATGGACTTTATAAATGTGACTTCATTACAATTCCTGAATTTAAATTTCTTTTATTTGAGCATGTTAAAACAGCAAGTAAAAAAAGACTATGTTGAATCTCATTAGAACTTAAGTTTTTGGTCTACTTTGATGATGACTTCTAATTCTTGTATCCAAATTAATGCCAACTGTCTATAAATAACCTGTATTGATATTAGCATCTGACTTACTCCCAGTTCTGTCACATTTTCTTTTAGAAACTTATTTTTAATATTTTTGTAGTCAGATTAATAATGTATTCCCTTTCATGTAGCAAAATAGGTCACACAGATAGTAAGTTACTTGGAAGGCATACATCCTTTATTTCAGGTTGTCTGTACAAATAAAACCCAAAATTCAAATCTTGAAATAATATCTTTTATTTATATAGTATTAGCACTTCCCCAAATCAGTTTTTCATCAGTTATATATTTCATGTTCAATATAGTGTTTTGAAATATGTATACATTGTAGAAAAGCTAAATTGACTAATACTATGTGTTAATGTATAAATATTGAATGTATGTAGATCATTTTTTATGAGAACACTTAAAATCTATTGTCTTCACAATTTTCAAGAATACAACACACTGTTTTAACTACAGTCATCATGTGAACAACAGATCTTTCAAATTTATTCCTCTTATTTAATTGAACTTTGTATCCTTTGATCACCATATGCCCAACACCATAAGGTGTTAAGTTTCTTATATATTTTGCATATAGGGGTTGACTTCTACCCTTCTACTCTTGATTTCTATAAGTTCAACTTAAATGAATTCATTTGGTATGTATTTTTTTGTGTGCCTGGTTTATTTCTCTTCACATAAAGTCCTCCAGGCTCATCTATGTTGTCACATAGATGACAGATTTCCTTAAAGGCTGGTTATTATTCCATTGTGTGTGTATATGTGTGTGTGTGTGTGTGTGTGTGTGTGTGTGTGTGTATATTGTATATATCATATAGACAGGGAGAGGAGTACTAGGGATTTAACCCATGTTAGTCAAGTGTTCTATCACTGAGCTATATCTATAGCCCATATTTCCTTTATACAATCAGCCATTGCTGGATGCCTAAGTTGATTACTTTACTATGAAGAATAATGCTGCAATGAACATACTTATTTCATTTTCTTTGTATATATAGCCAGGAATGGGAATGCTAGATCATGTTATAACTCTACTTTTAAATTTTTGAGGCACTCCCATACTGTTTTTGTAATGGCTCTACTAATATTTATACTCACCAATAGTATTCAAGAGTTCCCTTTTCTTCACATTGTTACCACTTATCTTATTCCATTTTGATATTAGCCATTATAACAGATATGAAGTGATATCTCACTGTAGTTTTGGTATACATTTCTCTGATGATCAGTGATTTCCAGTATTTTTTCACATACCCATGGATCATTTTGTCTTCATTTGAGAAATGTCAATTCAGATCCTTTACATATTTTTAATTAGATTATTTGTTTTCTTCTTCTTTTCAGTTAAGTTTCTTATATATTTTGCATACAAACTCTTTCTAGATGTATGGTTTACAAATATTTTCTTCCATTTTGTGGTTGGCACTTCAATCTTTTGATTGTTCACTTGGTTGGGCAGAAGGTTTATAGTTTGTTATTTGTTTTTTTGCTCCTGTTGCCTGTGCTTTTGAATTCATATTAAAAACTCATTGCCCTCTCCAGTCTCTGAGAAGTGTCTCCTGTTAACTTTTAGCCATTCTACAGTACAGTTTCAGGTATTGCATTTAAGTCTTTAATTCATTTTTAATTAATATTTTAGAATAGTGTGAGTGTCATGTCTAAATTTTATTCTTTCATCTATTGATATTCAGTTATCCCAATACTATTTACTGAAAAGACTGCCTTTTCTCCATTTTCTGTTCTTCAGAACTTTCAAATATCTATTGATTAAAACTGTATGCATTTATTTCTGATTCCTCTATTCTGTTCCACTGGGTTCTGTCTCTATTTTTAGGACACTGCCATGATGTTTTGAATACTGTAGTTTTGTAATATATTTTGAAGTCATTTATTGTAATGCCTCCAACTTTGTCCTTTCTTCCAAATTACTTTGGTTATTCTGCGGTTCCACATGTATTTTAGTATTGTTTTTTTCCTATCCTATGAAAAATACCCTTGGAATTTTGATAGAGATTGCATTGACCTTATAGTATACTCTGTGGAACGTTATACTTTGGTAGTATAATATTTTACATTATTAATTTTTCTAATCTATGAACATAGGAAATCTTTTCATTTATTTGTGTTTTCATTTTCTTTCACCAATGTTATTTAGGTTTTAATGTACAATTCTTTCACCTGATTTGTTAAATTTATTCCTAAGTTTTCTCCTACTCCTTCCTATTCCTTACTCCTCCTTCCTCCTCCTCCTCTTCTTCTTCATCCTCTTCCTCTTCCCCTTCCTTTTCACCTTCCTCCGCTCCCCCTCTCCTCCTTCTTTTCCTGCTCCTTTTGTAGCTACTGTAAATAAGATTGTTTTCTTGATTTTTAAAAATATTTGTTCTAATTAGTTATATGTGACAGCAGAATTCATTTTGGTTCATTGTAAACAAATGAAGACCAATTTTCATTTCCCTGATAGTATATGATGTAGAGTTGCACCATACATGTAGACATACATGTACCTAGGTAAATAATGTCTGTCTCATTCCACCATATTTCCTACCCCCATGTCCTCTCTCTACCTCCTTCTCTTTGCCCAATCAAAGTTCCTCCATTCTTCCAATGCCACCCACCACCCTGCATTATTGATCAGCATCCACTCATCAGGGTCTTTGGTTTTTTGGGATTGGCTTACTTTGCTTAGCAGAATATTCTCCAACTCCATTCATTTACCTCCAAATGCCATAATTTTATTCTCTTTTAAGGCTAAGTAATATTCCATTGTGTGTGTGTGTGTGTGTGTGTGTGTGTTTCTTTATCCATTCATTCATCCACTGAAAGGCATCTAGGTTGGTTCCACAGTTTAGTTACTGTGAATTGAGCTGCTATAAATATTGATGTGGCTGTGTTACTATAGTATGCTGATTTTAAGTCCTTTGGGTATAGACTGAGGTGTGGGATATCTGGGTCAAATGGCTGTTCCATTCTAAGTTTTTAAAGGAATCTCTGTACTGCTTTCCAGAGTGGTTGCATCAATTTGCAGTGCCACCAGCAATGTATGAGTGTGCATTTTTTGACATATTTTTTAGATATTTTGTAGTTAATGTTTACAAATTTTTTATCTTAATGGGAACATTGCTTCTGATGAAATAAGTTACTTTAATAACAATTGTTACTTTTAGTATTATTACATAGAAAAACTTGCAATATAAAATAGTTTATTTGTTCCTATTTTCTGCCTTGGCATCTCAGCTAATTTTTCCTATTGAGAATGTCATTAATTAACATCTCATCCACCTTATTTTCTTAAATGGCAATCAATAGCTCTTTCCCATAATTTGTTCCTCAAAGTAAATTTTTAATCTGTTTCATATTCTATTGTCTATGCTTTAGAATTTCACCATCATATTAAAGACATATTAAAGAAGAATCCTTGAATGTCTTTATCTCTTTAATGTAAAGCAAAGTATAAGAGACATTTAAAAAAATGAATTCTAAAACTAGGTCAAAGCAAAAAACTAAAAGTAGCACATATCATAACAACTTAGCCTCCCATTGGTAAATTATTCTATCTAGGCTTTTAGGAAAGTGCTTTGGATAATTTAATTATAGCATTTTTAAGATTATTACAAAAATCATATAGAAAATACAATAAATGAAATTACTGAGCATTTTTGTGAGAATATAGTTATATATAATAACATTTAATTTAGAAAATTTTATATGCTCCTAGAACAAAACTTTCAAAGGTATCTTTCAAAGGCTGCTCAACATCAAATAGGAGCCAAAAATAAAAAGATTTTGATGCTGTTTAATGATAAACAATATCAGATCAAAGAGATATCTAATAAGCTTGGATTTTCATCTCGTGTTTTCTTCACAATAATAACTTATGGTTAAGGTCCCTTACTCTGCTACCTTTGGTCAAGTTGAGATTTGGGAGGATTTTATGTTCAGTGATAAATATTTTACTCTGTCTATAGCCAGAATGCATAGCAGAAACTGAAACAATTTTAAATCCAATTTGAGACTGATTTCTCTTCTGCTTACTATTTCCTAAAATGATTCCAAGGAGTGGTGATCCATGAAATTCACAAATACTTCAGACCAAACATGAAACAAGATCAATTTTTCCTTGACTAGGTTTGAGTCTCTTAGAAAAATGTTTTATGCTGTTTAGGGTCAGAGATCTTTTTGCTAATATGATGAAATCTGTAGGTCCTAAATGTGAAAATGGAACAAATCTGAAAATGGAATACATTTCATAGAGAGTTTCTAAATCCCCAAAATCTACAATGTAGAGATTGGACTTAGACCAGCAGGGAATGGAAAGAGGACAAATGGTTCACATAAACTTTGATATTTAATTCATGAATATCTTTGCCTTAAATCTAACTTGTTTTCTCAGAGGTGGTATTTTTTTTAGTGTGATTAATGTTTTTTCTACAAAATACATGGTCCATTCATTAGTCTTTCATGTTTCTCTTTCAGAATAAGGCCTTAGAGTACTATTTCTGGAAGACCTATTACATGGAAAGTTGAAGTTCCTTCAGATCCACAGACTTTTTTTGTATTTGTTGATTTTTGTATTGGTTTGTTTTTACCATTTATTTTTTTTCTGGTGGGAAAAAAAAAACAAGCACAGTCCATCATTGTAAAATAGGAATCTTGAAATTCTTAAAAAAATAAATAACAAAGCAAACCTTTATCAATAAGAATAAAGAAAAAAATAACATGACTATTTCAAAAGATACAGGTAAGTATTTGAGTATACCCCACACTTATTTGTGATTTAAAAACATCTTAGAACACCAGGAATAAATAAAACAATATTTTAAAATGTACAGCAAAAAAAATGTATATTTAATGGTGAAATGCTGAAATATTTACTAAAAGTTTTCAAAATTTTTAATTTTAAAATAAAAAATTGGTTATAAGGTAAGGTAATTATAAACACCATTTTCATTCTATTCAATCCTGCATATATGAGAATACTCATGAAAATAAGGAACAAAAATAAATAAGTTACCTAAATATCAGGAAAAAATTTATTCTTTTTCATTTGTAAATGGAAGATTGGATATGTACAAAAATCGAAAGGAATATGCACAACACCTAAACTCCCCATTAGATATAGTAAGTGAATTCATCAGGGTCTCAGTATAAGTGTTCAAATACAAAAATCACAAAACAACAATTATATGATTTAAAAGTTTTCTTTAGAAGACCATCAAAAATAGTATCTAAAAACAAATTTAACAAAAGACATAAAAGCACAAAGTGTTGTTGAAAATATTCAATATTGTTGGAAGTTTCAATATTATAAAGATGTCAATTCTTCCTAAACTGTTCATAGTGCAATTCAGATAGAAATCTTAATAGACTTGTTTGTAAATACTGACTTGTAAAGACTAAAATTTATATGAATATCTATTGATCACAAATTGTTTAAACAATTTTTAAATTAACAAAGTGCAAAAACTTGCATTACTCCATTTTAGTATTTACTATGAAGTTATAGTGATCAATGTAATATTAAGATATTAAATAGATAAATAAATGTACTAATGAAAGAACAG
Organism: Marmota monax; assembly: GCF_021218885.2. Taxonomy (NCBI): domain Eukaryota; kingdom Metazoa; phylum Chordata; class Mammalia; order Rodentia; family Sciuridae; genus Marmota; species Marmota monax. The sequence goes on from NW_026693558.1 coordinate 411,585, forward strand.
AATGTAATGGAAGCATACACAGGCATTAAATATTTTTTTCTGACAAACTCTCTATGTAGTTCACTAGAGAAACAAGAATTCTTTTGAGTTCCATTGGGCCACTGGGAGTTGAAAACTAGTAGTAAGAAAAAAATAAAAATCTGATTCACACACAAAATTAGTTCTAGATAGCTTTCATACCTAACTATAAAAGTTAAAAAAGTTATCTTAGAGAAAACATAAGAAAATGTCTGTATCCTGGAGATATGCAAAGATTACCTAGAGATATATAAATGTCAAAGATCATAAAAGAAAATAGTAGAAATTAGGCTTTATCAAAAACCTAAAAACTGCTTGTAATCAAAAGATGCCATTAAGAAAATGAAAAATCATGTCTTAGTCTGGAAGAAAATACCCATGATATATAATCTGAAAAATAACTTATTTCAAGATTAAAGAACTCATAAAAATCAGTAATAAAAGGGCAAGCAACTGAAACAAAAATAGGGAAAGTTTTAGACATTTCACCAAAAAAGGATGTGTGACTAACCAATAAACACACATGAAGATTCCCAACATTGTCAGTCACCAGGGTACTGTAAATAAAACTAGTTAGTTATTACTACATGCCTGAGAGAATAGCTAATATTAAAAGGATAAATAGAAATTTATAACACCAGAGGTTGGAGAAGATGCAGGGCAATTAGGCTCTCATTCATTGCTAACAAGAATATAAAATGATACAATCACTGGGGAAAATTGGTAGTTTCTTAAAATTAAATGAGCCACTACACTATGATCCAGAAATTTCACTCCTAGCTGTTTATAAAAATGAAGTGAAAACATATTTCCATGCAAACTAGAATTTTTCACTGAGGTTTATTTAGATTAACAAAAATTGGAAACAAGTCAAATATCCATTAATCAGGAGAATAAACAATTGTGGTATACCTATACAATGGAATACTACTGAAGAATAAAGAGAGAAAAAGTACTAATACATTGAGAGTATGGATGAATCTCAAAAACTTTACAACTAGGCAGGGTGGAAAGTCAGAACAGGAGCACACACTGTATGATTCCGGTTTTATGAAGTCAAAGAATGACCAAACTAATCTATGAAACAGAATAATCTTGGCCTCTAGCAAGGAAGGGCAAAAAATGAATAGAGACAGTAGGAAATGGCCTAAGGTATTAGCGATGCTCTGTATTTCAATTGTGCGTTGGTTGTATATATTTTGTCAAAACTCACTGAATTCTATAACCCTATGCTTAATATTTGTGCTTTGCACTATATAATTAGACCTTAATTTAAAAAATAAAGTTAGAAACTCCATAGGATGGCAAAGAGAAGCTTCTGGCACCTGGTACCATTTTTTTTTCCTCTGAATGTGATAAAATTGGCAGCTGTAGGTCCTTGTAGGGAATTTTGGAAAACCTATGAAGCCTATAACTCAGTGGTTTTTAAATTGGCTGCACATTGGAATCACCAGGGGAGTTTTAAAAGAACAGTGGTGTCTAGGTCTCACCCTGGGAGATTCTGTTTTAATTGGTTTTAGGGGTGGCCTAGGCATCACATTTTTTAAAGCTCCCTAGATAATTCTAATATGCAGTCAATTTTGAAAATCATTCTTAAAGCTATTACTGAAGGTATGCCACACTGCCTCTTGCTTTGGATAAATATTTCCAAAAAGATAATGGTAGTCTTTGTCATTAAAAAAAATGTTGTATAAACCATGTCACTTAGCATATTCCTATCAACATTTCATTCTGATATATATAAACATGCAAAAGCCAAAAAAAAAAAAAAGAAGAAGTAGCACTTAACTTAATATCAATAAGCTGGAATCTCTGAAGATGTTTTTCCCTTGATATCTACTCACATAGAATCTAAATTTTCCCATTCATAACACTTATTAGATATGTAGTATGTCTCTTCCACTACACTGAAACTTTAAAACAAGGAAAGAACACATACTTTTTTCCCCAACCATATCCACAGCAGCTGAGATATTATAGAAGCTCAATAAATATCTGTTGACTATAAGTGAGTGATCTCTACCTCATTTGGCACCAAGTTCTTTATGACAATGATGAGTGTTCCTCACAGCTCTGGGACAGAAAAAAATTTAAAAATGCAAAACTTGTCTCATCTTAGGTCTACGGTGAAGAAGCAAACGTGGGAGAAAACTGTTTCTATGCATCTATATAATAGTTTATGCTGTTTTAGGGACAAGTCAACCAACAATATTACAAGTCATGGCTGACTGCAAAGAAAAAGACCGTGGTGGCTGTGTAAGGAGCAAACTGGAAGACGGATTGTTTAGGCTGCTGTTAATCATGGTCTTTTTATGGGGCTATTATTGACAGGGCTGCATGCAGCTCACCTCCCAGAAAGATAGGTATGCAAACCATTCTTAGATTTCATAAATTGCCTAACAACAGCATAGTGCATCAACCTTTCATGGCAGAGCATTTGGATCAGGCAGCATAATTTAACACAAACAAATAGAAATGTCTAGCACAGTTTAACACTCTTTAACCTTCACCTCATTAAATAGCATTACCGTCATTTATCTTTCTATTTATTTCATTGGTATTTCTTTATTAGTTATAACTAAAGAATTAGTGCCGATTCCTTACCTTGAGTCTGCTTCCAATCAGCATCCAGAGCAGAACAAAAACCACTCCAACATGATGAGTACAATGCTCTAGCAGTCAATCCTTGGGGCACATTTCTGGGGTGAGAGATACAGACATTTGCAACTTTTCATCTCTTTTCCAAACTGCACGTTGTGAGTGCTTTGGTACCAGTAATATAATGACTGGATGAAGTAGCCCTTCCCATCCCTTCCACACTCTCCTTAGCCAAAATGGCAACCAAAGCCTATAGAGAAATGGATTTTATTTCATAACACATTAAATCTTTTCATTCAAACTGTCTTAATTATAGATTATTAAAACAGCTCCTTCAAAAATTGTCAGAATACTATCCGTATTATCTACTATTGATGGTTTTAGTTAGTTTTCTGGCATTTCCCAAAAAGAACATTTATCTTCTTGGACTTAAGTGCTGACTATTATTTTTTTAAAAATCTAAACAGTGGTTATATTCAGTTGTGTGTGTGTGTGTGTGTGTGTGTGTGTGTTTTGTTTTATTTTTGGAATCATTCTAAAGTAATGAGCCATTTAAGAAGTATTACATATGTTCTACTGGATATAGTACAAAGAAAGTCATCCCCATTTTTCTAATATATAATACAGATTGTGGTCTGGGCCTTACCCAAGAAAAAGAAAGGTGAAATAATTTATAAGTCAAGAAGGACTCATAAGAGTGAAGAAGGCATTCAGTGTCTGTTTATAAGACTTGTAAAGAAATGTCCATGATATAATGGTTAGAATAACAAGAAAACATGAACCACATTTTCTAAACATAAGAATATTTTTGTTTAAATCCATCATCACATAAAACATAATGAAAATTTAAGCAATAATAACACCTTAGTAAATGGCATTATTATTGTTATTGAGAAACAGATTGAAGTAGTTAAGAGACTATTGGCTAACCTGAGACATTTTTACATAAAATGTAAACTTGACTTTTTCTACATAAACTTTAATTTAATATGACTAAATCTTTTTAATAAAAAGTGAATACCTCTGTGCAAGTTTCTAATCTGAACAGTTACATGAGTTGTATTTGTTATTTATTGTTGTATAACAAATTACCCTAAAACTCAGCAGTGTACCTATAAGAAAAATTTATTGTTTTACAGTTTGTGTGCCAGGTATCTCAGAGTAGCTTACCAGGGTGTTTCTGGCTCAAGGTCTCTTAGTCTCATGATTGTGTAGTCAAGATTTCTACCAGGTTACAGTCACGTGAAGATTTAATTGGGGCACAGGGGCCTGTTTCCAAGGAGGCTCACACAAGATAGGCAGCAGCAATTCCTTTCCACATAAGGCTTTCTGCAGGGTTTTTTGAATGTCTTCATGACACGGCAGCTGGCTCAAAGCTTCAATATCTTTTATAACCAGCCTCAAAAATCACAAATCTTCATTTTCCTCCATAGTTTTTTAGTCTGAAAAGTAAAGATATGTAAATAAGGGATGTCTTAAGCATCCATGACAAGAATAAAAATAGGATTATGCTAGTCTATTACATATCAAATTACCATATAAATGCATCAAGCAGTTGAGGACACTATATTTATCTGTTCATGTCTTCCAATGTATTATTTATATAGGCATCTCGGCAAATTCCACAAAATATACATAATCATCTTTCTTCAGGTGTCCTGATTTCAAATTTCATTGTTTATTTAAAAGCTTTCATGCTCTTCTTATTGTACCACTTAGGACAGAATGTTACTTTATCATAAGAGATAACATTTGAATATAGGAGCTGACATTAAAAATTTTTAAATATTCTTTTGCCAAATTTCTCTCTATATAAGTGAATGCTCTAGATGCCAAAACTTTTATAAGTGTTATTTTAAAAGTGTTATATTTTAATCTTGACCTACTAAGAGTTATTCTAGGGAAGGCAAAGTGAGAGACAATAAATTTTTCTGCTATTCTCCTAAACATTAAACATTACTTGATATTTTGTCTTCAACATAGAACCCAAATTTTTAAATATTTTGAATCAATTTACTCCAATTAAAGCTATTTAAATATATAAGAAATGAAGTTCAATATTGAAGTATTCTTTCATTTTGTAATATGGTCTTTCCCAATTGGCTCTAAAATTTTTTTCATTTTACTTAATCATTCTAACCAAAAACAGAAAATCTATTCAAATTGGCAGTTTTTAGTCAGATAAACCACGTTTTAAATGCTATTTTCAAAACTTACATGTATTTACAAAATCCTTTACTCCCTATACAATTGAGACTGAGGACAAAAAATTATTTCTTGATTAGAGTAATATATTGGTCAAATTTTATTTACCTTCCTTCTTTACTGACCATAATATGAAAAGGCATACTATAGGAGAAAATCCCAAATGCTTGGCTTGCCATAAGGGCTGTTCATGGATATACCACAACTGCAACTTCATTTTCAACCATTTCACAACCTACATACTTCAGCCACTTTAGATTATCTGATACTTCCCAAACCCCTTATAACTTGCCATTCTAATTTTCTTTGTGTAATTTGTTATAACCTGAAATGCCACCTAAAGAAATCTTCTCTTCTTTTGATGACCTACTGGACTCTATTCTCCTGCTTAATATCTATAGGAAACTTATATTCATTTTGAATTCATAGAGCCCTTGTCATTATTCTCTTTTGTTCAATGTTAAATATTAGGCTTTTTGATAGATTGTGTGGATTGGAGACCAAACATTAATCACCTTTGTCTAAAACCAACACAAAATCAGGAACTATTTCTGTTTAAAAAGTGATATTAGAAATATACTGTAAGTTATTAATGGGCATTCTTGGAAAATAAAAAATTTGTTAAAATATGGAAGTTGATCACATATTTTCAAAAGATTTCCAGAATAGTAAATTCTAGATTAGTCCATAGAAGATTCTGGAGTGAACCATCCATTGAGATATTTCTGAAGAAAATATGGTCATTAGGTACTTAAGTGCGTACTACAGGAGAATGATGAATACCAAATACATCATTGCTACTCTTTAAAGAAGGTAAACCCTACATATCTTTGATATTAGGAAGGTATTTGACAAAGTCTTTTAAGATTTAATTGATAAGAAAGAGAAATTGACCAGGATGAACACATGCTATTAAATATATTGTGCCCTGATTGTAGGATGTGTTCTATGAAGGATGATTAATGAAGAAAATTCAACCAGGAAAATAAATTGTTGTGATGCTACAATGTGTACTTTTTTATTTTTTGATAAGAATTTTTATTAGTTACTTGAAAAAAAGATATATAATACAGATTTATTATCATTGCTGATAAAATATTAGGAGGTATATCTTCTGAAATACCCTAAAGAGTACATTACTCAGTACTATTGATGTTTGGGGCTAGATGATTGCTTGTTGCAGGAGGCTGTCTTTCCTTGTAGATGTTTAGTAGTATTTGTGGGCTCAGTAGACTAGAAGATAATGCTTCCATTTCTCAAGCCCCACCCAAATTGCCGATGAAAAAATGTCTCCAGAGAGTAAAACCTGCCTGAGTTGAGAAGTATTGGGTTAGAATTGTGCAGCGAACATAACAAGATGAAGCTCACCTAATACAAATGCTTCATGAAGAACACAATGCCTTTCTAGCATACCTTTATATAATCTATGCTTGAAACATAGTTGACAACTATACAATGAATCAATGAGTAAATAAATGATTAAATACATATTTCTAAACTTGTATTTTAAAAACATAATGGCATCTCCTCAAGATTAAGAAATTAAACTGATCAAATGTCTTGTTAAGACAAAATTCACTATAAATTCGACATGAGCAAAATAGTAGGATTGCTCCTGAAAACAAAAACAAACTAACCAAGCAACCAAAATGCAATGTTAGGCAGACGAGACTAATAGAGTAAAATATCCACAACATGGGACATAAGATTACCCTGACTAAGCATGGCATTCCATTCTTTGACTTATATTTAGAGAAAATAACAGAGCAGGGTGATTCTAGGAATAACCCCAGATAAAGTTTCAGAAAAACATGTCATAATCTATATGGTGGAAATAAATAAGATTGTTTGGCTTAGAGGAAAAAAAGAAGGAACCTGAAATTTTCCAATATCTGAAAAATAATCATGTGATGATTACATCTTGTGTATTTTAAGGGCTGAAACACAATAAATGTATGAATTTAAATTTAAAAGAAATAAAGACCTCCTGAAAGTTTTTAACGCTGCAATAAACTATCTTAAACCCCATAACTACTTTTTGAGATTCTAGTTTTTAATAATCAAGTTAATATCCTCAAAGTACTTTGATATTCAAATCATGATATCTACAAAACTATTTTGACTTGAGCAATAGTCAAAACATGATCAAACCAATATATTCAAAAGAAACCTAGATTCAAAATGTATTTGTCTTGAGTGTTTTTACTTAGAACCAATCTGAAATCTTTACTGAAAATCATGGATACAATAAGCAAATTGATAAACTTTTTTCCTTATCTCTAAAGTGAGGAATGCTGCAACCTACATATGTTGAAAGGACATTGATTTGGTTAGCAGGTATCATCAGTGATTAACTGAAGTAGTGAGCTAAGCTAAGGAATGATCAAATGAGCAAATGCTGGATGTTGTGAGGGAGTGGGAACCAGAGAAATGAATGGAAGCAGAAGAGAGCAAGAGTAAGCAGATCTCAAAGCCACTCAAAGGGACCAGATTTTTATTGCCAAGGAAACTTCCCAGATAGAACTGTGTACCACATTTTCATGCCTTATTTTATCACAGCAGCTCAAGACTTCTCTTGAATTTCCTCATCCATTTGGTCTCAACTAATCTTAAGGAGAGTTAGTCTTAAGGAAAGTTAAAGATGGAGGAAAGTTTTCTATGGACTAGGAATTTTTACTTATGACTCCCTGGAGGGGATGATCTACCTCTGCAGTTGGGAACTATCACTCTGTGTTCCTTAAGATAATTTCAACAGTTGGCTCCTAGCAGTGAACTTCCACAGTGACTCAGTTTGCTGTTATGTTTCTTTTTGTTTGTTTGGTACTGGGGAATGAAACCAGGGGTACTTAACCACTGAGATGCATCCCCAGCCTTTTTTACTTTTTATTTTGAAACTGGGTCTTACTACATTGCCTAGGGCTTTGCTAAATTGCCAAGGCTGGCCCTCAAACTTGCAATCTCCTGCCTCAGCCTGAAGCATCATAGACTTATGACAGACACATTACTTTCCTCTTTATGATTATCTGCAGCTTTTTAGCTATGAGCACTGCTATATTTGAGCACCTTCAAATATTCTTGCCACTGTTCAAACTCCACTACATTTGATTCTTAAAAACACTGTGCTTTCATCTATGATTTCACTGCTATGTTAATCTCTATTTCTGACTCTGTTCCAACTACTATAGTCTCTACAAAAAATGTTACTGATCCTGCCACTGGAGAGAAACAATTCCATTCTTAATTCCATATTAACTTCTGAGCTTTCCTCCAACTTCTTGGCCACTACAACTTATTTATTTGTTTATATGGTACAGTTTTACCAAAAGAAAGCTCTGATCAGCAGACCATCGACCACAGGTTTTATGGAAACTGAACAATGTTGGGTTCAGCAAAACATCAATCTCCAATGTATCTGTGTTTTAATTTTGCTCAAGAAAAAAAATAATTCTCAAGAAAAGTGAGATGAAAACACATTAGTCACTTTCAAAGGGCACAAATTATTTCATATCATAGAAGCAAGATATAGAGGGCACACAATGATATAAATTAGAAATAACCATGTTAAGAAACTCAGTAGATTTTTTGCTTCACAGATGATTTCTGTCCCTACTGACATTCTAAATCTCTTTGATTCTTGATCAAGATCACAATTGACAAGATATAACTACATTCATGCTTCAATAATTTCTCTTCTTAAGAAACTTTATTCTTGGAACTAGGAAGAAGCCGAAATTATTGTGTCAGACAAATCTAAAAAAGATAAGATCAGTGTAAAGATAAAGAGTGCTAAATTTGGGGAGTTGTTTTTCAAGCCTACACTCTGAATCTGTTGAAGTTTGTTTATTAACAGAATGAGCTAGTTACTAACCAGACTTAGGGCTGCATCCCAAAGAATTAAAGCTCCCTTTAGCTGACAAAGTTTAATGTGAATTCAGTATCAACTACCATTAATCCCAAAAGATTCCTCACACCTGGGCAATCACCCAAGGCTATTTAAGTTCATGCCTCAAATTAACTAAGTTATATGTTATATGTAATAAAAACTGGCAGCCCAACAAATATTTTCAAAACATATCTAACAAGTGGAGGAAGGAATTTATGTTTTTTATTACCCAAAGTTTCCACTCAATGTCTCAGACAAGGCTACTTCAGCATCTGTGAAAGATGACTAGAAAGAACAAGACTCTCATAAAAGCAGTATAATACTAAAGTAAGTTTTCCTTCTCTAGTAATGATATGCAGGTCATGTGCCTGCAAAAGCCATTAACTTAAAAACATTTTCCTCCTGCTGTTCTCTCAACATGCACAACACAAAATACAAGCTTTTTTATTTTTGTTTTTTGTTTATAAACAAGATTACTCCAGTGGTGCATATATATCATAAAAAGTGGAACTCCTGCTCACACATCATTGGTATCTATGGTCATAAACCAAACTCGGCCCAGATCAGCTTTGTTTTTAAAAATTCTACTTAACAAGGCATTAGGAACATTTCTGGGGGTAAATACAGTACATCTCCTAGGAGAACAGGCAATTTTTGTAATCAATGATATAAAATTATCAGAACACATACATGGTGTTGATTCTTTGGGACATGGTAGTTCCAGTTAGAGCTAAGAAAAGCTGTGGCAACCATAGTGTTAGCACAACCTGTTTAAAGCTCCACTGTGATAAATGCTTCAATACAAGATAATAATTTTTGAATGGTAAAAAATAGACTCCCATGAAAAGTATGCAATATGAGTTATATTCAGTTACTAAAATTTTCATGTAAATATTTCTCTTCTTACAAACACTATACAAGAATGTAAAACTCTACCCATAGAAGGAAAGTCCCAGAAAAGTTGGAATGATCTTTCTAAATTGATGGGAGAAAAGCAAAGGATTAAAAAAAAAAAACCTGCCATTTTCTATATAGACATAGATTTTTCTCCCTACAAACCTAATTATGCAATATGCCTATGGTGGCTGAATCAACATGGAACTTATTTTTAAAATTGTTGATCTGAGATTGAAAACCCTTGTATCTAATTAAATATACAGTTTTTAAGCCCAAGTCTCTAAAATGTATAAAAAAATGAAAGTGCTTAAAAAGTGACTTTGAAGATCAAATAATAAAACAAGAAAAAGCATATACAATGCCAGGTTTGCTGCTAAGGTTATAATCTAAATCTAACTTTAGAGAACCTCATTAATGTTAAAGATAAGCCTCAGAAAATTCAATGGAACTCAGATGGGCAATCATTCACAAGAGTATTAGAATAGAAGAATACTATTTTTAGTTGATAGTTTCATTTCAGTAACAGAGTTTATAAGGAGTAATGTACATTATAAACAGAACATTATCAAGAATTACCTCAATTCATGTCACTTATGTTTTAACTGAGTACATTTTGTTGTATTTGTCATTAAGAAAATATATTTTTTTTTAAAAAAACAGTGAGGTTTTAAACAGTAATATCATAATTCTAGTATGATGATCTCCTGGTATTTTAATCTTTCCTGTGGTATTTAAAAATCAATGATTCATTCTTTACTATTATTTTTTAAATGAATAACAAATGAATACAGTCAGTTTGGAAAATAGTGTGAAGGCTTTCCAAAAATCTAAAGATAGAATAACCATATGGTAGAGCAATCCCACTTCTGGGTATATAGCCAGAAGAAATGAAATCTGTATGTTGAAGAGAGAGCTGCAATCTCCTGGACATTGCAGCTTTATTCACAATAGTCAAGATATAGAAGCAGCTTAAATGTCCATCAATGGAAGAGTAGAAAAAGCTAATCTGATATATATACACAATGGATACTACAAAGTCTTAAAAAAGAAAGAGGTTCTGTCACTCACAACAACATGATTGAAATTGGAGGACTTTATGCTAGGTAAAATAAGCTAGGCACAGAAAGACAAATACTGTATGATCTCACTCACATGTGGAATCTAAAAGTTAATCTCATAGATCAGAGAGCAGAATATTGGTTACCAGAGGCCAACAAGGAAAGAGAGGGATGGGGAAAGGAGATATATAGGTCAAAGGGTACAACATTTCAGTTTAGTTTTAGTGGTCTAATGCAAAGTATGGTGACCATAATCAGTCACTAATAATGTATATTTCAAAATCACTAAAAGAATATATTTTTAACATTCTCAACACAAAAAATTTTAAGGGCTTGAGGATATAGTTCCGTGGCAGACTGTTTGCCCAGCATATGCAAGGCCCTTGGTTTAATTCCTAGAACCATAAAAATAAATGAGTAAGTAAATAAGAAACAAAAAATTAAAAAAAATTTAAAAATAAATTTTAAGGACTAGAGTTTTGGCTCTGTAGTAGAGCAGTAGGCAAGGCCCTGAATCAAACCAAGAAATACCAAAAAATGATAGTAATAATAATACATTTAAAATATTTTTTAAATAAATGGTTCATTTTAGATCAATTAAATAGAGTATCTATAAGACCAGGTATAGACTATAAATAAAATGTTTCTTAGGATATATTTCAGATATTTGATTTCTTCATTAATCTATTTAGTTTGTCCTTATGTGTTAGTCTTTATGTGAAGCTACCATTCAAGATTTAGTAGAGGAACAAGTATGAATAGTTTATTAAAGTGTCTTCTACAAATAAGAATAATATTTTGGAAGAGAAAACTGAGTAATAATGAAAACTCAGGAAGAGTACTTGGAAAGAAAGAAGATATGATGAGACATTTATCCTGGTAGACTCCATCTACAAAAGCCTAAAGAAAAGGAGACTGACTTGGGTTGCATGGGAATTTTAGCTATATATCATTTATTAGCTATTGAAACTCTTGATAAATTACTTTAATCCCTCTGAATATCCATTTACTCTCAGTAAAATAAAAATAATCAGTCTTTCTACTGTAGTTGAATAATGGTTGCTCTAAGGGATTAAGTCTAATATCTGTAACATGAAAATGTTACCTTATTTGGAGAAAAAAAATCTTTGTAATTGAAATTAAGTCAATGATTTTGAAATAGGATTACCCTGGATTATTTTTGTATAAGTGTCCTTAAATGCCATCAAATAACCTTGTAAGACAGAAGCAGAAGGAGATTTCACACAAACTGATGAAAAAACATACACTAGAGAGGGAGGCAATGTGAAGATGGAGGCAGAAATTGGAGTGATATAAACCCAAGGAATTGTCTGGAGCCACCCATAACCTGGATGAGCAAGGAACAGTATTTCCCAGATCTTTTAGAAGGAATATGGTATGCTAACACTGTATCTTGGACTCCTTAAAATAACAAATTTCTATTTTATTTTAGTCACCAAGTTTATGGTAATATGTTAATTCAGAGCAGCCACAGAAAATCAAATTGTTTATCTTAAAATTAATTAAATTATTATCTATCAATTTTGCCTACAAGTATATGCCCAACATGAAGGGGAATAAAAACAACAAGGGGATTCAAAAATTTTGATAGAGTAGGAGTCAGAATCAGGGTCACAGATATGTGAGCAAACAGAGCCTATGGTGGGTTTCTAGAGAGCACTGTGTTGGTGGAAGACATCAAAGAGATGGATATAGGACAGTCAAAAACCATCCAGACTAAACAGACAAGGGAGTATCTCTTTGTATTGAACACTGAAACAGTAGGCTAAAGATTTCATCTCTTCCCTGAAGTACAGACATTGATTTGTGGCAGGGTTAGTGTACATTCATTTCTGTACAATTATATTACTTCTGTCATTATTACATGAATTATCTAGGACCAACAAATCAGCAGAGGAGCTCTTGGATCTATAACTCTGTGCTCTCCTCTGCATCATGCTTCCTTCCATTCTTCTCCTAGTTTTTTAATACAATTTATGACATATCTCAAATCTACTTTTCTACGTTTCTACATATCTCAAATCTCATGTTCAATTGCCCTTCAACAAACACACATACCATATGCTGCAGCCTATATCCTTCACTAATTGTTTACGAATTTTAATATCAAGTCCAGAGATGTTTAAGAGTTTCCTCTGCTTGTAATGCCTGCTTTCCCCATTCTCTACTTGGTGAGCTCCTTTTCATTCTACAAAGTCCAGTCTCACTGAGAGGTATTGCCTCAACATTATCATCACACTTCCCCACACACCAATTTGAAGTGACAAAACACATAATTGAAAAGAACAAATAGTTTTACCTAAGAGGCTTGTGTTATCTTGGGACTTTCTTCGCTTGGAAAATTCTAGTAACTTTGCAGATTGATTACAATTTCACAGCTCAATCAACTAGTATCAATATTGTATGTATTCTTTTGTCAAGGTACATTATACCTTTAGCTTGTTGTCCCTATTCAAATTAGCTCCCCAATGATAGAAATGCTCTTATTAGTTTTGGTTCTCAAAGCAACTATACAGAATGAATTAGTAGGGACTGCATGAATGCATTTATTAATTGGGTTATATGGGGGGGATGATTTAAATTGTTTTGAGTTCTATGTATATCCTGGAGATAAATGTTCTATATGAGGTGCTGGTGACAAAGATCTTCTCCCATTCTGTAGGCTCTTTCTTTGCATTCTTGATTGTTTCCTTTGCTGTGAAGAAGCTTTATAGCTTGATGCCAGGCCATTTATTGATTCTTGATTTTACCTCTTGTACTTTTGGAGTCTTGGTGAGCATGTCAGTTCCTAAGCCAACATGGTGGAGAGTTGGGCCTACTTTTTCTTCTGGTAGGTGCAGGTTCTCTGGTCTAATGTCTAGGTCCTTGATCCATTTTGAGCTGAGCTTTGTGTAAGGTGAGAGATAGGGGTTCAATTTTATTCTACTACCTATGGATTTCCAATTTTCCCAGCACCATTTGTTGAAGAGGCTGTCTTTTCTCCAATGCACGTTTATGGCACCTTTGTCTAGTATGAGATAACTGTATATATTTTGGTTTGTTTGTGTCTTCTATTCTAGTCTACTGGTCTTCTTGCACATTTTGGTGCCAACACCATGCTATTTTTGTTACTATAGCCCTGTAGTATAATTTAAGGTCTGGTATTGTGATGCTTTCTGCTTTACTTTTCTCACTAAGAATTGCTTTGGTTATTCTGAGCCTCTTATTTTTCCAAGTGAACTTCCTGATCCTTTTTCTATTTCTATTAAGAACATCATTGGAATTTTAATAGGAATTGCATTAAATCTGCATAGCATTTTTGGTATTATGGCCATTTTGATAATATTAATTCTGCCTATCCAAGAACATGGGAGATCTTTGGGTCTTCTAAGTAGGATCATGTCATTAGCAAATAGGGCTAATTTGAGTCTTCTTTTCCTATTTGTATTCCTTTATTTTTTTTTATTATTATTATTTTTTTGCCTAATTGCTCTAGATAGAGTTCCAAGTATGTTGAATAGAAGTGGAGAAAGAGGGCACCCTTGTCTTGCTCCAGTTTTTAGATGGAATGCTTTCAATTTTTCTACATTTAGAATGACATTGGCCTTGGGTTTAGTATACATAGATTTTATAATGTTGAGGTGTTGAGCTTGTGATTCTTTCCCCTTGGCACCCAGAGTCACTGGGATTACAGGTATAGACCACCATATCCAGTTCTCCTTTGATTTTTTTTTTAACTGGCAAGTGCAACCACTAAAGAGAATGTTATTTCTATACTTTTAGTTATCAATACTAACATCATTGTGATTCCAAGTTCCCATAGATACAACAGCAAGAAGTTATTTTCTTGTCAATACATTTTGGAATGCTGGAATTATCATGAGATCATTAGATTAGATCTATGAGAAGCAGGAACACAAAGTTTAGGTTTTAGGACTGATTTAGTAACACTAATAAGTCTATCTGTGATCTGGGTCACCAAGTGATGTCAGGGATCCCTGAGAAGTGAAGAGTAGTTATTTTTACAAATAAATAGAATTTATTTGTACCAGATGCTAAACATGTTTGACATGCATGTGAAGGCCTGTAGCTCTGGGCTGGAGGGGAGGAACTGACCACCTACTGCTACTCAAGCCTGGAGCCCATTTCCAGAAGCTCAAGAGGCTTAGATTTTGACTTCTATCTTTTAAAAATCACATGCAATGATGAATTTTGGAGGTTACATCTATGGGGGCAGTGCAATGACAAAATGTCAGCTTTTTTCAACCCCCCCCCCCAGCATTGGGATATTTAGTCAGTCATAAATTAGCAATGAAAAATAGGCACCTATTATGGAAGTACTGAAGAAAAAAAAAATCTTTCAGCATTGACTTTTTTTCTTTAACAATGATTTTTTTTTCCTAAAAATGAAACTAAGCATTTCCTGCTAAAGAGATAAAATCTCAGAAAGGACCAGTTAATGACTTTTAGGAAAAGATTTATACAAAAATAGAGCAGGAAAAATCATGAGTAACTTCACCTAATATTTTAGACAAATAATAGAGTTATAACATCTTATATATTCTTCATTTATTAAAAATAGTATGTAATTATATAAGACTTAGCTTGCAGTTAAAATTTACCCAAAAAATTAAACACCAAGCATTCCTTAAATTATTCTTTAATCACAATATTTTTCAAGTGTTTCTTTCTAAAAATGGTAATGTCCTGACACACATGCATTTGAATCCCCTTTCTGCCACCTACTAACCAGGTGATTGTGGACAAGTAACTAAATATTTTTTTGAGTTTCAGTTTCTATTGGAAAATAAAAATAATTTCTAAATATTATTGTTTGACAATTAGCATGTATAACACTTTTATTCATGTAGCACCATAGACACCCAATGAAAGTATTCTCATATTATCAATAATATATTGAATTAATTATGGTGCTATTAACTATAGTAACAGATAATTCTGAAAATACTCACTGGATAACACAAAATAAGCTTCCATCATGTTGAGTATTTTCCTTGTTGGACTGTAGATTCTCGCATTAAGAGCCTAATTTGTTTTCATTTTGTAACTTAGTTGTCCCCTACAGTTGATGAGTCTTCCATCCTAATCTAATAAAAAAGAAAATAAAAGGAAAAATGAAGTGCCACTATTTTCAAGGTCCAGTCTAATGATGACAAATATCATGTCCTTATGTATTCTCTCAGCAAAAACTAATCATAAACCACAAGGATGTAGAGGGACCTGCAACATAGTTCCTGGAGGATTAACTTTCTCTTACTGGTAATTTAACAGTATGGGAGGAGCAGCACACATTTTATGTGGACATCTAGTCATCTCTGTCAAGTCAACTCCTTCAGTTGTTAAATATTCTTGTATATTCCTCTTCCCCACAGGAACACACGAACTCCTGCCAAAGACTGTAATTTTAAGTTCCACCCAGTCATGGCACCCAGCTCAAAAATTTAGGAGCTCTGTCTGAGTGATACACAGTGTTTTCCATCAGATCCACCTGTGGAAGTTTATAGTATGGTTATCCACAAAGTAAGAGGCAAATTGCCTTTGCTCCATGTCCTTGACACGCAACAACAACAACAACAACAAATATATATATATATATATATATATATATATATATATATATATATATATATATATAAATTTATATTTAGATGTATTTATATATATAAAATATAATTTAAGGAATTAAAAATAAGGAATGTTTGGTTTTTAATTTTCTGGGTATTTATATATAAATATATATTTTTAATATATTTACATATAAAATATGATAATATATAATCATTATAATTATATAATAATAGTGTCTTCACTATAAGACTGAGCTCAACTGTTTAACTGAAATCTTAATGAGACTTTTTAAATCTTATCTCATCCAATTGGGGTTCAAAGTAGTAAACTCTTTCAACCCTGTAAGGCTCTAGAGTTTTGGATTTTTTTCTTTTCCCTTTAAATTATGCTTTCAAAGCAATCAATTCTTGTCTGAATTCATTCTTTTCTGGTAAGAGCTTATAAGATGCCCAAGTAACAAACACAAACTATAATATTCCGTTTTTCAAACTCTGGTCCTAGTACCATGAACTTGGAAGGCATATGGCTCAACTTCAAAGTTATCAGGGACAGCAGTTTTATTTAAAGTACACCACTATAAAACATGAATCTCCATTTTCCTAACCTCTAATATCTGTTTTTATTACCATACAGTTGAAATAAATGCTATATATTTATGACTCCCAAAGCAGCAACCTTATATACCATATCAATTGGATTAAGTAACACTAGAAGGTAGAAAAAAAATAATTCTATTGATAGCAAGTATTTATTTTTTACTCATAATATTTCAATCCCGATAGATAATAAGTCTATGTACTGGTTTTATTAATTAAGTGGTTCTTTTAGCAGGCATGCAAAGACAACTGGAGATTCCCATTAGCTCCTTAAAACTCAGGCCCAGGTCACATACAAAATTTCCTCTCCTACTTCATTCAGTGGCCATATCTACATACAATAGCAAATATGAATTCTAATCCCTGACTGGGCAGCTATCTTCCAGCCTACCCTATTAAAGGGAGAGGAAAGCATGTTTTTGTGGTTTTTTTTTTTTTGATGATCAGACAGTAATAATAATATTATTCAATAGTCAATCAATACCAGATTATATTTTATAGGGAAAATTTTCCCTATAAAAGCAATTAATTTACCATAAAGAAAATTAAATTGCTTATGGTTCAGATTAGTACTGAAGTTCATTTGAGCCAAGCACAATGACATAAGGCAAGACTGATGCTTATTCTTTTCATTTAAGAAATATTGACTCCAAATCACTATGCACTAGGTACTTTTCTAGGCTCTTGGAATTTGTCAGTGGCTGAAAAAAAAAAGATTCTGCCCTTCTGAAATGTATAGCCAGCAAGATATCTAATATTTTACTAATAGAATAACTTACATAAGCATAGAGTTAATTTAATTTTTTAGCCAGTATGTCTTTTCTGACTGGGATGAGCCCAGCTAGATTATCATCCAAATTCTGCCCATTACTATAACTTACCCTTAGCAAGAGACACAGCGTACCCACAACACATCTTCATCACTAACAGTGAAATACTAATAGCTTTCCTTCCTATTTCACAAAGTTGTTTCTAGTTATCCCACTCCTCAGCATATATCCAAGGGAGTTAAAATCAGCACACTACAGTCACTTAGCCACATTAATGTTTATAGAGCACAATTCACAATAGCTAAGGTATGGAACCAACTTAGATGCCCATCAACAGAAGAATAGATAAAGAAATTGTGGTATATATACACAGTAGAATACTACTCCGCCATAAAGAAAAATGACTTTATGGCATTTGCCAGTAAATAAGTGGATCTGGAGACTACCATGCTAAGTGAAATAAGACAATCCCCCCAAACCCAAAGGTTGAACGTTTTCACTGATAGGTAGAAGCTAAACCACAATAAAGTTGGGGAGGGGAAGAAGAGAAATTCAATAGATTATACAAAGGGGGATGAAAAGAAAGGGGCACATAGGAATAGGAAATACAGAAGATTTAGTCTAACATTGTTTTTCTATGTACACATATGAAAATACCTATGTTAATCCCACCATTGTGTCCACCCAAAAGAATGGGGTCCTAATTAGAATAAGATGTACTCCATATTTGTATAATACATTATATATTTTTCCTCTGAATGCCTTCATTCCATACAAAATTCCACTATCTGTACCTTCAAAATCTATCCAGAATCCTACCACGTTCATCACCTCCACTGGTATTACCCTGGCCTAAAGTCGGTTCATCTTTCCTGTTAAGTATTGCAATGGCCTCAATTTGGGTATCTTGTTTTCATTTTGCTTCCTAGTAGATTTTCTACACAGCAAGGAGTCTCATCTTGTCACTCTTCAATGATTTCAGCTCATTCTAAATAAACTTCAGATTCCTACCCATGCTCTTCAAGGCACCTGTTACCTTCCTCCGGGCTCCCTGTCTGACCATATCTCATTTAGTCTTCCCCTTTGCTATCCTACTCCAATATCATGGATATTTTGTGTTTCTTCCTAGAATTCAGAATTCAGGCTCAGGTGTGCCCTAATTGCTGCTTCCTTCTGAAATCTTATCTCTCAGAGTATCCCAGAGGTTTCTCTGTCATGCTGTCCAAAAATAGAGGAACATCTTCCCTGTCCAAACCCTTAGGAAACAACATTCACTTGGCTCCATCACTTGTTAGCTCATTGTCCTGGATTTGTTTCCTTCTCAGTATTTATTCCCACTGCATGTGTCTCATACTTATTTGATTGTTGTATATTTCCACTTATCATCAAGAATATAAGCTATAAAAGAGCGAAATTGTAGCAGTTCCACTCAGTATCTAGAATAGTACCCAGAATATAGAAAGTACTGAATAAGTAATTTTTAAATGCATCAGTCATTTTTGAGATTCATTTTTATTTATTTTTTCCATTTAATAAATCAAGTATTCTAAGTTATAATTGTAATTCCCCCCTGGCTGTTCACTTAAGCCATTTTATTTTAAATTAATTAAAAATGGACTATAAATATTTTGTTTCCCCTGACACAACCCTCATAAAATGTTTCTCATAATCATGCTAAATCAATGCATGTTAGAATAATACTAACCTTATGTATGTTCAGAACTTTTTAGTCATATCCAAATTATGGAACTCTTTGTTTCATATTATTAGATTCATCATTTTAACTAAAAGTCTTGAAAACAGAATTGTATATGCATGCATATATTTTACATCTAGATAATAAATATATTGACACAAACTGATGTAGTTTCATTATAAATATACTCAGATGACAAATATATTATTATTTTACATGTAAAAATTATATTATAAGTAATAACTATTAAATATCTTTCTCTTCTTGGGCCTTTATTTCTGGAGTGGTATGGTATAGAAGAGGAGAAACATGGCTCTCTTTTAAAAATAGAGATCTTAAAAATCTTGAAATCTGAGTGTAACTTCAAGGAAAAGCTGAATCTCACTTATATATATTTCTTCAAGGTAATATTTCCTCTCAGAAAATAATATTTAATTGTTATTGCTTGCTTGTAAATGTTATATAATTTCTAGAAACTCCTTACAAGATTTTGCCTAATAAGTCATTTCTGTAATTAAATTTTCAATTGAAATTCTTGGGTTTTGTTATCAGTGGCCAAATGTGATGTATTTCAAGAATGCATTATCAGCAGTCAATTAAAACTGACTTTAAGATAATCAACAGTTATCTTCCAAAACAGAAAAGTGTAATACAAAGTTACCTTCCAAAATATGCTATTCTCCTCAGGGACCTGGACTCTGCGTGAAAATATACAAGACCTGACATAGCTAGAGCCCCAGAGCATATTGTTAATACTGGACTTCTGACTCTGGGAGCTCCATCTGCTCCATTATTAGAGACCATTAAGAGCACTTTTTGAGGAATGAAATCAGTCATAGGTTCTAGATAATAGATAGCTGTCCTCCAGAGCATTATTTTAAAATTCAAGAAAGTTAGGTAATATTTTATATTCCAATAAAAAGTAAAAAGAAAATATATCTTATGAGAAAATGGGATGGAAAAAAACCCCTCTATATTTGTCTAAGTAATTTGATTACTTTGGAACTCAATTCAAAGGATACAGTTTTAAATTCAATTTGTTGCATCACTTTTTTAACCATATCCAACAGAAATTGAGTTGTACTTTGATAGATACCAGCTATCATCTGCTTGAATAAACATATTCTCCTTTAACTTTTACATTGTTAGTATTCACCTATAACTTATTTAGATTCCACTTCCACAGCATAATCTTACATCATATATTTGTATGTTAGAAAGACTTATTGATATAACACTTTGCTAACAAAAAATATGTATATAAATAAGAGGTAATGACATCTATTTCCCTTGTGCTCAAAGTCTTGAAGATTAAAAGATAAATGTTTTATATTGATTTGCCAATATTAATAGATGGAATCTGCAAAATACAAGCATTCTTATGAGTTTTCATCAATAATTATTACACAAAAAGGAATGCTTTTTGAGGGCTGGGGTTGTAGCTCAGTGGTAGAACACTTGCCTAGCATGTGTGAGGCACTGGGTTTGATTCTCAGCACCACATATAAATAAATAAAAAGTAAAGGTCTATTGATAACTAAAAAAATATTTTTTAAAAAAATAATTTTTGAAAATTACCCTTACTGTGACAAATGATACAGATTTTTAAAAATTGATTGATTATTACTTATATAGCTACCATTTTGCTAGGATGAAATAGCGCATGTCATCAATTCCATCCTATTTTTTCACTTTTATAAATACAGCATTGGAAAAAAAACACTCATCAAATAAGGTAATGGGACCAGTGAGACTCCACATCATGCACAGCCACAAGAATAGGATCCTAACTAGAATAAGTTATACTCCATGTATGTATGTCAGAATATACTCTACTGTCAGGTATATCTAAAAAGAACAAAAAATTAAGGTGATGGGAATGAGTAAGTTATTTTCATAGAAATGTCACAAAATTTTTGAACTCCATCATCACTTCATGCCAAAATTTACATGATCATCTATCATCAGATCTTATCTTTAATGGTCTATCCGTTAAAAACAAGATTAGGGTTTTCTTCAGTTTTCGTCTGTCTTGAAAAAAAAAATAAAACAAACAAAAAGGGTCTAATCATGTAAAGGAGCCATGTGACCAATTACAAAATTGATACAAAACCAAAAGGTTCATTCATTCATTTATATTCAAACTCAAAAATAAATTCTCCTATATATTTCACCCAGAGAAAGGAAAAATAATGTTAACTGCAACAATAGTTACAGAAACAGCAGCATAAAAATATAAGCCATAATAATGTCCATTTATCTGCTTAAGTTAATAGTGATTAAATAACTTATTTAAAATCTTTATCATTATGTGTAAAGTATAACAACTGTTATTTTGAAAAAAGAGATGTCTTCATGAAAGCATTTACATTAAGGAGGAAATGTATTTTTATAACATATTTCTAATTATAGCTGTGTTTAATTTAGTCCATTTCTTTCCCAGGAAAACATAAATCACAAAATTACCTCTTTCTTATTATAGAAACAGTGGTTTACAATATGCAAACAAGATTCTTTTATGAAATTCATTCTTTTCTTTAGAACTACCATGGGAATTGAAAGTAAAAGCAAACCAAAAGTTACATAGCTGAGTTGAGCCAAACTAATTCCAAGATGTGCTTGAAACCTAGAGCTGACAATTTTTCAGTGAACTTTTAAAGTTGGCAAAATTACTTCTCTCCTCTTTCAGTTAAGAACAATGAAATTTGATTCAGGCCAGTATTTTCAAATATTCTTGTTTTATGACTAATTCATATTCATTTACTTCCACTTTGCTACTAGAATTATTCATCTTATTGATCATTAAAAGCACTTTTTTACAATATTTAAGAGGGAGGACAGAGACTCTCTAGAAAATGGAGCAATAAAGAGACATTTTTAAAATAAAATAAAATAAAATATGTCAAAGAGAAGTAAAATCAGAAGAAATGTGGCAACATGAAAACCCATTTCCTTCTATGCCATTGTGCTCAAATTTCTCAAATTAAGAGCCCTCTGTGTTATCTTGCAATTAAGTTCAAATCTATATGATTAATTTTATTGAATTCTTTGCAGAAATCTAATAAAATTCATGTTGCAGACTCCACTAGAATTTTCAGTTTCTAAGATTAATAAAATAAATGATAAAAAGCAATAATTTATTATTAATTAGTGCTTGTAAAATCCACATTTTAAGAAATTAAAACTTTTCCTCTGAACTAAAAAGCAACATAACTGATAACTTGGGGCAGCAGTAGTGGTATATTTCTTATATTGTTATGTACTTTCCTGTAACTGGTTAATTTTAAAGGAAATTTTTTAAAAGAAAGAAAAATACACTGCTTTTCTAATACTTTAACATATCTTAAGACACACCAACCACACATATGCATGCACACAAACACATACATGCAAAAACACACACAAACACACATTGAAAATAATACAAGAAGAAGAGAAAGTTTTTAGATTTGGGGAGATAAAGACTTAATTTGATAAATTTTCAAATACTTCACCATAAATCTGTCTGTATCTGTCTATAAATCCATTTGATGTTCGTAATTGTGACACTAAATGGTGTTATCTCAGCAGAGAGACTCAAAATTGTTTTTTTCTGGGTGATACATGAGGAAGATGTTAATTAGATCAGTATACGGAGTGTTGAGAGATATATTAGAATAATATAACTTTGAGAGGTAGAATAGAAGAAAAAATAAATAGTTGTTAAAAGGAGACATAAAGAAAGATCAAGGTCAAAAGATTTGAATTCGGAAATTCTGCAAACTTTTCTAGATGTGTCACTCCCTAAGTCGGTCTTTTTCCAAGCCTGTTTACTCTCAAATTCCTGGAAAATCTGTAAATCTACCTGTGCACCATTAATTAAACCCCAGTAATCTGAACAAGTAGAGAGAGATGATATTTTGAGAAAACTATAATTTAGGGGACTATCCAGCACTATCTACTGATCTGAGAGTGAAGACTACATCAGCTTGAGGATCCTGACTGACCAGAAAAACAGAAGCCACCTTGAGATCATCAGACTAGCATTCTGATGTACCTTCCTATACACACCCTTCACCAAGCTTTCTTTAAAAGAATATCAAGGAACCTCCAAAAGGCATCACTATTTCTCCAGCTGGCAGTGTTCTCCCTTGAATGCATATTCCTTGTCTTACCCCAGAAGGCGTTTGTCTCTTGAGATAACCCACCTTTGTTCTTTAATATGTATTTACTTTCCCAAATAAATCTCTATCCATGCCATTACAGCACATGCTGAATGTCTTTTCTGTCAGGTATGACAAAAACTCCACTGGGCCTGAGAGAAGTTCCCTTTCTCTACGGGAACTCCTTAGACCCCTCTTCAGAGACACCTCTTCTTTTATAACATCTTGGAGACTACCTTTTTAATTGATCAATTTATTAACAGAGGGGACTCATTATATACAGCTACTATTCATTTGACGTGTAGAAAACTAAGAAGAGAAAATTGGCCCAAAGTTCATTTTAAATTTCAGTTGTTGGAGAATATTTAATAGTCTCAAAGTACTCAGAAATGTAAAAGAAATGAATGACCTTTTACAAAAATTACATTACTCATAGAAATAGTTAATGTAAAATGTAGAACCCAAGTATGAATTAGAGTAGAGCAGGAATGGTACAAATGTAACTAAATTTTGGACCTGATTTCAGCATAATTTCCAAGAGATTACCCAATTTCATTTTCAAAACTCATAGCCACAGTCTGGAGATGTGGCTTAGAGGTGGCACACTTTTCTAGCATGTGCAAAGCTCTGCATTCCATCTCTAGTACTGGGGGAAAAAAGTTTACAAAATTCATAGCCTCATTTCTCTTCAGAGATGCACATCCCACAAAAGAAATCATTGCAATTTGTCTTATCAAAAAAAATGAAGAAGAAAGAAAAGAAATATCTCACACCACAAAAGAGATCCAAGGGGGCTTTCAATTATTACTATATTTCAGAAGTCATGAGAAGGAAGATGGATTTAATTAAGCAAAGTAGTTCTATGTGTTGACTGGCTCCACCAATCTTCTGTAAGTAGCCAGTCTTTAATGTTTCCAGAAAGAAAAACAAAAATCTGTTCAGTCTTCATGAAAATACATTCAGTTCTGTGTATCTTGGTAAGCACTCTCAAAATATTTAAGCTTGATGCCCTTCCAGACACTTTTTGACCTTCTCTGCTCCATGGGCCTGATGGATTTAAATATAGAGGCCTAGGAGCAAAAGGAAAAGGTTTTCAAAGTTATCTGAATTAAAGCTTTAAACTAACCAAGGTGAGATAGTCTAGCTTCTCAGAATTATTGTGAATGATAAGGTTTGATATCATTATGTTGATTTTTATTGTTGTTCATAGTTTTTCATCAGTCGTAGATTATAGCAGGAGAAAAAAAAAACCTGATCATATTTTCCTGCAGAGTTCTAATTCATGTCTTCAATAATCCATGTCATGTGAATAAAACACATGCACTAATTGAAAAATAATTAGGACAATATCATTAAATTTTTATATGGAATAATTTCTAGCTGATAACACATACTTCATGTATAACTCCAGACTCCCACCAAACCAAAGAGATGTCCCAGCAGGGGATGCTTGCTTAACAGAGAAAAGAACACTTTAATGACAGTACATAATGCATACCCCATGCACAACCCACAGGGAAGTCTGATTTATTTTAACCCCATTAGATAACATTCACTGTCAACAGATAAGTTGTTCTTGTATGCTTCTGAATTGAGAGTTTTCTTAATTTTATCTTCTTATTGACTTCAACTTACAAATATTTTTATGTCTATATCCTATAACTCTACAGAAATTCCAAGTATTTAAATAATAGAAGACTTTTACATGGAATTTTAACTCCTAATAGCAGTGTATCCCATTTACTTTACTCTTTATAAATGTTTTCTATTTCTTTTACTCTTTATTTATTTTACTCTTATTTTTTATTTGTATAAAAAGAAAAACACACATGCACACATATATGAAATAGAAGAATATCAAGATTTAGCTTCCACAGTGTCGCAATTCTAGGTGTTTAAGAATATAGGTTCAATTCAGAAACACTAGTTGGACTCTTGCTTTCTTCTTCCAAAGCTGCTTGACCCTATATAATTAAGTTAAAGACTCTACATCTTAGTTTTTGTGCTCAGTGCTGCCAGAATAAATTAAAAAATGACAATATCTATATAAAATGACCATCATAAAATTCAATATGTAATAGAAGTTTAATAAATATTATATGTGTGACAATCATTAGTTTAAACTTAAAATATTATTACTTGTTACATGTATACATTATTTTATTTAGTAATAAATATTAAAGCAACTATTCCCATGATCATTTCTATTCTGTTGCTACAATTAGGCTATACTATGTTCAAGGTATAGTTGATAATTCTGCTCCCATAACACTATCTGCATGAAGAAATATCTATTTTCATGACTCTAAAATATGCTGGTGAGGATAGAGAGGAAAAGGAAAACTATTGGTGGGAATAGAAATTAGTATAGTCATTGCTTAGAAAATTATGAAGTTTCCTCAAAAATTAAAAATAGATCTACCCAATCGAGCAATCCCCAAGGGTATATATCTAAAGGAAATGAAATCAGCATACTAAAGAGATACTTGCATGTCCATGTTTATTGCACTATTCACAATAGCTATGATATGTCTTCAGTCTAGATGCCAATCAACAGATAAATAGACAAAGAAAATGTGGTCTATATATACAATAGAATATTATTCAGCCATAAAAAGTGAATGAAACTCTAATTTTCAGCAAAATGAATGGAACAGGAAAACATTTTGTTAAATGAAATAAGCCATACACAGAAAAACGAGCACCTCTCTCATATATAGAAGCTAAAAAAGTTGACCAGTGATTACTGAGATGGGCAAGGGTATCTTGTGATGGTGGTGGGAAAAGGAGGCTGTTCGCTTTATGTTTATATGGAAATACCACGTGGAAACCCACTAACATGGATAATTAGTAAATGGTAATTAAAAATGATGCCATCATAAAAATGATTAAAATAAATAGAAAACTATATAGATATAGATATGCATACACATAGTTTGACTGACTTATTATTTGCTATAATAAAAATAGGATCAACTGACTTCTCTATTCCAGTTGACAAAGTGAATTTGGCTACCATATGTTCTATTTACCAGGCAAAAAAGGCCTGGGGTAGAATTGGGTGTGAAAAGAAAAATGGTAATTATCACACTGTGAAAAGTTAAGACTACATTCCAAATCCTAGAAATGGTAAAGTGGTGCAAGACCTGATTTAAAATTTTACAGTTGTACAATATGTTGTCTTTGGTACCAGAATGACACCACCATCAGGTTACTTAGCTGTGAACAATTTCCTCATTTGCAGGGTAGTTGACTTGGAGATATGGAAATCCTTTAGTATTACAAAGCAAAACTATTTATCTTGAATAAAAACTGGCAAGTAGGACAGCTTTGTATTTGAGTTCCACTTTGACACTTAACACTACACTTTTTATCTCAGTATTTAAGCACTGGTGAAAATACATCATTGATACAATGGCAAATAGTAGAGTCATTGGCAGCCCTATGAAAAGGGTTATAAGAAAAGTAGAAGAAGCCTATCCTTGGTACTTATCTCTCTCCCGAGGACTTTTAAATGCTTTCTGTCTTGTTCAGTACTGTGGTGTCTGCTATAATGAAAAGCAAATATTTTTTTCAAGTGTTTTGAAGGCAGACCTATGAGATCATTCAAGTCAAACCAGAAATATCATATGACATTATTAAGGGTTCTTCTGTTTTTACTACCATGTATACTGAGTTGGACAGACATACAACCTTCAAAAGTTTAAGTTATACCCCTAAACAGTGGCATGTTACTGATAGCTTTGAATCCACCAATGGTGGCTGTAAGAAATGGATCTCAGGAACATCTTAATTATATGATTCTGTTTGATGATAAGGAATGACCAGGCAAACAAGAAGTGCCACTGTGGTGAAATTCCACACTTAAGTGACCTTGCCATACTGTCATCCCTATTACCAAATGTGATGGGCACCTTCCTAGGGACAATGTTCTTTGAGAATATCCTCTTTCCTTGACCATATATCATCTTTCCTATTAAGTATGCAAAAAAGCAACAATGAGTTACTACATGAGGAAAATTTATCTGAGTACACACTCTATTCTCTCTATACACATAAGACTGAAAATCATCATACCACAGTGACACAGCCACATCAATGTTTGTAGAGCTCAATTCAAAATGGCTAAGCTATGGAACCAATCTAAGTGCTCTTCAACAAATGAATGGATTAAGAAAACGTGGTAAATACACACAATGGAATATTACTCAACCATAAAGAAAAATGATATTAAGGCATTTGAGAGTAAATGGATGGAGCTGGAGAATATCATGCTAAGTGAAATAAATCAGTCCCCCAAAACCAAAGGCCAAATGTTCTCTTTGATATGTGAATACTGACACACAATAAAGGGTGGGGGGAATGTGGAAAACAAAAGTTCATTGAATTAGACAAAGAAGAAGGAAGGGAAGGAAGGGGGGACATGAATAGGGAAGACTATAGAATGAATCAGATATAACTTTCCTATGTTCACACATAAATACATGACCGGTGTAACCTTACATTATGTACAACCACAAGAATGGAATCCTAATTAGTATAAGTTATACTCCATGTATGTATGTGTGTGTATATTACATATGTATATATATATAATATATATATATATATATATATATTATATATAATATATATATATATATATATTCAAAATACACTCTACTGTCATGTATATCTAAAAAGAACAAATAAAAAAATTAAAAAATTGAAATAGAGTCTACCTATGTCCTGGTGAGATGTTAAATGAACATCACAGCACTTTGAGTTCCTCCTGTTCTCAGTCCAAAATTGTCTTTGTATGACCATACCAAAAATTCTCATTCTTCCAAAACCGTCCTTGTTTCTATTCTTCCACTCCAGTTATTTCCCTGCCTCCCTCTTCTCCTTTTCTTCCTCCACAACACTGTACCTTAAGAAATTAAACCTTTCCCTTCATTCTTTTTTTCTTCCCAACTTCCATCCTTCCCTTCTTCCATTCATAAATCAATGGATATAACTCTAGATTCTATGGATAGAGAGATTAGCAAAGACAGAAATTTCCACTTTATTTTCCTGGCTGGTGTTAACTCCCCAAGATTTTCACAGACTTCTCTAGCCCAAGATTCTAAGGCTACATGAAAGCATGGAACCATAATTCTATTGGACTCATCACCATCCTCGGACCTTCTTTGAGTATTAACTATGTACCTGGCTCTCCACTTACCCTAAGTATATAGAAATTAATACTATACATGTTTTCCCTCAAGGAATTCATAGTATTATAGAAGAAGCAGGTACTATGTCTAAATAAATTTATTAAGAACTATGGAAAATTGGATGAGAACATGTAGGTATTAAGAAGGGATCATGCATACATTTTTAAGGAGATAATTATTTGATCTAAATCTTAAATAATAATAAACAATTAAAGTGAGAATATTGAGTTGAATGAGGAGGTAATAATATGTAGGAGCATGAGTGATTGCATTGTGGAAGGGAAAAAAAAATACCACAATGCCAGCAGTCAGAGAAGTAGTTGGGTAATACCAGTACAGGTTAAAATTTGATAAGCCATGACCCACTCTGTTTAATATTTGTCTTATTTTTTTAATAAAAACAAAATTGAATTCTTTAGATGGAGTTTGTACACTTAAAATTACTACAGTCCCAGACCCCCTATTTCTTCTACTGGAACCACTTTTCTTGTTTAAATCTAAGGACCCTGTCTAGGCCCTGAAGGCAAGTATTTGTAAACTGGGAAAATTTTTAAGGTAGGAAATGGATAGAGATGAGGCTGGAATGATTGGCAAAAGCCAGATTTGGGAGAGTATTGCAAACACTGAAATAGTCACTTGATTTGATCTTTTAAGCAATGCAGAGATTTCTTAGATGGTAAGTGATATGAATAGATGGAATAGAAAATTCTGTTGATTGTAGAAAAGATAGATTAATGATAGGAAAACTAAGATTCCACTGACTTTGCCTCAACTGTAGAAAGGTATGACCAGGGTGAGAATTAGGGCAATGAAAGGAGATAAAGATAGGAGGATAGAGATTCAAGAAAGGTATTGAGAGTTAACTTTGGCAGACTTTGAATGAAAAAGGGAGGGCAAGAGAGTCAATTAGAAGAGAGGATAGGAAACTAAGAAGTAGTTACCATGGTCAGTTTCATTAAAAGGAAGAATGCAAGAATCAATAAACGGTATAGATTCAAACTAAAAATCCTCTTCTCAGCAAAAGATACAACCAGTGAGGTGAAGAGAGAGCCTACAGAATGGGAGCAAATTTTTACCACATGCACATCCGATAGAGCACTAATCTCTGGGATATGTAGAGAAAGCAAAAAAACATTGAAAAACAAACAACCCAATCAATAAATAGGCTAAGGAACTGAACCATTGAGGTCCTGAGTAGAATAAAAAGTTCAGGAAGGGTTCAATTCATTCATATTCTTTCACTTTCTCTCCCCCTCTCCCCTCTCCCCAAAGCCGCCCCATGCCCTGCCCTTAAGCTAGGATGTCTACAATCTCTTGCCCTTTGACATCAGAGTTCCTGATTCACAATTCTTCAGACTAGGATGAAATTATACTTCCAGTTTTCCTGAATCTCCAGCCTGGATTCTCAGCCTTCATCATTGTATGAGACAATTCCTATAACAAATCATATATATATATATATATATATATATATATATATATATATATATATATATATATATCCATCCCCATTGGTTCTGCTCCTCTGGAGAACCTAATATAACTGCTTTGTGACTTATCAAAGCTAGCTTCCTCCAACACACATTAACTTCTAACTTCTCAGTTTCATCTTTTGCTTCACTAATAGTTACACAAAAACTTTGAGCTTTGAGTTTGACATATTGTTCAATGACAGAATTCTTGCCAAATGTATACCTATTTCTAGTTGTCATGCACAAACACCTTCACTTTTTTGGTGGGGAGGGATATAATTAAAGACAGCACCCCAGAGATGTACCGTGACTAAATCCGGCCTGATAGTTGAATAATTACTACAAAAAGTTTTACTAAAGACCTCCACAATTATCATATTTTAACAGCAGACGAATAGGTAATAAGTCTAATGTACATCTACGAAGTTCTCTTTTAACTTACAGTGATAATGTGTTGCCACATCTGATTAATATTACCATCCCTCTAAAGAACTCATTATAGTGTTAAAAGAGAAAGTCAAATAGTTCCTATTTTATATGGAGATTTCAATCCTAGCCAAAAAAAATAAAATAAATGGGAGGTATTCACAAGTTCATGCTGGATATAGCTCCATTTAACCATTACAAAGTTCATAAAAAGTACAGGAAGTGAACTACTTATTGCTTACATTGAAAGAATACTTGGTATACTCAGTCCCCTCCCAGATAGATGGCTAAGCTGCAGAGAAAAGGAAATAAAGCAGATATTTCTAATACTAATTAGCTTGGGCTATATAAACACTTCATACTGAGAAAGGACTTTGTCATTTGAATTTAGGGACATTTCAAATTTAAGGCTCTTATTAAAGAACTTATTAAAGAGAATAGTATTTGGCAAAATACCACTATTTGTTTTGTCCTTTCACTGAGGATTTTCCTGTGTGGGGCTTCATGACTGATGAGTTGGTGTACCACCCTCTGTGAGGAACCAGATTATTCATACTGAATATATAAAATTAAATGAAAATATCATTAATATCCATTTCTTTGAAAGATGGTGATCCCTAGGACTTGCAATTAATGATTCTCAGAAAGTGGAGGCACACTCCTCGGGTTGCTAAATAGGTTTCTCATCCAGTGAAAAATGGCAAAATGTTGATTAGTATGACCTATGCAAGATCAAATTGCATAGCCCAGATTATTCAGAAAGGGAAGAGAGATTTTCCAGGGCGGGAGCAGCCTTTTTCCTTTCACAGACAGTTCTAGCAACATTGTGATAAATCCACATTTATTTATAAACTGTTGATACAACCTCATGTTTCTCTCAAAGTACTGGACATCTCTTGAGATAGTTGTTGGAGCTTGTGAAATGTTAGTTTCAACTACTGTCCTTATCTAAATCCAAGCCAATGTCTTCACGAACTTGATCCTTAAATCTGTGAACTCTGGGCAGCCATTGTCTAGTTACATGACTCTCAGTTTCCAGGTCAAGTCAGAAAAACTGATAAGAACAAGCGCCTCTGTGTTTCCTTCATTTCTGGCAAGAATTTAGGATGAAAAAAAAAATGGACAGGGTAAGATTAGAGTCCCTTTGAACCCCAGTATGATCTGGGACTCTGACCTTTGGGTGATGATGTCATTTACACATCAATGTCTGTCTGTCTCTCCTGTTATCATTGTTCCACAGGGACTGCTGCTGTTAGAACTTCAAAAAGTCCTTTATGGCACAAAAGTATATGGAACCTATCAACAGCCAGTTTCCTTATTTGTCCTTTTCTCCCTCAGCTTTTTTTCTTTCCTTGTCTATTACATTAACACAGATGAGCTCACTGTGTAGTTTGGTTCTAATCATGCTAGCACACTCTGCTGTACACTGGTAACATCACAACGTGCTCAGTGACAGTGAGTGCTCTTGATCTAACTTGGAGCTAATATTCATCCTTTCTTCTACCCCAGGAACAGTAAGGCTGTTCTCCCTTTCTCTCTCCCCTCACCCTGGCCAAACAATTAAGTTTCATAACATTCCCAACATGATTTCTTCAACATTTTCCCCAACATGATTTTTTTTGGCATTAAATATATAAATGAACTCACTATAGGCATTTAATTCACCCTATTTGTTTCATCTTCTTAATAAGATATATTACCAACCAGCACACTTTTTGTCTTATACCTCCTTTCTTTCACCTATTTTTTAGATTTCTCATCCCACCCAAACCATTTAAGAATTCCTTACTAAAAGAATGTGATAGCTGGAAGTTTTGATGCATTAAATTAAATTTTATTAAAATTCTTAATAATATCAAGAAAACATAATCTAAAATATTCAGGTCACAAAAAACAATTATTGTTGCCAAAAAAATCATTAGTTACATATTGAGCATGCCTATTGAGTTTTTCAAGGAATACAGATCTTTCATTGAAATTACTATAAGTCATTAAGAAACATATCTAAAAATAATCCTTCAAAGATACTGATCAGTACTTCAGTATTCTCCCCTCATACTTCTACAGGTTGTGAAGAAGAAAGTGAGAATGAGATAGAAAAGATGTTGTGAGAGACAGCAGACCAATGGAACCATCATTTGGCACTTCTGAAGCACTATTCCTGGAACCAACATCATCACAGTCTCATTATACTTGGGAACAAGATCTTTGTTTAAGGATGCTGGAGTAGAAGGGAGTGTGGTATAAATCCCTTTGATACAAGGTCACTCTACATAGAACAATAGCATATATGCATTCTATATTGAATATTTTAATACATGGGTTTCAAAGAATAAACTTCAAACTACTTGTTTAGAAGAGGTAAGACAAATAACAAAATACAATGCATCAAAAATCATTTTATCAAACAATCACCAGCAGCAGAGGAATCATTGTTGTGTAAGCTAAGGACTGCATCTGCTGTGGCTGTGACAGTGCCACATAGTACTAATCTGAAGAGGAGATAAAGATGTTTCATCGCCTCCTTCTGGAAATTCATTACAGTTCATCCACTAAGCCTTCTCATCTGCAGTAGAATAATATTATAATTTCTTACTTGCCATATTTAAAAACACGCAGTATCAAAGAATCTTTTGTTTTTCAAGTAACAAAAACAATTATGACATAATTAGGTCATTTACCATGATAATCTCAAAATTTCACCATAGATATTGATAGAATTAAGATACTAAAAAGATTGATGTTGATTCACTTGTAACCAGAAGAGGTAACAAAAAGGGCAGAATTACTCATGCCTAATCAGTACTGTCTGAGTTGATATATACACAGAGTCCTAAACATGTTCCGTGACTTAAAATCTGACTACTCCCCTCCACCATCTGAAACAGCCCTAAAAAACACCTATTAAACTAAGAAGAGATTAAGTAGGTTTGTTTCTTCCTAGTCCAATGAAATTAAATAGCTTTCATGTTTTGAATTATTTTTTTTAACATAAGGTTTTCGATTTAAAAATTTGAATTGAGTTAAACAACTGAAATATGACCTCATTTATAACAGTTAGCAATTAGTTTATTCACTGAGAAATAACTCTAAGCTCCTTAAATGACATGATTTACTCTTCACCTGTAAACTTGGACTTAAATACATATAGGCCTCAAAGATTAACAATTGTGTTAAAGTAGTTAAGAAGGATGATAGGTAAAGAAATGAGGAAGTTTTATAGGAAGTTAGACATTTCTTAAAACTGCAATAGAGCTTTCCATTAACAGAACGCATTTTGATAAGAATCTCAGCCTCAGGCAAATTGAACCATGAAAAATCAGCTCCCTGAGTGTTCCTGTCAGAGGCCAGTGATGGAGGGATCCCTGTAAATTCTTAATCTGCCTTTTTTTCAGGGCAGGACAATATAGCTCTACTGAAAGGAAGGTCGAGCTGCTGAACCTCCACAGTAGGTAACCCAGAAAGCAATCAAGCTGAGCTGGCAGGGAGTAGATTCCAACTGAACTCTGTAGTGAGGTCTTTTCTCTCCCTCTGCAGGTACCATACAGAAGGGAAGATTCCTCGGACTTGTGGCTTAATTTCTCTGGCTACGCATCCCATAATTACTGTCTTTCTTTCTTCCTACAGACTGTGATTCTTCTGTCTCTTAGCTCCATCCCACAGGCAGACAGTGTCCACACAAAGGCCAGCTAGTTAGCCAGCCACCTGAGGGAACTCCATGGCTCCACTGTGCTTCCCCCATGCCTTTTTTTTTTTCTTTTTCCCCTTCACTTGTCACCCCTCCCATCCTCACTACTAAAGAATATTTAATTTGCATTCTTTCCCAGCTAAAGCGCAGTTAAGGGAATTGCTTCATTAAATGAGAAGCCTGTCCCGAAAAGCCTAAGAAATCTGTGAACCAAATCCTAAAGCCTATAGAAATAATCACACACACTCAAGGTATATTCAGCAAATTCCAGAGAAATACCCTAGACACTCTGCATCAGAATCAAAGCTGCTGCAGCAGCTAAGTTTTAAATGTTTTTACAGGTATGTGACAAGTAACTCTCTCCCCAGAACGAGTGCTTGAAGGTTTCTGACATCAATTTTTGGCTTTTAAATTGCTGTGGTTAAGGTTGTTGAGAAATCTCTAGTCAAACCAGTCAAGTAGTTATATGTGTCAGTAGGTATAAAGTTTAACAGAAGAAGAGGACCAGTGCCTTGCCCACCAACCTTGGTGTTTGCTTTCTTGTGTATCATGAGCATCCTTTGAAATCCCTGTAAACATATAAAGAAGCTAACAAAAGAATATCCAATGGGGCTCTGCCTTGGAAAGTCATACAAATCTTCTAGTGTGTCTTCCTAGGACCCTGGGGTAGGTGTGCTAACCACTTATGTACAAGATTGATCGGTTTCCAGTCCTGGAGCATCTGGAGGCATTGTGGAGACAGTTTATAGTCACCCTGGAGGTGCAAAGCACCTCCTACCATGCTGAGGTGACCCTATCAGTAAAGTGTTAATTGGCTCTGAAGGGAGCCTCATCTGGTCAATCCAGATGGAGATGCAGATTTATCTCCCAAGATTGAGAATACCACAAAAATGCCAAGCCACCTTCTGAGAAGAATGGAATTGATGTTAGGCAATAACAGATTGTCAATATAATGAAAGGTTAAAGAGCAATCAAATGACTTGTACTTTCCTCATTTACTATAATGAACAAAGCTGGACTGCTAACAGAGCATAAAAGCAATTTAACTTATCTGTTTTGTTTAATTTTGAAAAATATTTTAAATGCCCATGACAATCAATTATTGGGTTGCGGCCAAATTAGTAAAGTATATTCAATAATTACGAATAAGCCAGAAGGAAAAGAAAAGCATTCAGAAACAGTTCAGTCATTGCCTATATGTCTTAGGTCAGCAGTGCAGTCCTCTCTTAGAATATGTGTGTATCTTCAGAAAATTTATTAAAGTGCATTAACTCTGGTTCCCCCTAAAACCAAGCCTAAGAATTAATGACTGTTTTTTTTTTCTCAGTTTTATATGTTGTTATCTTCTTGTTAAACATCTAGATCCTCAGGTGTGGGAATTATATAATAAAATGTCTGCCATATTATGAATAAAAAGGAATATAAAAGAGTGATATGTGGTACTTGCTCAGTATATGGAAGCTGCCATCCTGATGCTTAAAAAGAAATTATAGAAAATAGGTAATGATTTTTTAAAAACATCTTCTTTCATTGATAGCAGCTAATGCATTGCATTGTGCTCATAAGCTTGTTATCATGATTTGTAATTATTATTTATTGCTTATTAGTCACTGTGCTTGGTATTTTCTGTAGGTTTATAAAATCCTTCGCTTCACAAACATTCTGAAGAGTGTTATT
This sequence comes from Marmota monax, assembly GCF_021218885.2. Lineage (NCBI taxonomy): Eukaryota > Metazoa > Chordata > Mammalia > Rodentia > Sciuridae > Marmota > Marmota monax. The sequence continues at coordinate 447,495 of NW_026693558.1, forward strand.
TATCAAATTTGGCTATGTAAATGTCTATAAGGGATGAATATAGAACAAAATGTTTCAAAAATTTATATGTTTAAATAATTTGTTAATCTGGATTATATGGAATTATTATCTATGACTGCTTGTACAAGTACATGCCTGTTTTTTTATTAAATTTATTTTTAACTGCTACATTAAGATGTAAAATTTTATATATTAATGGGATACCATGTAATGTTTAAATCAATTTAAACGTATCTATCTCTGAAAATACTTACCCTTTTCTCTTTAGCAAAAACTTTCAAAATTCTTTTTTTCCAGCTTTTTGAAATATACAGTTCATTATTGTTACCGATAGTCACTCTACTGTACAATGGCACAACAGAATTTCTTTCTCCCATCTAACTCCATTTTAACACCAGACTGAATATGTGGGAAAGGAGCCACAAGTTTAATCTTTACTTAGGTGACTTGTGAACAATACTCACAATAGAATAAGCTACATTCAGCTCTTGGAGACAGATGGGATCAGCCACCACAAAGAGAATAGAGACAAGTTGGGACACAAAACCTCCACTATCCCTTTGACCCCTTTGATGTTCTGTGCACTCCAGCTTGGATTTACACACTGAAAGGGCTGCTACAATCATGTCTATTACTGCAGCTTCAATATGCTTAAGGCAGGCTGGAGAGGAAATTTTCCTCACCTTGGCTACTCCATTGAATAAAAATAAGTGGAGAAGTTCTTGCTTGAAAAGATGATATGAAAACTAGATCAATATGTGAGGCTCACCACAAAGGCTTAATTATTTTGGTTTTCTGGTTGTTTCTGTGAACAAAAATATTTTTGTCACTTTTTCTCACAAGACAACCTCAAAAGCAGAATAATGACTTAGGAATGGGAGCAAGGAAGGCTGCATTTTTCTACAAACTCTTTTCCCCTCATCCTTTTAAGAACTTGTTTTAGAAACAGTTTTGTACTTCTTTCCAGAAATAAAGTTTTGATTCATTCATCTAAGAATTCCTGAGGAAACAAGTATTTACCATCTAGTTGAGTGTTTTACATAATTAATGCTTACATCCATTAAAGTCAAACTTTCTAAAAGCAGTTTTGATCAACAGTGTTCTAAAATCTTCATCTAAATAATGAAAACTTTTCTCAAATTAATTTAAGTAAAAAAAAAGAATGCTTATATATGATGAGTCATATTTTTGTGAAGAATTTCTAAATTCAAACTGGATAAATTGAATCTACTTTTCTCAATTAAAAAATAATAAAACAAGGTAGTTTTACATCCTTTATCAGAGGTGTGATATTAATTGAGACAGAAACATAAGCATTATATTTATCAAAGATTTAAACGTAAAACCTGATACTGTGAAAAAGAAAATGTGAGGGAAACATCATTAGTTTGGGCAATGATTTTTTTATATGAACCCAAAAGCACAAACAGAAGTGAAAATACACAAATAAGATTATATAAAAGTAAAATGCTTCTTCTACACAGCAAATTGAAAAAAATCACCAAGTGAAAAGACAACCTACAAAACGGGAGAAAATATTTGCAAACCATGTTTGATATGAGGTTAATATACACAATATATAAAAAACTTATCTCAGTAGCAAGAAAACAACTCAATGAAAAGATGAGCAAGGAATTGGAATAGACATTTGTCCAAAAAATATATGCATATTACTAGCAAGCCTATCATAAAATGTTTAACATCACTCATGATCAAAAAATTCAAATTGAAAGCACAAGATATCAGCTAATACATGTTATAATGGCTATTAATAATAGAATGAAAGGTAGATGTTAGCAAGAATACTGAAAGAAGAGATCCTTACACACTGTTAGTGAAACTATAAATTAGCACAACCATTAGGAAAACCAGTATGGAGGTTCCTCAACAAAAATAAAAATAGAACCACCGGATAAGCCAGTGAATCTACTACTGGATATATACCCAAAGGAAAAAGAAATCATTGTTAAAGAGTTATCTGCACTCCCACATTCACTGCAATTATTCATGACAGTCAACATATGGAATCTACCTATGTATCCATCAATAGATTGATACATTAAAAATATGGTATATATACATAACACAATATTATTCAGCCTTTAAAAAAAGGAAATCCTGTTATTTGTGATCATATATATGAACCTGCAGGACATTACGCTAGTGAAATGAATCATGCACTAAAAAGATAAATATCACATGATCTCACATGGGAATTAAAAGTATTGAATTCATAGAAATATTGCAAAGGTGAGGCCTTACAGGGTAATGAAAACCTCAAAGTACTGACCCTGTGCATTGTAGATATATGCTGTTTCAATTCCTACACAAAACTTTGGACAACAGATTTTTTTACTTATTTTTAAGCACCGAAAAAACAAATAACCCAATCAACAAATGGGCCAAGGACCTGAACAGACCCTTCTCAGGAGAGGATATACAATCAATCAACAAATATATGAAAAAATGCTCATCATTTCTAGCATTCAGAGAAATTCAAATCAAAACCACTGTAAGATATCATCTCACTCCAGTCAGAATGGCAGCTGTTATGAAGACAAACAATAAGTGTTGGCAAGGATGTGGGGAAAAAAGTATACTCATACATTGCTGGTAGGACTGCAAATTGGTGCAGCCAGTATGGAAAGCAGTATGAAGATTCCTTGGAAATGTGGGAATGGAACCATCATTTGACCCAGCTATTCCTCTCCTCAGACTATAACCAAAAGACTTAAAAACAGCATACTACAGGGACACAGCCACATCAATGTTTATGGCAGCATAATTCACAATATCTAAACTGTGGAGCCAACCTAAATGCCCTTCAGTGGATGGATAAAGAAAATGTGGCATATATACCCAATGGAATTTTACTCATCAATAAAAGGGAATAAAATCATGGCATTTGCATATAAATGGATGGCATTGGAGAAGATAATGCTAAGTGAAGTCAGTCAATCCCCCCCCCCAAAAAAAAACAAATGCTGAATGTTTTCTCTGATTAATAGGAGGCTGACTCATAGTGGGGTAGGAAGGGGGAACATGGGAGGAAGAGATTAATTCTATATAGGGAAGAGGGGTGGGAGGGAAAGAGAGGGGGCAGGGGATTAGTAAGGATACTGGAATGTGATGGACATCATTATCCAAAGTACAGGTATGAAGACACAAATTGGGTGTCAACATACTTTATATACACACAGAGATATGAAAAATTGTGGTATATATGTGTAATAAGAATTGTAATGCAAAAAAAGTACATGTATAAAGACATGAATTGGTGTGGACATACTTTATATACAAAGATATGAAAAATCGTGCTCTATATGTGTAATAAGAATTGTAATGCATTCCACTGTCGTGTATTTAAAAAAATAAAATCAATCAATTAAATAAATAAATAAATAAAAAGAAAGGAAAAAATCCATCTTTTTGAAGATGGTACATGAATATGGAAAAAACTTACTCTAATGATTCCTTCTTTCAAGGAAATAAACATCCTTAAATACAAAGCAAAAAATAATCCAAAAAAATGAAAAACAGAAAATTGGGAATTAGAAAGAGAAAATAAGGAAAATTTAAACGTTTGAAAGTTGAGAAATATTAAATTATGACAAAGACAAAGAAACAGTTGAGTAACAAAGAGAAAGGATATGACAGAAAATTCCTAGGCTCAGTTATGGTAAAATATAAGTTCTTCATGATGTTATACTGCTGGAAATCCACAGTAATGTGGAAAAAAAGTGTTAACATAAAAAAATTATAAATATTTTGCTGAGATTTCAAGAAATTAAAGTTGACATCTGGAGGAATGGGAAAGAAAAAAGAACCTGAACATGTAGCAAATCTGTAGTTTGTATAAGTGGTGAAGTTAATTTTGAAATAGCAGTAAAAAAAGAATAACCCAAGAGAACTGGTGTTAAAGTTTATATGGCAACAGAAAGGATCATGGGCCCTCATGAGAGGGAATTCAGAACACATCAACTAAAGGACACACCCTTAGTGTAATGATGAACAAGAGGAATATTTCTATCACCACAGGAAAATACTGAGTTTTTTCAGTCAGAATTCTCAATGACCAAAATCAAACAACAATGGCAAAAGCTTGCTTGAGAATTCTAACTCTGTGCCTCATGTCAATTTCAAATTTGAAATCATAATCTCCTTATAATCTGAGAAGCCTAAAGTGAAGAAGTTAAAAATTTTATTTAGGTTTGATGATACCCTTAGGCACCTGGTAGAATATGAAATCAATTCAGAGAGGTTTTAACTCATTAATTCAGGTCACATATGATTCCCATTGATACAGTCACGCTAAAGATGAGTTCACAATTAAAAGTCACAAAATTTGGAAGGAAATAATGAGAAGTTAGATTTAATAGTAAAAACAAATACTGAAAACTCAAGAAGTTAATAAGGAAAATAATCAGATATTATAAAATGTGTTTTAAGCAAAGGTATAAACAAATGAATTGCATAAGAAAGTGCACAAGCACACACAGCTCAAATAGGAACAATAGGAAATGAAAGAAAAAGAAAAGTACTGCAAAAGAATTACATCTTGTTGAAATTTTAAAATAAATAGCAGTATAGATATGGCTGAAAAGAGGATTAATGGCCTGGAAAAAACAGTTCAAGGAAATTATACTGATTGAAGTATAGGAAGATTCAGATAGAGTCAATGAAAAGAAGAACCCTAAAGATCTGGAATTAAGTTGAAAGGGCCAATTTACTTCCAGTAGAACATACGGAATGTGGGAAGAGATAAACAGTAGAAAAGACAATATGCAATGAAATTATGGCCCAATTTCAAGAAGGACCACAGCTCTAAATAGAAGAATTAAATTGATTTCTAGATATATTATAGTGAAACTACTGAGCAACAAGGGGAAAGAGATCTTAAATCTGAGGTAAAAGAAAGATTATATATTACACTAATAAACAATTGCTTACAAAAATAGTAAATAACCAAAGGCAATGGAAAAACAGCTTTAAAGCACTTCTGAAAGTACTTGCCAACCAAGAATTCTACAACTATATAAATTATCATTTACTATTGAAGGCAAAATTGAGATATTTTCAATGAAGACTGAGTTTGCCCTTAATTTTGATCACTATAATTTATTAAAGAATTTAAAAATAAACAGAATGAAAATTCTAATTATCAGAATACAAAATGAAAAACTGGGAAGTATCTACAAACACAGCAATTAAAATAAATTCTATGAAAAACATGTGCTCTAAAATTGATTTTGACAAATCCAACAGAATCAACACAGAGACACAGAAAACAGTGTAAGTTTTCTAAGTATAAGAAAACTCATGAAAATTAATCATCTCACAAATATTAGTGTTCCTGTCCATCCTAGATAACTACGGAGAAAACATAATAGAAAATAAGAAGTTGCTATTGTGTGTAATAAAATATAAATCATCTACAAATTAATCCAGCAAAAATTCTCATAAAGAAAAAATTTTAAATTTTTTAAATGGCATAGTATTGAATCTGGATAAGTGGATGATATACTGGTCATACAAAGCTATTTATTTTTTCTTTCCCAATAGTCTGACCCTCTACTTTGTATTTTTGTGAGTGTTCAATAAATGATACTATTCTTCAGCTTGATATTTAAATTTTTACCTGGCTTATAATTTTATTATTTACCCATGTTGAATCTTACAACTTGCATACATTAATTTTAACTGATGTATAGCATTCAATTACAAAAAAGTACTTCTAATTATGAACCAACAGCCTCAACTCAAAATAAATGTGTTAAAGTTAACTTGGGAAAACTGACTTAATTCTAGATACATTTGTATCAGGTAAATTAGTATCTTACTTTGACTATAGTATGGTCCACATTCTTTGCCAACACTTTAAGTTTACAGACCTGTTTGTTTTGCCAATTATTCAAATAGTGTTTGTTTGATTACTGGTGAAATTAAATAGCTTTTCACATAATTATTGGTCATCTAAATTATCTCTTTATGAATTGCTTACTTATAACTTTTTGCCCATTTTCAAAAGGAGATTTCAGGAAGAATTCTTTACATATCCTGTGTAGTGGTCCTTACTTGGTCATATGTGATGTAAATAAGTTCCTCTAGTTTATGGCTTATCTCATAGTTGTGTTATTATATTTTTTATCAAATAAAAATTTTTAGTTTTAAAAATAGAACTCAATACCATTTTAAAGCTTATGCTTTTGTATTTAAAAACACTCAATATTAAAATATTATATCCTAGAGTTTGCCTAAATTATTGTATTTTTATTTTCACATTTACTTTTTAAATAATTTGGAGTAGTATTTTATGCTTTGAATAAAATATAGGTGCAATTTTATTTTTTTTTAATTTTGGAAAATCATTTTTCTCAGTCTCTTTGACCAAATAATTATATTCCAACCAATTTTTTAATTCTTACACAGTTATATATCAACTTTCCATTTAACATCAGTTTGGAGAATTCTTTCCATTTCTGTTGGTTTTATTGCCTATGCCTAAACTAATGCTCACTTAAATAATTAAGATATCCTTCAGAAAACTCTAGATATTTCATCACAAATACTCTGATCTACCTCTTCTTTGTTCAAAATTATCTTAGTTATTCGTCATTTTTAGTTCTACTCTATAATCCCCCAAACAGTTCTTTTGTGATGTATGGCAATAACGTTTAATTTATAATTATTAATCATTTATAATTATTAAAGAGAGAACTGGCATCTTTATCAAACTGTGTTCCAATTTGTGAACATGATATAGCTCTCCAATTTTCAAATCTTCTTTAATATCTTTAATAATATTTTACGATTTTTCTATAAAGCAGCTCAGAGGTTTGTGAATAATACTTATCTCTAACAATTTCTAATTGTTTATTTCTAGTGTTTAGTAATTTGATGATTTTTTAAATGTGTTTTATGTTCAATTTCTTATTAGTTCCGATTATTTGTCTGTGAGTTATCTTGTATTTTTTTTATAAAGCTTTTTTTAATTTTTTTTTGTAGTTGTGGATGGATAGAATGCCTTTCTTTTATTTGTTGATTTTTTTTAATGTGGTGCTGAGGATTGAACCCAGTGCCTCATGCGTGCTAGGCAAGTGCTCTGCCGCTGAGCTACAGCCCCAGCCCGAGTTATCTTGTATTTTTAAGTAGATAATTATATTATCACCAAATAGTTTTTTTCTCTCACTTTCTAATAAGTTTCCCTATTATTTGTTTTGCTTTGCATTTCTTATTTTAGCCAAGACCTACAGTGAAATATTTAATAGAAGCAAAATGACAAAAATCCTACTATTGTTTTTGCCTAGAAGTCTTGTCCTTGAAATTTTTCTAGTATTTCATCATTAAATACAGTAGTTTTCTGATATTTTAATAGATTTGATAAGTTTAAAAACACTTTATCAAGTTAACTCAAGTTTTTGACCCAAAAAGCTACATTTAAATTCCTGAATTTGTATATATCTTTGTAGAACATTCTTACATAAAATTTTATAAACTCTTACTAATATAGAACAACAAGAGAGGTAATCAAGATAGACAAATGTATTTCTTATTTTCAAAAACATAAAAGAAACTATTGACGCATTAAGTTAATTTCAATCAAAACCATTGCATTGATTATTAAACAAAAGATTTATATGGAAAAAAGGGAAGTTATGACATCTTGAAAGCATTATACATTACCTTTACAAAAGCAATGCTACTTATTTCCTTTATTAAAAAGATGCTAAAAATATCAAATAAGCAGAAGAATAGAGACATCATACAAGTGAATTTCTGCCAAGTATTTCCCCTTTTGGTGTGTGTATCAAGGTAGAAAAGTATGTATTGATAGGCTAGATGGGTGGATTTATATTGGGCTTAATGGTTTTTACAAAAGATCTGAATAATGCATTATTGTCATCCTGAAAGGAGGTCTCTTGAGATCCCTAGACATTCTTTTTAGTCCTGTTCTGTTCAATAATTTTATCAGTAACCCAAAGAGAGAAATAGCATGTGTATCATTTATAGACATTAATTACTTGAAAAAGGGAAGAAATATGTTGAATCACATTCATCCAACTAGCAATTACAGTTTTGTTGGTTTGCTTTTTTGGTCTAAGTGAAATAATTATTTAATTATTTCAGAAATAGTTCAGATAATTAGAAATTTTGAGCCAAATTCATATGAAATTAAAATGATAAAAAATGTCTTATAGTTAGTCTACGAAGAAGTACAATAAAACAAAAACTATACTTAATGAATTATTCATACCAAAAGCATTTCAGGTGAAAAGAGACAGATATTCTGTTTCAATGAAAAGCCACAAGTGAACCAAAATCTATTCTTTCCTTTATAAATTTGTTTAATGCAATCCCAGGACATGTATTTGTATCAGTCGGTAATACTCTGGTTATAACCATTTGCGATAATAATATTCTTAGTATTTCTCTTTTTAAATGGAGACATAGAAATTAGAGCTCAGAGGGGAAAAAAGAGAGAAGCCAAATTATTTTTCTCTGAGGACAAGATAGAGCAATTATTGCTATTAAACCTAAAGGAGACTCAGATGGCATGGGAAAGAAAGCAGTCTTTAAATATTTAAAAGACAATTGAGAAGCAATTAAATCAGTTATATATATCTCAAGAGGACTTAAATTTATGACCAAGTGATGTAGCATTGTTATGAAACAAAATTTGATTTAGTGTACAGAACTAAGATAAACATTAGCTATATAAAAAATGAATCAGCTGTGTTAAGTGGAAGTGACTTCTTTATCACTAGAAAAGGTTATCAGTTATACTGTAAGGTGAACCCAGGCAAGGAGTCAGACCAGAGATGTCCACAGTAAATTCTAACTCTAATATTTTTTTCATTTTATGCTAAGGTTTTACTTACCCATTGATTCCACCTCCTTTTTTATAGTACTTTTGTTTTCAATTGATTGATAAATGCCAGGAAATTTTTTATGATTTCATAGTTGATAATTTTATGATCTGGCTATCTTTTCGTTATCAAAATTTAAAGAGGGGGAAAAATCACCATGTCTCAGGCTATGTTTGAGAGCTAAACTTCTGTTTTCCTTCAGGTTTAGCTTGAAAATATTAGTATGGTAAAGTTCTAAATATTTTAGGTCACCAAATTATCCATTAATCTGTTGCCAGAAAAATAAGCTCCTGTGTTTTTTTTTATTTTTTATTTATTTTTTAGTTGTAGTTTGATACAATATCTTTAATTTATTTATTTACTTTTATGTGGTGCTGAGGATTGAACCTAGGGCTTTGCCCGTACTAGGAGAGCACTGTACTGCTGAGCCACAACCCCAGCCCCAAATAAGCTCCTATTTTAAAATTAATTGTGAACTCTGATCTGAAATAATTTGTGAATCAATTTAGTTAAGTTAAACTATAAAATAATTCCAAGTTGGTAATTTTTAAAGATGTATTAAAAATCACTTTGCTTTATGGAAGTGGTGTTTTCAATTTTTAAAAAAATTAAACAATGCAAAAAAGTACTAATCAAGTTGACAAAGCTTATCTAGAAATACCTGTCTTACATACATAGAATTATGGATGAAGGATACATGAATGTCTGGATAGATAAATAAAATTATTCTTTTATAAAATGGAACATTATATGCATTGTCGGTAATAAGAATTAAATTAGTTTTAACTTACAGGAATACAAGATACCTGAAATAAATATGGAGAAATTTCTGAGTACTCACATAAATCTGAGAACATTTAGTAGCTCCTGGGTTTCTTTCTCAGTTCTGAGGTTCTATTAAATGTTTTGTACCAGATACTGCTTTTATCTGTAATCATTTCCAGTAAAAAATATTCTTTACCAAGTACAATGTATAGTTCTAAAATCTTTACTTCCTTTCAGTAGTTAACCTGTTGGTCATTTCAGTACACAGTGTAATGATTACAAAGGTGGGCTCTAGTATCAAATTGGCTGAGTTCAAATCAAACTTCTACCATTTACAAGCTGTATGGTTTTTGGTAACTTTCTCAAAAAATCTTTGCCTCAGTTTTCTTACTGAATAAAGGGAATAATAATAGTACCAGCGTTTCTGACAAAGAATAAATGAGGTATTTTATTTAAAGTACTTGGAATATGTCTGTACAATGTAGGCACTGAATATTAATTGCTTTTTTTGTTTGTTTGTTTTTTTGTTTGTTTTCTATGATTCATTACTCCTTAATGAGAAAGTATAAAAGATCAGAATGTTGTTTACTCATTTCAACTTTCAGGGGAGGACTAAGGGAACATTTTCTGAATTTTTTTTGACACACAGGTAAAGTTTGTGAAATGCAGGAGTGTAAGGGAGTCAGAACCAACAATTTTGTTCCACCATGTTTCTCCAGAATCATATGTTTCTGACCCTGGTGATACTTTTTAGTTTTATGAAATTTGGCTGCTTTTTTTTTCCCATATTAGGCTTGTTTACTTGTAGTTTTATCACATTGTTCTTATTTATTTTATGGAATATGGTTGAAGGGAAATTTTTGTAATATAGTTGTAGTTTGCTGTTTTATCACAGTATCCCACCAACTCATTTTAAGACAAGTTTTAATTGAAAATATTATATATACAAAGAACTATACAAGACATAAGCAATAGCTAAATGAATAATCAGAAAATGATAAGTAACTAAACTACCAGTCAAATCAAAAGAGAAAAGATTGCCTGTGTTCCCAGAAAGCCCTCCATAATCCTGAGAGTAACTAGATTCTTTCCCACATTCTTCACAAAGACATCAATATCCTTCCCAGTGGTAACTACCACCTTGACTTCTAATACTATATAGTTTATCTTTGCTTGTTTTTTACTTCATATGAATAAAATATATAGGACATATTTTGGTTTGTCTTCATTTATTCAAACTTATGCATATTTTTGTATCTGTCTTCTTTTATTCAAACTTATGCTTGCAAGATCATTAATCAGTTGCATATAGCTGTATTTTATTTATTTTCATCACATCAAGTGGAATATTATACAATTATATCCCCAATTATTTATTAATTTACTGCTCATGACCATACAGATTGTTTCCACTTGGAGATTATTACAAATAATGATGCTATGAATATTTTATGTGTATCTTTTAGAAAGCTATGCGTATATTTTCAATGGGTATTCACATAAGAGTATATAATATCTGTGGCATAAAATACAAATGTGATTTCCGTGAGACAAATTTTTCATTGTGACCATCACAATGATCTATACTGACATGGAAAAATCAAAAGCAAATTTAATTCACTCATGTGTAATTCAGTGTCACACAGACAATACCTATTAGCTCATAGCATAACAGGCTCCCTTTCCTAAGTAAACCACTTGTAAGTAGTTGGTTCAGAAACAAAAAAACACAAACACAAACAAAATCTTGTTTCATTGTAAGGTGAAAAATAATCAAAAAAAGAACAGCACAGCATCTCTGGGAAGATAGACAAAAAGAAGAAAAGAAACAGAAAATACAAATGGAAAAAGAAGACCTCAGTGTGATATAGAAAAATATGGTCACACAGAAAACAACTTTTGTGAGAAAATATATTGCCTGAAATTTAAAAACACAACACAATCATCTTGGTAAAACAATAATACAAATGAAAGACACAAAAGACATGGAAGATGTGCTAAATTTTCAAAAAGAAATGGGCCACATTTTTAAACTATCAAAGAAAATACAGTAAAATTAGTAGTAAAATAAAATAGACATCAATCAAAGAGTAAATTAAAAAAAAAACCAGAATTTAGAAAAATAAGTAGAATTAAAGTCAATGGACAAAGAGTTAAAAAGGATATGAAGGTTAATAAGAACATATAAATAAGCAATGAAGACCTCACATAATATTCGTTATTAGTATACAAGACTCAAAAATAATAAAATATATATATATATATTTAAGAATACTGAACAGAAAAATGCCATGCATCTAGAGGTTAAAATAATATAAAAGCATGGCATAGTGAAAGTTAATGACCCTCTATAAACATAATGGTTTTCAAAGAAAAACATGTAATTGTTTGTTTATCAAGCTAAAAATATGTGTACACATGTGTTTGCATACATGTGTGTGTATGTGTGTGTGTCAGGGCACATACTGTCGACAGTTTGTCAGATTCAATCAATGACAGGTTGAATTAGAGTAGGCTGGCCTCACACTTAAAATCTGGAAGGAAAAAGACAGTGGAAGAGTGGTTACATAACATAATGCAAATGTTAAAATATTTAAGGGGAAGTTATTAAGGAAAGTGGGAGATAATCAATATTGGAAGTAGGCTGGTTTCCTTTTTCTTTCTTTTTTTTTAATAGTCAGAAGTCAATCCAATCAATAAAGGCATGAGTATAGTTGTTCTACTATATTGCAAGTAAACTCAGAAGTGATTGATAAACAATGGAAGGACATTGATAGGTATGGAAATCACTTGGATCATAACTGTTTTTTACAGGTGAAAAGAATACAAGAGACAAGAATACAATAAGACATTTCAGCAAAAAATAAATAAATAAAAACTCCAAACTAGCTTGGTGGTAGAAGGAAACCTCGTGCATATTTGAAGAAAATTAAGAATGAGCATTGAAACCCTGAAATGGACACGCTGTATTGTTTGTATGACTGTCACTTTGAGGTAGGTTGCAATTCTTCTCCTGCAAAAAACAATAGTAGACAAACTGACTCAGAGCACCATTTCAACTGGATTGTCACAGTACCTTTAAATCCTGCTGGAATTAAAGTGCTAAAGACATTTTCTTATTATTTTTGATGAATTTAAATATCTACTATGGTAGTCTCTTGTCACACTGAGCTGCTTGTCTCTGTGTTATAAGTCATGTCATCAGGAACTAATTTTTGTTTTCATTAGTCTTTCAGTTTTGCATTGGTTTTGAGTTACCTTCTTTTAACTAGGTTCTTTTCAGAATTCTTGTGGTTTCTAAAAACAACTTTGCAGAACACAATTTTTCACAATTAAATATAATGTGTCATAGCAAAAATTATGGTGTATTTAAGATCATAAAGTAAAGCACCAAGAACAATAAGGTAATCAATTAATAAGTGGTATTTATGTAGGAGGAAGGAAGGGAAATTAAATCCGTCCTTGATTATTGGTGGCCATAATTTACTTCTATGAAAATATAGAATTACTTATGCTTTGTATGTTATAGGTGTAAAAGTAATCAGAATAAAAATATATGATGTCCTTATCAGAAGGAAGACATGATTAAAACAATAAAAAAAGAAAAGCACATAATTCATAATGAAAGATTTTTTAAAGTGGAAAAAATTTAAGAAATTGCTCACATCAATAAGTATGGGTGAGAAAAAAAAAATCACTGTATTAAGAGGACTCTACATTTCCTCTTCTGGCTGCAACATACCTTGTAACAAAACAACCATTCCCAAAAAAATACCTGGAAAAAAATGGGTAAAGTATACAAAACGCCTAATTAAAAGTAATAAATAATTACAGTGAAAAGTCTTTGAGAGTTCAAAATTTCAGGGAGAAGTAAAGTACATTGAGATAAACTTCATATTATTATTTTTTTTGCCGTAAGGCATTTACACATTCATAACTGAAATATAGCAAGAAGCTAATGAGTCAAATGGAGAAATAAGCAGAAGGCAGTAGATAGGCAAAGCTTTCAACACTCTCACAATATTGGACAGATCATTCAGACAGAAAATTAAGAAAACGTTGGACTTAGCACTTTAAGCCAAACAGAACTAATACACATATAGAGAACATTAAAAAAAAGAAAAGAAAAAAGAAAAGAAAGCAATAGAAAGCTAGGCATTGTGGTACAGTACTGTAATCCCAGCATCTTGGGAGGCTGAAACAGGAGGATCAAGAGTTTAAAGTCAACCTCAGCAACTTAGCAAGGCCCTAAGCAATTCAGTGAGACCCTGTCTCTAAATAAAATACAAAAAGGGGCTGGGGATGTGGATCAGTGATTAAGTGCCCCTGGGTTAAATACTTGGTACTGGAAACAAAAATAAAAAAATAGAATCCACATTATTTATTTATTTATTATTTTTTTTCTCAATTGAACACAGGTGGAACATTCTTCTGAACAGTCATGTTAAGACACACACACACACACACACACACACACACACAAATCTTAGCAAATTTAGTAAGATGGAAATCATATCATATACTTTTTCTGACCATAATGGTATTTAACAAGAAATCTCTAATAAAAAGAGAAGAGAGATCTTAAATAAACAGCATTACTCCTCCTGGAGCTACAAAAAAGAAGAACAAATTAATCCAAAAGTTAGAAGGAAGAAAATAATAAAGATCAGAGGACAATAAATAAAACATAGACTCCAAATACAATCTAAAAGAGCAACAAAACTAGGAACTGGGTTTGGTGGAGTCTTTTGTTTGTTTTTTTGTTTTTCTACTGGGGATTTAACCTATGGGTGCTTTATTACTGAGCTATATTTCCAGTCCTTTTTTTATTTTTTTCAGTTGTTAAGACAGGGACTTGCGAAATTGCTGAGGCTAGCCTTGAAATGGAGATCCTCCTGCCTCAGCTTCCCAAGTCTCCTGGATTACAAGTGTGCACCACCATGCCCTGCTGGAATTGGTTTTAAAGATAAATAAAATTAACAAACTTCTAGTTAGACTAAAGAAAAGACTCAAAATTAGAAATAAAGACATATAAGCACAGAAGTGAATTAACTAAAAGATAAGCACACAATAGAAAAAATGAACATAACTGAAAACTTTTAAAATATTAATTTAATACATCAACATTATATATTATGTTATACATTTTATATATAATAAAACTAGTATAATAACAATATAATATAATTGATTAAAAACCCAGGATGAGGGCTGGGGATGTGGCTCAAGTGGTAGCACGCTCGCCTGGCATGCGTGCGGCCCGGGTTCGATCCTCAGCACCACATACAAACAAAGATGTTGTGTCCGCCGAAAACTAAATAAATAAATAAATAAATATTTAAAAAAAAAAAAACCCAGGATGACTGATGAAGAGAAAATAAGACAGAAAACAGAAATTATCAATATTAACAATGTAATTAAGTCATCACTACAGATCTTACAGTATTAAAAAGATAATAGAGGATCTTACAAACTATTTCATGCTGATAATTTGAATAAAATTAACAAATTCCTTCAAAAGCACAATAATCAATCTCATAGAATAAATATAAAATATGAATAAACAAGTGTCAATTCAAGAAATAAATCTACAATTTAAATCTTTCCCACACCTAGATAACAATTCTGGAAAATTCTTTCAAATGTTTAATGAAGAAATAAAATTTTCTAATTCGATAAAAGGATCCATAACAAATATAGTTAGTAGTGCATTATGAATGCAATCAAACAAGAATAAGAAAACAATGTCCATTATCAGCACTTTCATTCAACATTTCATTGCAGTTCCTAACTAGTTCAATAAGGCCAGAAGAAAGAAAAAGAAGATAGGTATGGAAGGCATTATTCAGAAATGACTTGACCATGTTGGTATAAAGGTCAAAAGACTATAATTATTAAAATTAGTTAACTTAAAAATAAATGTTTCTATTGCAAGATCACTGGAAATAAAACGAAAATGACAACCAACTATATTTATTTATACTATAAATAATTGAAAAATTAAATTTCATAGAAAAGGAATATCATTTATAATAACATCCAAAGGCATCTACTACCTAGGGATACATACACAGAAACAGCATAAGACCTCTTCCCTGAGAGCTACAAAATCCTGATGGAAGAAATTAAAGAACACTAAAATAAATGGAGGAGGATGAACTGTAGATTGCCTGGAATACCCAATATTGATAAAACATCAATTATCCACAAATCAATGCAATCCCTATCAAAAAACCAGTGTCTTATTCTGTAAAAATTAACAACCATATTCTAAAATGTACATGAAAATATATAGATTTAATATAGCCATGAAAATGCTGAAAAAATAAAAACTTAAACTTGAAGACTTATAGTACTAAATATGAGAAGTTATTATGAGGCCAAAAAAAATAATAAAATGAGGAATTAGTACAACAATAGATAAGTAAACAAATGGAATAAATTAGAGAGTTTAGAAATAAACCCACTGAAAAATATTTAGTTGATTTTGATAAAATGCTGCTGCAATTCAACACAAAAGGAATTTTCTTTTAATAAGTAATTATATAGTTGTATGAAATAAAATTAACTTTAAAACTTATGTAAGGCCATATAAAATCTGATATTCAAGACCATCATATACTCTAATGTGGAAAATGAAGCAATATGGTGTCTAGAAGTAAGCACAGAAGATGATGGTCATGTCCTCAGGTTGAGCAATCATTTCTTAAGACATAGGCAGCACTCACCAAAACAGAAAAGATTCAGATATTAAACTGTTAACAAAAATATTTTATTTGTCAAAAGTCAGCATTATGAGTCATAGATTAAGAGAAACTATTTTCATTATATACCTGCCTGACAAATAATCATATTGGCATATATAATGCATATAAATCAATAAGGAAAAGATACAACACAGAAAAATGAACAAAAGACTGAATTGTCCCACAATAGTATATCTAAGTAATCAATAAGTATATGAACAGTTAGTAGTTCATTAGTCATCTAAGAAAGGCAAATTAATGCCAAAATCTAATATCACTACATATCCATCATAGTTAAAATTAAAACAATGATTATACCAAGTGTAGTAAAGACACTGAATAACTGGAACTCTCAAATGATGATGATGGTTTTTTAATTGGTATATCCACTGGAAAGATGATCATTTTACAGTATACATATGCATATCAAAAAGACACAGCAATTACATTTCAAACATGCATCCAATAAAAAATGAGCACTTACTTACATCGACTATACAATCCAAAGTATTAAAAAGTCTGGATTTTCATGTTTGTGATCAGATTATCTTAAACTAGAGACTTCAGTGAAACCTATCTCACCAATAAGGGGAAAAGACAGGAGAACACAAATACAATACTTTGGAAATAATGACTAAAGAAGTCCCTTAAACATACTGTTAATGCATGGATGCAGAATTTGTGCAAACTGAGGCTGACTTCATTTGACCCAATGATCTTATTACCAAGTTATGTGTGGTAATTGAGATTTTTGGCATTCTCTTGTCCCCTGGGATAAAAGACTTTAGAGTATAAATGTTTCACCTCTGGAAAAATAAAACACATTGAATGCTAATGTACTTGCTGGAAGGCATTCATCTGGCTTTAGAAGATATCCTTATTTTATTGAGCAGATCATATTTTGCCCTCTGAAATGTTGAACTAAGAAAATCAAATTTGATCAAATAGCCCAAGAAAACTATGGCATCCAAAAAAATTAAGAAACCAATGTAAGTCAATGTTTATTCTCTGAAATAAACCATTTGCTACCACAAAAGGAGCTATTCTTTAATGTTAGCATGTTTCTTCCACATTTTGGGATATTTTTAATGAGTACTTGTATAGTGTTCACCTTCCCATTCATTTTGTGACATTTGAGGTGATCTATCAATAACAAATTAAATCTATTATGATTCTAAAAAAAAAAAAAAAAAACAGCATTTCTTAGGTTCCCAAATCTTAGTGCATTTATCTGGCTAAATTGTCTCGAATTAATGATTTCCATATAAACTAGAAGTCATGAGGTATGTGAAATGGAGATATGTATGGCCACCCACAGTGTTCCTTTTCAAGACACTATTAGGAAACTTTCCAAAATCCCTATCCCATGTTTATAGACCACAAGACCATGTATCACAACCCAAACTGATGATATTAAGTATTGTAATCTTTTTTTTTACTTCCTCTAAACATTTCCTGGACACTCTGGAATTTCTTATGTTATTCCTAGTTTATTTCTCTGAGTGACTCTTATAAGATTTGAAAAAATAAAACCATATTAAATAGCAAACTGGGTCTTTTTTGCCCTATCATTTTATCCTATAAAGATGATAGGGGTAGGTAAAGGATAAGAAGAGCATTGTAACCACCATCAACCCTCAGATGCTTGGGATGGGCATCTGGTTCACACCCATGGATTCCATGCATGGTGGGAGGTCAGTTTGGTCAGAAGAGTACTTATTTTAAAGACATTGAAAGTTACATATTAAGTGGTTGCATAAGCAGTTAGAAAAGGCATTGGGAAAAATTTCCCAGAAGGTTAAGAAAAAAAAAGGATAAAAATAAAATAAAATGATGAAATCTGGAAGATACTTCTTAAAATTATAGTGTTCTCATGTAACAAATGGAAGATTATGTATTATAGGAAAAACTTGCGAGGAATTAAAAATCCAAATATAAACCCTTGCTTGCTAGCAAAAAAATCAATCCAGAAAATAGGATTTGAAAATATAAGAGAAAGAGATCTGTGTTCCCTTTCCCTCCACATCAATAGTCTTTCTTTGTACATTGAAGAATTCTTAGTAGACAGACACATTTTAGAGACTGATTTACTATGAATCTAGTAATAAAACCTAAGATGTGTCCCAAGCTTTTTTATGTGTATGGGGACAATTAGATGCTTCTTATATACTATGGGTACAAGGGGAAATTTGACAGGAAAAAAAAAGTTAACACTTTAATGAGGAAGGACCCAAACTGTCATAGAATGCTTGGGAGATAGCAGGTAAGTAAATGTGAGGTTATGGTTGTCAGGACAGAGGTCTGAGTTGTAGATAAAAGTGGGAAAGATATTTGTTTATATGTATTATCTAATGACATAGGGCAGAATGGAGTTACCAAGGTAGGAGGCCAAGTGGAACTAGAAATGAATTAATGGCATTAGGCTCTAGAACAATAACCTTTTGCGGGAAAACAGGGGAGGAACAGACTATAGTTCCCCAAGAAAGAGAACTCACAGAAGCAAGAGACAGAAAAGAGAACCAAGAGATAAAACCAAGCCAGTGTGACCTATAAACTGAGGGCAGATTACTCCATGTAGGAGGAAATGTGGGATAAGGCTGAACTTGATGTGTACTGAACTGTCTAAGGGGGCTGTCAGCATGTACAGGAGAAGCCATCTCTAAAAGATTTTTGCTGGAAAGGCCTGTCTTCATGTGAGCATCCTACCAAGATAGAAGCAGCTATAAAACACGAAGCCAGGGCAGGAGGAAGATGGCGGCGAGGGGAGTGCATTGCCCCCGTGTGCTGCTTCACTGTGTGGGAGTATGACAAGTCAGGATGGCTAAAGGATATCTTGTTAGGAATTTCCAGCAATAGTGGGTGCTCCGGAACCTGGAGGAAGGATTTCCATCGCACGAGGATCGGCTACGGGGACTCAAACGCGAGAGGTTTGTCTCACGGAGGGTAACACTGCTTATTCAGCAAATCGCCTCGTGGCTAGAGTCTGCAGCGCGCTGGGATAGAGACGCAGGGTTACAGCGCTGCAGTTTCTGCCAGCCGCGCAAGCACCATGGAGTATTACTCTGCATTAAAAAATGACAAAATCATAGAATTTACAGGGAAATGGATGGCATTAGAGCAGATTATGCTAAGTGAAGCTAGCCAATCCCTAAAAAACAAATGCCAAATGTCTTCTTTGATATAAGGAGAGTAACTAAGATCAGAGTAGGGACGAAGAGCAGGAGAAGAAGATTAACATTTAACAGGGATGAGAGGTGGGAGGGAAAGGGAGAGAGAAGGGAAATTGCATGGTAATGGAAGGAGACCCTCAGGGTTATACAGTGGAGGAGGTAGAGAGAGAGGAGGGGAGGGGAGGGGAGAGGTGGGGAGGGGGGAGGGGGGAGGATGGGAAAGGCAGCGGAGCACAACAGACACTAGTATGGCAATTTGTAAATCAATGGATGTGTAACTGATGTGATTCTGCAATCTGTGTATGGGGTGAAGGTGGGAGTTCATAACCCACTTGAATCAAAGTGTGGAATATGATACGTCAAGAAATTTGTAATGTTTTGAACAACCCACAATAAAAAATTAAAAAAAAAAAAAAAACACGAAGCCAGCTATGTTTCTTTCCATGCCCAAGTTACAAAATGAAAAAAACTCAACTGGACTCTCTTACCCTTTTGCAAATCACCTGGCTGTGAGACATAATTTTTAATGGTTATAGCTCTTTTGGATATTGAAAAAAATCGCCCTTACCCAGAGGAACTTGGATTATAAGTCTTAAATGCTATCAGATCAAGAAAGTCGGGAATTGAAAAGAAAGAATTAAGTAATTACTTATCTTAGTCCAATTTTTGTTGCTGTGACAAAATACCTGAGACTGGGTAATTTTTTTTTTGCGGGGGAGGGGTAGTCCCTGGGATTGAACTCAGGGGCACTCAAACACTGAGCCACATCCCCAGATCTATTTTGTATTTTTTATCTAGAGATAGGGTCTAACTGAGTTGCTTAGGGCCTTGCTTTTGCTGAGGCTGGCTTTGAACTCAAAATTCTCCTGCCTCAGCCCTCCGGAGCTGCTCAGATTACAGGTATGTGCCACTGTGCCAGGCTGATACAGGGTAATTTACAAAGATTGGAGGTTTCTTTTGCTCACAGCTTTGGAAGCTGGAAAACCCAAGAACATATCATTTATGTCTTCCAGGCGTCTGGTGAAGGCCTTATACTACATAGTATAATGATTACTATAACAGGAAGTAGAAGGGCAAGCAGGTATGTGCAAAAAAGACAAAACACAAGACAGCCTTGCTTTATTGTTATAAACCTGCTCTTGCAGTAACTAATCCAGTCCTACGAAGCCAGCATTAATCCATTCACCAGGGCTATACCCCCATTACCTAATCACCACCTTTCAGTACTGCCACATGGGTTATTAATTTGCTGAATTTGAATTCTGGGAGAACATATTCAAACCATAGTATTGATCACTATTCATCTCTAGACAAAGAAGCGTAAAGCAATTGTGGAAATAAAAGACAAATGGCAGTGACATGGGGAATAAATTATAGGTGAGGAAGTTAAATGACTTTAGAGAGAATACTTTCTGGAACCTAGAATCTTAGTTATGAAAGGAAAGAAAGCAAAAAGGACATGAAGAACCAAAAGACAATATGGGGGAGTTAACTTAGAGGTAACCAAAATGTTATAAGTAAAAAGTTTCATAAAATACTTGCCATCCTACTACTTTTATAGTTCAAGCTACAGAGTCCATTAGTCTTTATTCAAATCCTAGATGCACAAAATTAAGCAAGTCACTTAACCTCTTAATGATTATAAAAATAGAGCCTCTGTCTTTATGATGAAAAAAATATTATCTAACTTATGATGTTTCCTTCAAAAGAGGTTCATATGTGCTGATCTTTTCTCAGACCTAGATACTATAAACACTGTAATAAGTGGGGAAATCTTACATAAAATCCCAAACCAGAATTGCAAGGTCTTTGGGAACTGTAATGAGTTTCTAATGAAAATGATTTTGCAATAACCAAAGTAACATATGATGTGACTGCTCTAGTTAAAAGATATACAAACCATTTTAATGTAGGATTATGAAATCAAACACACAGTGATAAAATGTTGCCTCCAGATAAGCCAAACACTTAAGGTTTTGGACAAAAAGGACTGATTTCTCATGATTTTGAGTCAAATGGAGTTATTTTTTTTTAATTGATTGCTACTAAGTTTAATTAAAACAAAAAACTTTAGAAAGTTTCATTAGAAACAAAGGACATGTTGATCCTTACCATGACAATTTAAATTCTTCTTTGTTAATGTTGTTGTTGTTATTATTAGTAGTAGTAGTAGTAGTAATAGTAGTAGTAATAGTAGTAGTAGTAGTAGTAGTAATAGTAGGGATTGAACCCAGGACACTTATAATTGAACCATATATCCAGCCCTTTTTTACATTTTTTACTTTGAGATAGGGTCTCACCAGGTAGATGAGTTTGGCCTCAAACTTGCAATCTATTCTCCTGCTTCAGTCTCTTATATCTCTGGGATTACATGCAGACACCATCACATCCAGCTCTTCTTAATTCTTATTTTAAGAAACAGTGTCTTCAAAGACTGCAGTATTCCAGTTGCAACTGACTACAATGCACAAGACAAGCATCTAAACAAACACAAAACTATTCTCTTTCTAAGAGCTAGTTGTCCCTGACAGATAACATGAACACATTTCTACCAAATAGGAAAAGTGGAGACCCTGAGAGGGAAAAGTAGATTGCTTGATTTTTTTTCCTTCTATTAGAAAACTAGAAAAAATGTATCAGTGGTCAGCAGAAAAAATGCAGAAATTACAGCCACTGACTTAAGTTTTAATACTATATTATTAGTTCACTGTGTGACTTTGGATAGCTCTGAAGGTAATGATAATAATCTTTCCATCTAGGTAAATAGGTATTGTCTAATATTTTTTGCACTATGATTCTGCGTAAAAAGATGTCAAATTCATCAAGATTGGTAGAAACCAAGGAATGCATAAGCAACCTCAGATATTGTAGACCCATATATACAGTAAGAGCATTTTTCAGTGCTTTCAAACATACTATATTAAAGACTTTACATATGTTATTATAAATTTCTCTAACTATCTTTCTGAGTAGTTAATCATCCAAATTTACAAGTGAGAGCTCTTAATCAAGGTTAAGTGACATAGTATATTACTGGCAAGCAGCAAAACCAGACTTTTTTTTTACAGGTATGGTAGCCAGTGCCTTTATTTTTTTTTATTATTAGTTGTTCAAAATATTACAAAGATCTTGACATATCATATTTCATACATTTGATTCAAGCAGATTATGAACTCCCATTTTTACCCCGTATACATATTGCAGATTCACATCGGTTACACATCCACTTTTTTACATACTGCCATACTAGTGTCTGTTGTATTCTGCTGACTTTCCTATCCTCTACTATCCCCCCTCCCCTACCCTCCCCTCCCATCTTCTCTCTCTACCCCATCTACTGTACTTCATTTGCTAGATATATTGCCATTGTTTTTGCCAACAAACCAAATATTCTGCAAAAGTTATGGGCTGTTGACAAGACATGACTAAAAATAATTCTTCATATTCCAGCTTTTACATTGAGAAAATAAAAGTGAATTGCAACTTTTACATTGAGAAAATAAAAGTGAATTGCAACTTTTACATTGAGAAAATAAAAATGAATTCATAAAATCTTTACATTTCTTGATGTAAGAGCCCATGTTAATTACAAGTAATATAAAGATAAGTATCTAGATAATTGGAATTATTGGGAGGACACTTTCAAGTTTTATTTTTCAAAACATGTATGTTTATTAAAATAAATTCATGTTAAAATAAAAATAATTTTAATGATCTTGAATTTCAGAACTTTTAGTTGTTTTTTTTTTTTCTTTTTCAGAAACAGATGTTCAAAAGAAATGGTGGCAGCTGCAAAGTATTCGCCTTCCACATGCCACTTATAATGTGATTATGAGGCTTGTAAGATGTACGGGCTGGTGTAATACAATCTTTCCCTTAATAGCATGCACCTAATATTTGCTTTTGTATGTAGGAAAATAAAATT
The DNA here is from genome assembly GCF_021218885.2 of Marmota monax. NCBI lineage: Eukaryota > Metazoa > Chordata > Mammalia > Rodentia > Sciuridae > Marmota > Marmota monax. The sequence continues at coordinate 470,968 of NW_026693558.1, forward strand.
TATGGAACTGAATAATGTAGCAGTTTTATTTCAAACTGCTTTATTTTTACTAGCAAGGACTAATAAAATCTTCAATGGATTCCACGTTTACTTTTTAGAAATCTTTACATACCACCCTAGGATAAAGATCACAGGTGAACAGAGAGAAAAACAAGTAAATCAGAGGAAATAGATGTCTGGTATGCTGAAGAGTAATAATATCTTTGTATGTGATTTAAATTGTAAATTATTTGCTTTCAAGGGTGATAAAATATTCTGGCCAGTTTAAGAATGATAGTAGCTTTAAAGAGAAATAGAACTTTGCAGAGATGATTGTCATATGAAATAAAAGCTAAGAACTTTTTCTATTGTCTATAATAACTCTCTTGGGAACTACCTGTTACTAAAATATTTTAAACCTCTTTGCTCTTGGCCACATACAAGCAAATATATATATATGAAAGTGGGTCACAGTGTGAGATCAAAATAATTTATTCAAGTCCTCTCCAGAATTTTTGAGCTTTAAACCCATGGAATTTACATGTGGAAAATTATATTTTTCTGGATCCTTAGCAAAGTCTAAAAATTTCCAAAAGCCTAATTGCTCTGGCTAGAACTTTCAGTACTATATTGAATAGAAGTGGTGAGAGTAGCATCCTTGCCTGTTCCCACTCTTAGTTTGTTTTTATCCATTGAATATGATGTTAGCTAAAGGCTTTTCATATGTGGTCTGTATTATACTGAGGCAATTTCCTTCTATTCCTAGCTTGTTGAGAGTTTTTATCAGGAGAATGCATTGATTTTTGCCAAATGTTTTTCTACAAATACTGAGATAATAATTAGCTTTTATTCATCTTTCTGTTAAGGTGGTATATCACATTAGTAGACTGTCATATGTTCAAATATCCTTGCATGATAAGGATAAATCCTACTTGATGCATGATCCTTTTAATGTATTATTAAATTCAGTTTGATAATATTTTGTTGAGGATTTGTGCCTCCATGTTTGTCAGGGATATCAGCCTCTAGTTTTTGGGTTTTTTTTTCTATAGTATCTTTGGTTTTGATATCAAGGTAGTGCTGGCCCAGCAAATGAATTTAGAAATAATGTCTCATCTTTGGTTTTTTGGAAAGAGTTTAAGGATTGGTGTTAATTTTTCTTTAAATGCTTGAGAGAATTCACCAGCAAAGCCATCTGAACTTGGGTTGATAAAGAAAATGTGGTATGTACCTACTCTGAAATATAATTCAACCTTAAAAAAGAAGAAAATCCTATAATATATGACAACATGCATGCACATGGAGGACATGATTCTAATAATAAGCCAGTCACAGAAGTACAAATAACATGATGTTCCACACAGTAAACTTCACTTGATCATGATATGTTATCTTTTTAGTGAATCAATGGATTTGATTTGCTTATTAGTTTTCAGTTTGATAATTAACATCTATATTCATAGTTATGGATGTTTGCTTTTCTTATAATATCTACATCTGGTTCTGATAGCATGGGAATTCTGACCTCAAATATAGACTAGATTTCTATGGGAAAAAAAGTATCTCTCTTCTTAAATTTTCCAAGTGTTTATGAGGAATTGATACTATTTCTTTCTTGATATTCAAAATATTCACCAGTGAAGACATTGGGACCTGAAGTTTCTTTGTAGAAAGTTTTTCTACAATTTAATTTTGTGTAATAGATACAGGGCTATTCAAGTTATCTAATTCTTCTTGACTGATTGTTGGTAATTTGTGTCTTTCACAGAAGATGTTCATGTTATCCAAATTACTAATTTATTGGCATAAAGTTATTTAAGCATCATTTCTTTGTTTGTTTCTTTATCTCTTGCAGTGCTGGGAATAGAACCCAGAGCCTTGCACATGCACAGCAAGCATTTTACCACTGAGCTGTATACCAGCGCTCGAGTATTTATACTCCAATATCTATAGATTCACAATCTATTCACCATCTGTTTCTTTCCTGATGTTGGTAATTTGTGTCTTCTATTTATCTTCATCAGTTTTGTTTTATCAATCTTATTTACCTCCTCAGAGAAAAAGATTTGGATATCATTAATTTTCCCTATTGTTTTTATGTTTTCCATTTCATTGATTTCTACTTGATTGATATTATTTCCCCTGTGCTGCTTAATTTGGATTAATTACCTTTTCATTTTCTTAAGAGAGAAGATAATAATCTATAGTCTTAGGGAGACAAGGCATGTCTTCCTTACTTCCTAAACTGTAATTCTTAAAGTCAGAATGTTCTTATCAATTTAAAAAAATACTTATAAGTCCCTATTTTACCTTCCTCTGGGTACAGTCTAGGCTCTCTAAACTATCCAGGGCTTTGGGGTCCTTGTGGATGCACCCCAAGGAGAATAATGTCAGGGGAAGAAGGGACTTAAAGATCATATAATTTAACATAAATAAGAGAGGAATATCTCTTTATCATGTCACACACAAAGTGGGGAACAGAATCATATTTAAGACTAATGATCCCAGGTTTGATATTTAATCTTTCTAACATATTAGGTTATTACTTATCCTTGTTTTATTAAGTTGGCATTTATTTATAAACTAAATCTGATATCTTACTATAAAAGAGAATACTTTATATGAATTGATATCCTAATTTATAAAATAAAACAAATTCAATTTATTTTATATTAAAAATGTGATATCATATTACCTCTACTCAAATATAAATCAGCTTTTCATGCCAGCAGTTGATTCTGTGAGCATTTCTTCTTTCAAATCTGTAACACGGCTGAGATTGATTTATCAGTTACAGGCAAAACATGTATATAATACAATAGAAGGTGATTGCTATTATTTCCTTTTAAAGAGAATAATTTTGATGGAGCAGAGTACTTTGTATATCAGTCTCAGTCTGTGTAGTTTTTTCCTATGTATGGTAGTGCTCAAAGGAACCTATTAGTTACTTTAAGTTGAAGGGATTTGAAGAGTGAGAAGGAGAAAGGGAGAAAATATACACATGACAGAAAGAGAGAAAAAAAAGGAAAAGGAGGAATGAAGGGAAGGAAAGAGAAAGAGAGAAAGAGAAAAAAAAGTTTTCCTTGTTCTGGAAGCTTTCAACATGAACTAAAACAGTATTGAACAATATTCTTTAGTATTTCAGAGAATCTAAACTGAATCAATAGAATGATTCTTCAAGGAAGCTAAAACTCTTGGATTATATTATTATATATTATAAAATTTTTTGACAGGAACACTAGAAAGATAACTTTTCTCATGAATAGAAGGATATATTAAATTGCTTGACTAAGATAACCATTTCATTATTTACATCAAAATATCATGTTGTACACCTTAAATATATAGAAAAAAAATAAAAATAAAGATGTCCCTCCTGCTCAAAATCATTTCCTCTTCTGAGATCTCGGTATTATGAACAATCAACTTTTTATCAGGCTTTACAACATCCCATCTCCCCCTCCCATGTTCTTCCTCCATTAAAAAAATTCTCCTACGAGGACAATAGGACACTAAGTTCTTATTTTAATAAGGAAGAATTTACTGGTCAATTTACCCACCATATAACATTGTGAGAAATCAACCTGCTCTGGGTTATGATTTCTAAAGATATTTGGGGAGTATAATTCAAAAATGTTAGTATTAGGAACATTAGAGATCATGAAATAGAGTCTTCTAAATTCATAAGTAAGAAACACAGCTTTTAAGAAACTGACTTAATGTCATGTAGTCAATGGAAATGTTTCATTGCTCTACAGTTCTCTACTATCCTTTGCAATACAGGTCAAAGCTGCATAATAGCCATTATTTTCTGTGTGGGCAGAAGGCCCTCACAGTGCAGAGTATGCTAAATTAGATGATGTAGTAAAGTAGCAAGAATTAGCCACCTGAAGATATTACACATATACTTGTTTCACATTAAGAACTTTAGCTACGGGTTGGGGATGTGGCTCAAGCAGTAGCGCGCTCGCCTGGCATGCGTGTGGCCCGGTTTCGATCCTCACCACCACATACAAACAAAGATGCTGTGTTTGCCGAAAACTAAAAAATAAATATTAGAAGAAAATTGTCTCTCTCTTTTCTTTTCTTTTTTTTTAAATAACTTTAGCTAAGTGTGATCCCTATTTTAAAGGTGAGTAAACTAACACTCAGAAACTGCTAAAATTGTGCATGGTTATGCAACTAGTGTCAGGGTCAGGATTCAAACCCAAGTCTGTCTGACTTTAAAACAAGAGCTTTCTCCCTCTTTTATTTTCTTTTGGCAGAGGTAGATACTAGGGATTGAGCCCAGTGGTGCTTTCAACATGAACTAAAACAGTATTGAACAATATTCTGTAGTATTTCAGAGAATCTAAACTGAATCAATGCAATGATTCTTCAAAGAAGCTAAAACTCTTGGATTATAGATTTCTATTGGTTTAAAATTAGTCTATACAAGCAAAATTTTGTGACAGGAACAAAATCTGTTTTTAGTACTTTAACTACTGTGTAACCACTGAGCAACATCCCCAACCCTTTTTATTTTAAGACAGATTTTTAAGACAAGTTGCCTTGTTAAATTGCTGAAGCTGGGCTTGAACTTGTGATCCTCCTGTTTCATTCTTCCACCTGGTTGGAATTACAGGTGTGTGTCACCAGGGCAGACTGTGTAAGGCCAGATTCGTGGGACCCCAATAGACCTCCAGGAGCCGAATCCAATGCAATCGCACAAGAGTCTTTATTGCAAGCTTGAGCCTGGACTCACAACCGTTCCCGATGCAGGGAGTGAGTCCCGTTCCTTTGTTCAGTGAGATTTTATAGGTTTTGGGGGATACTCTATGTGTCACAACATCACACAGCAAATCATTTCACACCCGGGAAAGTCAAACAACAGCTCTTAACATTGATTAGCACATTCACTGGCGGGAACAAATTGGGTAGGGGTGATTGGTTAGTACAAGAGGGGGGTTCCTTTGAACTGATTGGTTTAAGCCATGAGGGCTGTAGGTGCTAAACTACATAGTTTCCCAACATGTTATCAACCACCATAAACTATTGGAGGGTCATCTGGCATCCCAGGTATTTTCCCTGTCTCATGCTGATTGGTGGTTGCTAGGGAGTTGCTATGGGTCCTCACCTAGCCTGAGTCAGGGACACCCTGGCGCCTCAGATCTCTCCTGTTATTTGCAGACAAACAACTCAGCAGGGTAACTATCTGCCTAGAAGTGCTCTGTGGGTTTTTCCAAGGACAAGGGTCATGCCCCCTTCCTTGGACAGGCTTTGCTCTGAGGTAGAGGCTGGTTTCTCAAAAATGGAGTCATATCTGTTTCTCAACTGGAGCTGTATCTTTGAAAGAACTTTGTACTGGGGACATAAACAAGTATTTGCTCTGTAAATGCCAATACCTACTCCCTGTTTTATTCCCTCAAAAACATTTATTGAACTCCTTGTATGTGCCATTCACTATATTAAAAACAAGAAAAGTGAATATACTGAACCTTTAAGGAGAGTCCCCTGTGTAGTGATGATATTGGTCTTGAAAATCAGGATCAGATCCTCGCCTGCCCCCACCCCACCAATCCCCAAGGCAAAACTAAATAGTAAATTTTATTTAAGAGATAGGGTGGGGGAAGAGACAGACAGACAGACAGACACACACACACACACACACACACACACACACACAGACTCCCCTCCAGAGGGGAGGTGGGCCTAGAGCTGGTGCCTATGGAGTGGAAGTGTTCTGTATTTTTATAAACCTCAAATTTCTTTCTTCTCACGCCTACAAGACCAAAAGACAGGAAAAGAGCCATCCAGGGGTGGTTGCTTGTGTTGGAAAGTGCAATCCCTTTCCCTCCCCAGAAGTGTTAGCAACCTACAAATGGGGAAATGCTACCTACATATTTCCTTTTCTTTGATAATCAGCTACCTGTCCTTTGCCCAATCTCAGTGACAGATTCTCCTTGACTAAATGTTAAGTCAGTCTCCTAAAAGTTGTATGCATCACTCTTGGTGTCTGTCTTTGTCTGGCCTACATGGCCTACTTGTAGTGAAAATTTTGCTAAGTTAGTTTAGACACAATCGTCCATGCTTGATATCTTTTCATTCTCAGTATGTGATGAAATTCCCCAGTCCCTACATCTACTCCCTGATCACCTTGATCTGCCTGATCAGCAGGATTCAGGTTTATCCAGCATTCCCTCTTTCCTCTGATGTTTCCTCTCAGTAGTGTCCCATCTTTTGACCACACCACCACCCTGCTCCTTGGTTATAAATTCCCACTTATACATGATTTAGGAACCGAGCCCAATTCTATACTGAGCTCTCTTTTCCCAGAGATTTAAACTGAATAAAATGAGAATAAAATCTAAAAAGAGAACAAAATCTGGTTTTAGTACTTTAAATATTGTGTAACTCTGTTGTTGTCGTCGCAGTTGTTTTTAACTCAAGTAAGAAGACAATGATAGAAACAAAGTCTAAAGGAATTTAATAGTTGAGAGGAACATAGCTCTTTGAAAGACACTGTTGTCCTGAGTGGGTAGGATGTTCAGAGTACTGACATTTGAGGCTACAAAGATAAGGAAAAGGCTCCCCTTCTTTGAAGTGCTTGCACTGTATAGGAAAGCAAATATGCAAATGTAAATAACAAAGTTAAATCCCATGATTTTCAGGCTAAATTTTCTAAACATTAATTTGATTATTAAAATGTTGAGAACAATGTTATCCACATTGGCACTCAACAGGAAAGATTCTAAAATCTTAAATTAAAGGTCTCAAGTGTAATTCAGGATTCCCTCTTCAAGTAAATATAAAACAAACCCATACCCCCTGATCCAAATTGTTTCCACATTAACACATGTGGTTTCAAGTTTAGAGACTTTCATGATAAATATAAATAATGAACTAAGTTACCGAAAATTTGGTTTAAGCTTTAAACTCAGAATTGTCATCACTTGAATATATTTTTGCTCTAGTTTTGAATGCGAATAGCACTCCTGCATCTTTGTTTATTGAAAACACAACAATTACCCACAAGAATGGGATTTATTTGTTCAAAAGCAAATAATTAAAATTCAACCACCAAAGAATAAAGCTTTACTTAAAAAAAAAAAAGTGGTTTGGAAGAAAAGACATGTTGATGTTGGCAGGACTTGAGGCATCTAACAGTTGTTAATGCTTACAATTAGTGTTTCATTCTGAAGAGATAACCATCCTAAAGTTCCAGAATTTCAAGGTAATTAGTGAGGAGCATAAAGTTTGTAAAAAACAGAAACTTTTTGATGGTCTGTTAAGTAATCTCTTCTAATACTCGGACATATGTGAAATGAATTTGTCTTACAATGTACATAGTTCACTGATTTACTCCTGAAATCACCAAGATATTTTGATTACTCTAACATGGAATGTGGCAAGCTAATGGGAAATATACAAGATATTTTTAATACACCATACCTTATTTCATACAACAAATATGTACTTCAAATATAATTTTAATTTTTGATAGGTTTTCTTAATAATTCAACTGACAAATTATTATGTGAATTCTGTATTTACAAGTCTCCTTTTAAGGTAAATAATGACCCATCCTGCCTTAAACACCTTAATTGTGATGAATCTAATTCTTATTTCATAGATCAACTTTGGAGATAAATTATTTGCATTCCCCAGTTATTAACAATTTTTTAATCCTTCCTTCTCATCATCCTAAAGTTTATTACTTCTTCATCATCTCACTTGACATTGCTACTGTCTAAAATATAAACTCTATAGCAAAGTTTCTTCATGAAATAACTGAAAATCTGAGTAGAGAATAGTAGGTCTAAAAAGAAGTTAATAAATCACTTTTGAACCAGTAGAAATCAAAACAGAATCTGGAGATGAAAGAATTAAATGACAATAAAAGGTGGTTTCTGAATAAGTGACAAAATTCATGCACAAGTAATAAATGTTATAGAAATTTAGCCAGAGTAGAAATCACGGTATAGAAGAATAACTGGAGAAAACATCCTAGAGAAAGTGTTGTCACTGGTCCATAAGGAACCCTAGAGGACAATATGAAACCTTTCTTGAGAAGAGTGAGACAGCAGTTGGAGTACAGATATATAATTTAATTGCTTGAAAGTATTAAGATTCCCCCTTGAAAATCATGACCACGTCTTTAAAGTGAGACCACTCAGGATAGTTTTGTTTTCCTACAGCCACATGTAGCTGTGCAGAGGCCAATGGGAAATGGGTAGAGAGGCAGATTTAAATAAAAGTGAGAGTTTGTCAGAAGACTATAATAAAAGAAGGGCAAGGAAATGTTTTTACTGATCATAAAATGTAAGTAAGCTCAGTAGAGGAAAAAGAGGTGGTGGTAGAGACTGGCATTCTCGGTGAGGCCAAAGGAAAATTGAGATAAAGATTCTTGAAAGAAGAGAACTGGAAAGGGGAGGAAGGGGAGGGAAGGGCGTAGGGGTAGGAAAGACGATGGAATACAATGGTCATCATTACCCTAAGTGCATGAATGAAGAAAAGAAGGATGTGGCTTTATTTTGTGTACAACCAGAGATATGAAAAAATGAAAAAGAATATGAAGTGATGTTTTTATGATCTCATATACATACTAAAAAAAAATCTTACAGAAATTCCAGTCAACTATAACAGATACGACTTGTTATATATCCAAAATCCTTCATAAAATTTGTCCTGAGTTAGCAAGTTGGAGATTGTGTTTCAGTGCATGCATCTGATTTTAGAAGCCCATCCTTCCCCAACTTTGAGTCTGATGACAGATATATAGAATCACATTTTTCAGATATGACTGTAAGAATGGCAGCAGAAGAAAGGTTTTTAAATCCATCTTCCTAATAGGCTCACCCTTAATTGAAAATGCCTTTGTATTGGAATTTATAAGTTTCATTATTACTCCTGGGTCAAAAGCAGTGCTATTCATTTTACTAAAATTTCCTCTATTACTTTTATCCCGAACAACTCACTGTGCAATATATTCATTACCAAATCTATAAAATTTAAAACAGATTTATACTTCTGTACAAGAGAAACTAAAACACAGTACTTAATTGACTACTGTCTATTGTAATGTACTGTTATATTCTTACTTTAGATTAAAGATCATGGTATACTGGCCATAATTTCCATTGCATGTACTGCTAATTTTGGTTTGAATTGTTATTTACGTTAATGAATTTTGAATGACAATTAGATTTTAATTAAAGTGAATTTATATTTTATCCATTTAGGAATAAGAAAATAAGAGAAAAGAAAAATAAAGTTAACCTCATGGTAAAGAGAGAGAGAGAGAGAGAGAGAGAGTCTTAGCTAGGCATGTGGTGGTGCATGCCTGTAATCCCAGCAGCTCAGGAAGCTGAGGAAGAAGGATCACAAGTTCAAAGCCAGCCTCAGCAATTTAGCAAGACTCTGAGCAACTCAATGAAATATTGTCTTTAAATAAAATACAAACAGGACTGAGGATGTGGTGCAATGGTTAAGTGCCCCTGAGCTCAAACCCTGGTACCAAAACAAAACAAATCAAAACAAAAAAAAAAAAAACAAAAAACAGAGTCCCATGCTTGAAATTGAGATTATTGATTGAGTGGTTACTTCCAACTCCTAATTCTTTAGTCCACATATTCTTGTTATGAAGTAGATTGTACTATAATATGGTCTGAGTCTAATCATGTACTGTTTCTTGGAAAAAATGAAAAGGTCCCCATTCTTTCAGAGTGTTGTGTTCCAGCTGGAGCTGAGTTTTTAATAAGCCATTGCATTTTAAACTTAGGCCGGCACTACCAGATGATGATGTAGGTGGTAAAAGCAGTTAATTTCAAGGACCGGATCCCATCACTGTACTTTGCTGTAAAAGTGAGTTCTTTGAACTGACATAATGATACCTGATAAACCTTTTCTGAGGGTAGATTCCCTTACTGAAAGATGCATTATAGGAAGAGAATGCTAATTACAGGAAGGGAGAGCCCCATACCAGAATATGTCTCTACTCCAGTGGGAGGAATATATGCCTCCTTTATAAGGAGGAACTCCAATAAAATTAAAATCCCAATAGGTTGATTGTTCAAGACTACTTTACCCAGGAATAGTGCCATATTGAGGTTTCAGTGTGGGTTTTTTTAGGGAGTTTAGACATCAATGGTATCATTAACTAAGTAATGCTTCCTGCAAGTTTTTTGTTCAAGTATTACCTTCTCATTGAATTCTCTCCTGACGGCTCTATTCAAAAATCAACACAAAATAGATAAAAGACTTAAATATATAACCTTCCTCTATGAAATTAATAGAGGAAAACATAAGTGAAATGCTTTAGGACCCTGGGATGAACAAGAATGTTTTTAGATAAGACCCCAAAAGTACAGGATACAAAACCGAAAAATAGACAAATGGGATTACATCATACTACAAAACTGCACAGCAAAGCAAACAATCAGCAGAGTGAAGAGACAACCTATATAATGGGAGAAAATATTTGTCACTTATCCTTCTGATGAAGAAATAATATTCAGGATATATAAGGGACTAAACTCAATGTTTACTATCAAACAGATAAAAGAAAATAAGTGCCTAGCAAGAATGTGGAGAAAGGGAAGCCTTATACACTCTTGGTGGGAATGTAAATTAGTACAACCACTATGGAAAACAGTATGGAGATCTTCAAAAAATTAAATATAAAACTACCATATGATTCAGTTACTGGTTGTGTATGTATATATATATATATATATATATATATATATATATATATATATATATATGAAATTAAATCAGTATATTAAAGAGGTATTTTTACTCTATGTTCACTGCAGTACTATTCACTGTAGCCAGGGAATAAAAACAACCTAAGTGTCCATCAAATGGTGACTAGATAAAGATTATGTAGTACATATATAAAATGGAGTACTACTCAGCCAGAAAAAGATGAAATTCTGTCATTTGTAGCAGCATGGATGGGACTAGAAGTCATTAAATTATATGAAATAAGCCAGGCACAGAAAGACAATAATTGGATGATCTCACTCACATGGAATCTAAAAAATCCCATCTAAAAGAAGTTGAGAGTAGAAGGTGGTTACTAGCAGCTGGGGAGAATAAGGAGGAGCAGAGAAATGGGAAAAAGTTGATCAGTTGGTACTAAGTTAGTGTTAGATAAGAGTAAGAAGTCCTATATGTTATATTCACATATTGAAAATCCAATCAAACAAACATAATTTTGCTAGGAACTATCAAATGTATTTTAAAGACTTCAAATGTATTTTAAAGACTTCAAATGTAAAGGACAATTTTATTTTCCCAGACATTTACCATGTCTGTTGCTCTTCCTTATTTCTAAGGCTAAAACTCCCCTCTACATCATTACCCTTAGGGTGAGGAATTGCTTTCCCAGTTCTCTTAAGCAGGTCTTCTGGAAGCAGCAGGCTTGCTGACTGCTCTTTGTTTTCCTTAATCTGCGAATGTGTTTATTTTATCTTTATTTCTAAAAGAAGTCTTTGTTAAATACATAATTCTGAGTAGACATTTATTTTCATTATTTTAGCACTTTTAAAATGCTTTTTAACTTGCTTCTGGTATTCCGATTTTCTGATGAGAAATCCACAGATAGTCAAATCATCATTTCTCTATAAATAATACATCATTTTCGATTTGAAAACTTTAATAGTTTTTCTTGGTGTTTTGCTTTCATTAGCATGATTATGTGTCTGGGCATGTATTTCTTTGTGTTGATCATGCTTGAAGTCACTGAACTTGAATCTGTAGGTTTACGTCATTTGCCAAACTTCAGAATTTTCAGCCATTTTTCTTCAAACTTTTAACAGCACTACACTCTGTCCCTTCTTTGGAACTCTTTTATTTATTTATTTTTTACTTTTTTTTTTTTTTTTGGTACCAGGAATTAAACCCAAGGGTGCTTTATCATTGAGCCACATCCCCAGCCCTTTTATTTTATTTCATTTACTTTGAGACAGGGTCTCACTGAGTTGCTTAGTGCCATGCTAAGTTGCTGAGGCTAGTTTTGAATTTGTGATCCTCCTGCTTCAGCCTCCCAAGTCACTGAGATGACAGGGTCTGCCCCATTGTGCCTGGCCTCTCTTTGGGACTTTAAAGAACACACATTTTAAATATTTTATCATTATTCCACAGAATTTTGGGTCTGTTATCATTTTCTTAAGCCTTTAACTCTTGTTTTTTCTAACAAAAATCGCATAATTTCTATTTATTTATCTTCAAGTTCACTGACTCATCTCCATTTAGTCAAATCATTGTTCTGCTTGCTAGCCCATTTGGTGAGGGTTTGCTTAAATGTTATTGAGAATATTAACATTATTGTCTATTTGGCAATCAGTTAAGTTCAGGCTGCGAGTTCTAATCCGTCTTCTGTGAACTTTCATTCCCATGTCAGTTTAGTTTTTGAAGTCTTTGTAGATCTGTTTGTATCTATCCCACACGTGTACCAGCCATGATTAGTCTGTGACTTGGGTGGTGATCTACTGTGAGTTTACTTCTTTAAAAAGCCTTTGATTTTTTTTTAAACATACTTTTCTTAAAATTTTTAAAATTTATTCTAATTTGTTATATATGACAGCATAATGAATTACGAAAGCCTTTGTTTCAGGGTTTAGGATCAGACCCACATATGCACAGCTCAAAAATTAGTTCCAGAGTTAATAATCAACTTGGGAATTATTTTTCTAAACACCTTCATCTCTTTGGTTCCTCCAATACTAACCAATTTTCTTGGGCTCCTCTTTTTAGTTGTTTTAATATTTATTTTTTTAGTTATAGGTGGACACAATGTCTTTAGTTTACTTTATGGGGTGTTGAGGATCGAACCCAGTTCCTCACGCATGCTAAGGGAGCGCTCTACCTCTGAGCCACAACCCCAGCCCTGGGCTCCTCTTTTCATACCTCCCACCAAAAAGGGTCAGATTTTATTTACTTCCTCTGTCATACACTTCTGTGACTCACACCTACATCTGAAGCCAAGTGGCAAGAGGACAGGGGTCAGGGAGTGAGCAATGGATAGTGTTTACACCATCTTCTAGGGCCACAGTTCCACCAATCATAAAAAGGTTCTCTTCCTCAGAATTTTGTCTCCTACAGACTCCCATTGAAGCTCCCTTTTCCACCATAATAGGCTTTCATAAGAGCTGGAGTGCAGGAAAATGGAGAAAAGAAAAAACCAAAACAAACAAAAACCCCAGACATTTTGTATTCTATCTCTGAGATTTAGATATCTTTCTCTTTGAGCTTGATCTAGAAGACTTCTCCCAGATATCCTCTGTATCCTGGGGCCCACATCCAGGCTTCAAGTTGCATATTCAGGCCAGAGAATACCAATGAGGAGAAAAATAGTAATTTTTTCTGCCTATTTAGTGGTATTTTGAATTCTACTCTTCTTCTCAAATATTCCTGTTAATGCCTTTTAGTAGTCCAATAGTTTTTCCATGTATTCTGTCCAAGTTTCATAGTCACATTCACCTTAGGAGAGACAGGGTGGGGCGTGCTTATCCTAACTTACTGAAAAACAGACTCTCATTAATTTTTATTATAAAAAAGTATACAGAAAGATTTCTAACATTTAAATTTGATTATACTCATAATATGAAATATGAATCTCATTCAAATTTGGTACATTTTTTTTATTATTTGCTAAAATAGTATAATCAATATGCCATTTAGAAAATTTTACATCTGTATTATAAGTATACTTGGCACTTAATTTTGTTTCTTATGCTTGTTATAATATTCAGGTATAGAATTTTAGCAGCTTTGTAAATTGCTTTTGAAATATCTCCATTCATTTTTCTGAAGTAGTTCAAAAAATATAAAATTATTTATTCTCTGAAAACTAGAAATTCATCATTAAGAATTTCTGGATTAAATGGTTGCATTGTTTATTTCTCTAAAATTTACCTCCCAAAAGAAATCTGTGTGTTGAGGCAATAAAGTTGGTAATTGTTAGATGCAGCCACCAATGGTATGAAATGAATTATGTAAATTAACATAAATGCATTCTATAGACTGAGCAAATTAACTTGAAGAAAAGTGTGGAGAATTTATGCCACTACAGAAAAAAAAATGTCCCATGTAAACATGACTTTCTATGAGTTGCTAGTTATTTTTTATTTAGATTGTAACAAATGCAATGGGAGGGGGATGGTAGAATATCAGCAAAAGCATTTTTCTGCTCAGTTTATGTGATACAAGAAAAAAAATGAAATCACGAACAAAAGTCTTGGATGAGAAAACAATTCTATTCCTTACTAGTTGTATGACTTTAGGACACATGAGTGTATCCAGACTTCTTCCAGTTCTCTCTTCCAGGGAAAGATGGTTGGGACTATAATTCTCTTTTAGTAATTTGGTATAAAATTCATCTTGAACTCTTAGTAAAAAATTTTGACTTTAAGGGCTACATCCCAAGAGTCTGATTCAGTAATTTACTCCTACAAATTTCCATTTTTAAAGAGCACAGTCTGATGCATGTTTTTAAACAACTACAATTTAGAAAATACAGTTGTATTACTCAGGATTCTCCAGAAAAACAGAATGAATAAAATGTATATAATTATATGAGGGGATTTATTAGATTGACTCATATAATCTGAGGCTACATAGTACCACAATGGCTATTTGCAGGCTGGGGAATTGGTAGCTTATAGGTCTAAGAAGCCTGTAGAGTTAGAATAAGAGAGGCCAGTGAAACATCCTGACCCTCCCTGGCACACACAGAAAAACCATTTCTACAAGTTTACATTCACAGGCTAAAGAACATGTAGTCTTATGTCCATGGGTGACAACTGCATAATACTACACCTGCTCAAATTGCTAAGCACCTGTAAGAGGTAGATAGTTTGGTCCATCTAGGCCCCCACCCTATAAGATGGTATTGCCCACAGTCAGCACAGATCTTCCTCATTCTATTTGTTTATCCACACATCAGTCTTCTCTAAAACATCCTCACAGACACACCTAGCAGTATGCTTTACCAATTCTCTAGGGCATCTCTCAATCCAGTCAAAATGACAACTAAAATTTTCATAGCAGTCCAATTTCCTTCTTGTTTTATCTTGAGCCTTTTTACTAGAAAAAAAAATAAAAGAGAAATCCAATTTTTAAAAAAATTCACAGAGCTTCTAACCATCAGTGTCCTTAACTTAGAGTCTTGGTTTTTAAAACTCATGAATCTCCTGAATAGCACTGTTGGAGATGACAGAAATTGCCATATGCTTTGAAGTCTTTTACTTGAAAGTCACCACTGGGAAATGTGATTTCAAATAGAAATAATATTCTTGGGAATTGCAAAAAATTATTGTGTTAACCATAGGAAATTGTTAATATTCAATCATTTTTCACCTATAAAAACAGCAATTTCCTATTATTTAACTTAGGTCATTTTCCTTTAGTTTGTTCTTTCCCATAATTTAGTAGGCACCATTTCTTTCAGTATTCCTGTTCTTTTCCCTACATGATGAGTAAGGTTATTTATAAGAAGGCTTGATGGATAGGAAATAATTATGAGGATTTTAGGTCATTAATTTTTAAAAGTTGAGAAGGTTATGCTTGTGTTGAGGACTAGATCATAGTTATTTTCTTTGTGAAACTATTTACTAGTTTACCCTAGTCACATTCCCTTCTGAGAGAGCAGAGAAAATAGAGGCCTGCAATAGCAATCCACTAGCTTCTTAAGATTTGTGTTTCAAGTTGTTTTACCAGTTGGCTGGAAGTTTGGTTAGAAACACACTAAAGAGACACAGGATGACCAAATTTCATCTTGTGGAAGTATGAAAAAGAATAAGAAGGTAATTCTTTTCTTATTCTATAAATGTTTATTGAGATTTTGTAAGGCACCACTAGGCATTGTAGGGATTTCAAATAAAAATAAGAACCAGTCTTTGTTCTCTAGAGGCTAAAATTGTAAGTGGGAAAATAGACACATGCACAAGTAATTACATTACAAATTAGATTGTATGATAAGAATTATAATTTTAATAACATCTCTAATGAAACAAATATGTCCACTTATTTAAACAGTACCAGTGAAGTATGTTTGTACTCATTTCTCTTTATTAAAAAACTCAATAAAATGTTTTATCTTTAAAAAGTGATATTTTTAAAAAAGATCAAAGCAGGTTTGCTTTTACACATATTTAGTGAGGTAAATATTTGCATATTTTATCTCTAATGATAACATTGTATTAGTTTGACTCATTATTCATACATTATAGTTCATGGAAATTTATGATAATGACAGATAAGACATGTCTAACTCAGCAGAGCTTCTGGGCAGCAGCAAGATAGTTCAAATGAATATTCAGCTCAAATATTTAGTTTGAATGAATAATGAAAGAATACATATGGGTACTTTGTTGTTTCTTATGGGTATAGGCTTATACAAACAACAAAGTACCCATATGTTTTAGTTCTAATTTTGGTTTGTATCTCTTGTCTTAGAACCTAATTTTACAGTGGAGTCATCTTCCCAGGGAGTTATATGAATGTCATGGTAAATCTACTATAGTACCAGTGATGGCAAAGCCTCAAATATATGGATGATTCCGTGACCCTGGGATTTACCAGAGGATCTCAGCAGGTTTATGTGTATTAAGCAGTCAAGCCTCAAATCAGCCCTGAAACATGGATATTACACAGGGCTGGTGTTATTCACAATAGAGGCAAGGAGTGAAATATATTCAAACTGAAAATCTTTCAAGAACCATCAAGCTGAGACTGAATAGTACAGACCCTCATTTGAATGCAGTACATGTGTTAGTGCAAATATTTAACTGTCAGACCTAAGAACTATTGAGGCAACTTGTTAAAAAAAAAAAAAAGCAATTATCAGACATGTACTTCTGAAACCTGGATATTTTGTTATAATACTAGTTCTGCTTCAAAAAGTCTGAGATCAAATTCTATTTAAACACCAAAATCCAACTGAAGCATGGCCTGAAATCAGTAAGTCAGAGCAGGAACTACCTTGCCATACATAGACTTTGTTCTACTCCAGAGAGCCTAATTCAATAGATGAGGGTGAGGCCCCATAATTGACATCCCTAAAAAGCACCCAGGTGATGCTGGTACTCTGTCTGAGGGTTGCATTTTGGATAATACTGATCTGTATTATTCTACAGAACTGCTTGAGTCATAGAGGTCCTATTTTTAACATGAACCCCTGATAATTATAGTGCATTGAAAACTTTGAGACCCATAAAGCCAATAGAGACTTATCTGGCAATAGCAATACCCCATATCCCCCAAAAGCAAAGTGATACTTCAGCCAACACCAGGAGAACAGCACAAGAAGAGTGCTAGTGGAGGTAACTAGTGAAGGTAACATGGGTTGCAAATAGGAAGAGGGCAAACCTTAAGTCTAGTTCCAAGGGGCCTAGCACATTAAGGCACTACCTGGTTTGGTGGCAGTGGGTAGAGGAAGCAGGATCTGTCCAAGGGGATGGATGGTAACTTAACCAAACCAGTATGAATTGTGGTTAAAGGAGGGGAGCCAAAGGTCAAGGCCAGTTCTAAGACTTCTTAGGAGATTAAATGAGTCCTGGAGCAATAAATTACAAAATCAGGAACAAGCCAAGGCATTAAATACAAAGTAGTTCAGAGAAAACTGCTCAGGACAGATGTCCAATTTTATGTAATGGCTGGCCTGACCTCTTGGAAGAATTGAAAGAGTAGGCACGGACTTTAAAACTTTGTGTCTATTTAGACACTAAGGCCTGCATATCTCTCCTGTTTTCACTTGAAAATAGAGCTACTTTTGGTTTAAAAAACAAGCTTCCATTTTCTATTTAATCAGTCTTCTTTCTTCAATCATTAAGCCACCTGCTATTTTCATAATTATTTGTCCCAACTCTTTTTTTCAACCACCATTTGAAGCACAATTTCTAATTTTCTTTTTCAAAAAGCAATTATATCCTGGATGATCTAATTCCCATTTTTTTAAAATTCTTTATCTGAGATCTAAAATTTTAATGAAGTTATTTATCGAACTATGATCTGAAGACAATCTGCAGGATCTTATGTTTAAATGCAGATTCCTAGGCAATACTCAGCCTCCCCATTCTGGATCTCAGGAGCTGAACCCTTGAAACACAAATTCTTACAAGATTTCCCGAGAAATTAATGTACACTCAAAAAGTTGTAAATCAATGAACTTATTTCTCTTTTTCATTTTCCTCCCCCTGTGGATAGGTCTCAGCTCTTTAAAATTTTCTAGTTTAGGTTACTCCTAGGTGAATAATTCAAAGTAGTTTCTTAAAGGCATAAGAGCTATATCCTTCCTGGATATTCTGAAACTACTCAAAAATAGAGGGAAATAAATCATTAAAGCATGATTTAAAAGTTTCCATTCCATTGTAAAATATAAAATGTAAAGATTATATTGAACCAAATCCTTGTAATAACAAACCAAATAGAATTGTACTAAAATTAAAAAAATATATATAACTACCTGCAGTGTTAATTTGAAGTAGCCCAAACAATGCTGGTATCTAAGAATGTGATAAATAAATACTTGCAGATAGAAGTTTGAGTCACATTGTCCTCTATTTAATAACCTAGAACATCATGTTCATTCATTTATTTATTTTTTGTTAGGTTGGAAGGATAAGCCCATCACAGTAGCCTCTGGGCACATTTACAGCATTTTAGAAGGACATTCTGCAGTTTCTGTATAAATTCTGAGCAGCTTAAAGTGAATACTAGCTCTGTTATTTAACAGGATTTCTGGTTTGTTTCAACTTGAAAGTGATTTAATAGGAGGCCCACAGAGAAAATCTTTCTCAGTAATCAAATTATAACAAGTAAGGATTAAAAGTATTAAGAAGTTTAAGCAAACTTTTCAGCTACCCTGTTTTTTTTCGGGGGAGGTGTCACTTGAAATTGGCTGTGGGAATAAGTACAACAAAATTATAAGAAGGAAAAACACAAAAACTACATAAATTTGGGGTTCATTATGTATCTCCAGCAGCAGTGTTTTTCAAATGCTTGGGTTTGGCCAAATCCTACCAGCCTTTTTCCCAAGGACTTTTTGTCTCTATCAACTACTCCCTTTCTGAGTT
The DNA here is from genome assembly GCF_021218885.2 of Marmota monax. NCBI lineage: Eukaryota > Metazoa > Chordata > Mammalia > Rodentia > Sciuridae > Marmota > Marmota monax. Next base: position 490,008 of record NW_026693558.1, read on the forward strand.
TATAAAGACAACTATATTTTACAGGAAAATTTAATTAATATGTTCAGATTCATTTGTACTTAATCAAAGTGTTTTATCATGTGTGCCACTGGTTTTGGAGAAGACTTGTGATCTTTTTAATAGACTTTTGGAACCTTTTTTTTTTTTTTTCCTTTCTTAGAAACAGGAAGCCACTTTAGCCAAAAGCAAACAAGGTTAAACTCTGGAGTGTTAGACTTGGGCTTGACATTTAGAAACCACAGATCCAAATGGGTCTTGAGCTTGGCAAAACATTCCTTCCCTTCTTTATTAGGTGAGAAGAAAACATTTAGGATAAAAGCAGAAATGATTAAAATAGGAATGCATTCCTTAGCCTTTAAACTGCAAAAATCAATCCACATCTTTTTTTAGATCAAAAAGCACACATATCTTTTAAAAAATTGTAAACCGAATCAGTTTATTATATGTTTTTATCATATATATTGCACAGAAACGTGTTCTATATAGTAAATTTGTATATATATATATATATATATATATATATATATATATATATATATATATATATCTTTTTATTAGTTAAGAAGTTATTTAGCTATTACTTACTAAAGTAACTAAATTTTATATATAGTTGTATATAACAATGACAAAAGACCTTGACAGAACATATGGTTAAATTAATAAATTCCTAATGGGTCAGTATACCAAATACACTGGGATTGTTAATTAATATAGCTTTTTAAAAATATTTTAGTTGTTGATGGACCTTTATTTTACTCATTTATTTATTTATTTTTAATATTTATTTTTTAGTTGTACACAATACCTTTATTTTGTTTATGTATTTTTATGTGGTGCTGAGGATCAAACCCAGGGCCTTGTACGTGCTAAGCGAGCGCTCTACCACTGAGCCACAACCCTAGCCCTATTCATTTATTTATACATGTGCTCAGAATGGAACCCAGTTCCTCACACATGAAAGGCAAGTACTCAACCACTGAGCCACAACCCCACCTCTAATTAATCTGTTTTAAAAACTCTTCAAGGCAAAAAGAGTTTGGATCCTCTTAAGAGTTAAATAAGATGAAACGAATTACTGGTTTCCAGTAAGATAGTATTGGCCAAGATGGTCTGATTTTTGTAATCTCTAAATCTCCAATAAAAGCAGTCAGAGAAGCTAGAACAACAAAAACAGCAACAATCAATAAAATTTTATGACCAGTATCTAAAACAAAATCCAAAGAATGGGTATTCTAGTAACTCTATAAATTGAACTTACCATTATGTTCACATAGTATCAGCAACTTTATGAAAGAAAGTGAAGGAAAAATAAAAGCACTTCTGATAAGTCTGAGATCCAGAAACCAAATTCCTATCAGGTATTTTCTTCTCAAATTGGGTGTCCTCACTAGATTGAAAGTTCAGTGAGCTTATTTGAAAACAGTAGAAACATCTGGGAAGGATACCTAGAGGCTGTGATTCATATAAATAAAACAAAGGTCCATTGATAAATGATTTTTTTAAATGGGCTGGGGATAGAGCTCAGTTGGTAGAGTTCAAGGGACCAGAGAGAAAAAAATCAGGATAGGAGTGTTGACACCAAGAACCTTCCCCATTGACCTGGTCCTTAGTCCCCTTTCAGAACAAATGCCCAGGAGGCAAGCTCAGCTGAAGTAGAGTGGAGACACTAAGGGCAAAGCAAAAGAAACTCCAGAATAAAATTGTGGAGAAGCCCAGAGCTATAAAGCAAGGAAAGGTCAGTTGGCTCTCTTTTCCTTCTCTTTTAAAATCGGGAAGAGGGTTGCATTGTTGATGGCTCTCATACAAAGTTTTTATAAAGAAAAAGAATAATGGGCAGAATAATCTTCATGTGAACAATAGAGACATGCCAGAGAAACAGATAAAAAATACTTCTTCATATTTCAAAACAAGCTAAAAGTATTTAAGAAAATAACAGAAAGAATACCAGAATTAGAAACAGTTGAATGAGCTAATGGCGGGGGGGGGGGGGATTTAAAAAGAAAGAGGACAAAACCCAGGAAAGACTTAAAAATAAAAATTAAAATCATTTCAGAAATGATGACTGAACAAAAAGGAGAACAAGAACAAATCAGTGGATTTGGAGAATGGTTAAAACCTTTGGATACATGAATAATACCTTTTGAATAATAGAATATAGGAAAGAGGAAATTAAAAGAAAATATAAAAGTGAAAATATAAAACAATAAAAACTTAAAACTAATAGACAAAGGCAAGCAAAATCCATCACCTGTGCCATAGATGTCCCCAGTGACACCTACGGCAGCATGGTAGAATCCATGGTACACTGAGCAAACAACATACCTAAAAAAATTTTAGCAGAAGAGACAACATTGAGACATATTTACATATTCTAATATGATAGAGTTTTTAAAAGAAAAAAAGTTTTTTGAATATCTAGACAAAAAGAACAGATCACCTTCTATAAGAAAAAAAAAACAAAACCTGGAGCTGGGGTTGTGGTTCAGTGGTGGAGCATTTGCCTAGCATGTGTGAGGCACTGGGTTCAATTTTCAGCACTACATATAAATAAGTAAAACAAAGATCTATTGACAACTGAAAAAAAAATTTTTTTAAATGGGCTGAGGATAGAGTTCAGTTGGTAGAGTGCTTGCCTTGCATGCATAAGGCTTTGGGTTCAATCCCCAGCACCACAAAAAAAGAAGAAGGAAGGAAGGAAGGAAGGAAGGAAGGGAGGAAGGAAGGAAGGAAGGGAGGAAGGAAATCTGATTGCAACAAGTCCTTTATAACAGCAACGCTTTTATGACAGAGACAATGAAACATCTTCATATATTTAAGTTCCAAGAGGTAAAAATTGTGAGCCAAAAAGCTTAGATGTAGTTTTAAAAAAAAGACAGTAATAATAATAACAGCAGTAATATGGCCTTCAAATAAATATGTTGAATTTTTCCTGAACAGACAAGAACTTAGGAAATAATTGCTCCATGGAGCCCTCAGAATTCTACTGTGGAAAAAATTTCAGACAACAAAAATGACTGGACAATAGGCAATGAGGACTATGCTTAAGGAGTACTAATGAGAATTGCATATACATTTTCCTGTAGAACTAAGACCAAATAATGAATACAGGAAGAACAGTGTAGTGTGTAATGGCTCTATGTGCTGATGATATGCACAGGACACAGTATTAAGAAGAGTAGGGAAAAGAAAAAGAAAATACAGAAAACAGTTGCCAGTCACATTAGATAAGTTGTCAGATAATAAGCAAAGTGTCATGGAGTTAGGATATCTCTTAATGAAAGAGTGAACGTAATAGAATCATTTTTTTTTAGAATCATTTTAAATGTCAGTTAACACCTTAAAGAAAAACAACCACACAACATGTGCCTTCTGATAAAAGTACACAACATCACCCACGCAGTATCTTCTTAACAAAAGAGAAGAAAATCAAGCCTAAATTTGAAAAAGTCTCTATTCCCACTAGTGTACAGAAAGAACAACTTATTAAATAATCTTAAAGGGAAATAATAAGCAAAACCCAGACTGTAAAGAATTCCTCAGGACAAATTACTCAATTTTTTCTTCAAAAAAGTTGCAAAGGGGACTAGGGGATGGAGTAGGTGTATAGAAAAAGAGACTTGAGACACATATCAAGCAATTGCAGTGTACACACTTGGAAAGCTGTTTTGACAGAAACTGAGTCTTTCAATTAAAATTATGAAGCATTTGAAAAAATTGAACACTGTAAATATAAGGAAATACTGGTGTTTTAGTAAGCTTTTTTACTGCTGTGACTAAAAGATTTGACCAGAAAAATTGTAGAGGAGGAAAAGTTTATGAGAATTTCATATACTTTCATATTTAGGGGCTCATGGTTTCAGAGGTCTCAATCCATAGAAGGCTGGCTCCATTTCTTGAGGCTCAAGATGAGGCTGAAAATTATGGCAGAAGAGAGTGGCAGAGGGAAGCAGCTCACTTGATGATCAGAGAAAAGAGAGACAGAGAGAGACTCCACTCTCCAGATATAAAACATATATCCCATAGCCACACCCCCAATGAACCACTTCCTCCAGCCACACCTTGCCTGCCTCCAGCTACTACTCAGTTAATCCAATCAGGGTTTAATTCACCAATTAGATTAAGGCTGTAACCCAGTCATTTCTCCTCCAAACCTTGCATTGTCTCCCACATGAGCTTTTGGGGGACACCTCACACCAAATTCTAACAACTGGGGAATTTTAAACTTGTGTAGTTCTATTTCTTAGAAAAAATAAACAGTTGACTTTACCTATTAAATAGTTACATTGTTTAACCTGTTAATATGCTAGCATAAAATAGCATAAAATTATAGTATCTTACCATATAGGTATTTATATCAGATTACATCAACCAAATAGAAATGTCATGTATAGGAAAAAAGAACCAAGATAATATATTGGACATTGAATAAGATATATGCTAATAAATAATTCCTTGGCCTCAAATCTGTCATTTTAAGGATATTCAATGATGAAATTCTGAGTTTAATGATTATTCCAGAAGCACAATTAGTAGTCTATATTAAACTATTTTCATCTCTAACAACCTCTCTGTGACTTATATTTGAACACATTTCCTTTATTTACCCTTCTTATAAATGATCATATCAAAGTAGACTTAGATACAACTTTTTTTTTTTCAGTCCTGGAAATTGAACTCGGGCCCTCACACTTGTTAGGCAAGCACTGTAATACTGAGCTATATCATACCCAGTCTCCAGCCCTTGACTATCATTTTGTCAGTGATCACTGAGTGGTTCTGGGAAAGTTGTCATTTCAGAGATAGATATAGACATAAGGACTAAATGAGATAGTATTTGAAGTACTGCTATATTAAAAGTATCAATTAGTTATTAGCACATAAAAATTGATTCATAGCTATATCATGCTGGAACTATACTAATCTCTCTTTTACACTGAGTTTTACTTCAGGGAGAAAAGAGAGTAAAGCAATTTACAGAATCTGGAAGAATAAAAAATTGATCTTGGATACTGAAGAGCAAAGAACAGAGAATCCAAGAAAATGCCCAAACCTCCATGGGCTATTCCCATGGCCACATTACAGCTAAACACTATCACCTCATGCTTGATACCTCAGCCACAGGGACTGGTTGCCAGAAACTTAGGTCCCCACTAGCCTTACAAAAATCAAATGGCTCCAACATACCAAAACTGCCAACTGATAAGAATTTCTCAGCATAAACACTACTGCTCAATTCTGTCTACTGATCTCAATTGAGATTATCTGCTTGGCAGAAAGTTAAGTCACCAGTAGAAGCTTTGCTGCAAAAGATTCTGAGAAATACAGCTTTAGCCTTCTAGTCTTTATTGTACAAAAGTTACATTAGAAGGGAGTCGGATGCTTACTAAGTAAATTCAATGAGTATTTTTCATTGCATTTCAAAAGTATTTAAAATCATCTTGTTTATATTTTTAATGCAAGCACAGCTAACCCTTGTATTCTCATCAAATGGACCATTCTTTCTCAATAACTTTAATTATTTTTATTAAGCTTCTCTATAAGATTATAAGTCATTTAATAAAATGCTGTTAAATTTGTCCCTGTATCTAATTGTTCAACTAATGCAAAGTATAGCAGAAAAACTACTTCTTTAGAAGGCATACATCTACTAGAATATCCCACTGTATTCTCACCTTTATGAAAATAAAATGACTTTGCAGATATATGTTCTACTTGTTTAACATAATCCTTTAATCCCTTTTTCTTATGTAGTTATGTATAACAAATTGCATATATATTAGTATATGCTTCTTTAATTACATCTTGTTTTAGTTAAGTTAGATTTTTTGTCACTGTGACCAAAATACCTTACAAGAACAACTTAGAGGAGGGGAAGTTTATGTGTGGCTTGTAGTTTCAGAGACCTCAATCCACAGACAGCCTACTTCATTGCTCTGGGCCCAAGATGAGGCAGGGAAGAGTTTAGTGGACAAAAGCTGCTCATGACAAGATCAAGAAGCAGAGAGAGAGAGAGAGAGAGAGAGAGAGAGAGAGAGAGAGAGCAGGAGGAAGGATAAGATGCACCCTCCCAGAAGTTTTTGGGGTACACCTTCTGTCCAAACCATAACACATCTATAATTTGATTTTAGATGACTTTTATCCTGTTCGCACTCCAGATGAGTTCTTTCTTTAAAAGCCTTTTTCTTTTTTCCTGATAGTCATACATACATATGAAATCATTTAAATATAAGTAAACTTAATGAAAGATAAGGGTGTTTCTTTTCTGAGGTGTGAATAAATGCATTAGCTCATCTAAGTTTGCCTACCAGATATGACTTAGACATTTCATAATTCTATTCACTAACAAAATAGAAAAGAAGACAAATGTAAAAATAAAATTTATGGAACACTAGAGAAGTCTGTAAAAAGAGGAGGAATTGCTTGAAGGCAAGGATAAATGGTTTGAATATGACACAGGACATAATGAAGAGTAAATGGTTTAATTATCTCAGGGGTACAACATGATCTTTGCCATAGAATTCTGAAGTGTCCTAGAGCATGGGAAGGCAAAAAGTAGTTAGAAATTCTCAGTCTCATTGGCCTAGAGCAAATGTGTTTAAAAATTTCTCAGTTTTGATAAATGACATCTGTCTTCAAGTGGCCAAGATAACCAATGATTTTGGTGTAAACATTCATGTACAAATATTAATGGATTAATGGTCTGTTGTTCAGAATACTGGCCATTGGTTGATGGACTAAAACTTTTCAACCAACATAATAATTAAAATCAAGGTAGAGGAAAAAAAACTACAATATTCTTATAAAGTGTAGTCTTCATTTCTCAAGAACTCTGGAAACTACCTTCATACATGTACAACCAAGTTTGATAGGCCAGAAAAATATAGAAGTGTTCAGGCTTCCTTCTTGCTCCAAGCTAATTGGGCCAATGTCAGAGGCAAAATGCAGCCTCTTTCAAGATGGCTGAGAGCAGTCTACAAGTGAAGTTCAAATCTCTGGAGAATATTCCTATCCTTACAATGATATAGGCCCTGCTTGCATTTATCATATGGACTTATTCCCCAGCCAATCAAAAGATAAGTAGCTTCAGAAAACATATGGTACATATTCCACAATACTTTGGAGGAACTAACTATACAGTGTATCCTCCATAAAATGGACACTTTAACAGAATACAAATCTTCATTATAGTTTCAAGAAACCTACCAGTATCATATTATTCTTAGACACAGTATGTATTTTGTCATTCTTAACAGAGAAAAATTGCAGCCTATCCAATATCATTGGTATTTTGCAATTTTCTTCTTTTTAACATTAACAAAAAATACATACCTTTGCTAGACATAAAATATATTCAATGTGCACTCTTTTGAACCTATGTGAGCCACCATCTTCTCAGCATGTAATGCAATTTAAACAGTTTTTGTATGTTATGCCCTGAAGAAACTTGAGTAGTGATTCTATCTATTCATACTGATAATTTTGATTTAATTAAAATTACACCACTATGAAAATGCATTTTAAAATATCCTCATTCATTTCTTAAGTCATACCACATATGCATGATTTAAAATCATAATCTTTTCCCCTGAACACATAATAAAAATGATAGTTACAAAGGCATCTCTGGGTAGCACCCAGGAATATTTATTGGACAAAGTGTGCTTTGTTCCCAAAGAGAGTGACAAAAAACTCTTTTAATTTATAATGTAGAATAACATGCCATTCAGCAGTAGGATTTTTTTTTTATTTTTAGTCCTTATGATGTTTGATTCCCAGATGTAGGAATGTAGCTGTTCAGGGGCTGCTGCTAATTATTGAGCAAATATCCACATGAAGTCCAGATGTTAATGTGTGATTTTTTTTCTGTCAGCAAATAGATTTCTTGTCTTATTGAGATAAGATAGGACTTTTCCTATACATTATCTTAGTCTTTTAGAGCCCTTACTTTAGTTTTTAATCAGTTATATATCATTCAACTACATTTTTATATAAGGTTTATATCTAAATGGAATAATTTAATATATGGTTCTACTTTGGTAAACCTAATCTAACTTAGATTTCCATTTGAAAAGAAGCACTCATAAAAGGTGACTTATTTGCAATCTATAAAATAAAATGTTGAAAGTAAGCACATACAATATCTGATGAGGACAAAGAGATAAGAGGTAAATGTGGAGATTTTGCTAAGAATTTTGCTAGACATTAACATCACATTTTCTTCCAGAAGGGTCATTAAGAATAGGAGAACAAGCTGGGTGCGGTGGCACAGGCCTGTAATCCCAATAGCTCAGGAGGCTGAGGCAGTAGGATCATGAGTTCAAAGCCAGCCTCAGCAAAAGTGAGGCACTAAGCAAATCAGTAAGACTTTGTCTCTAAATACAATACAAAAAAAAACAGGGCTGGGGATGTGGCTCAGTGGTCGAGTGCCCCTGAGTTCAATCCTTGGTACCCCCCACCCCCCAAAAAAAGAAGGAGAAAAAGAATAGGAGAACAATATAGTATAAAACTCTCAATTAAGCATAGAAAGTTTTAAAATTCTTTGTGGGAAGAAAAGAAAAGTCAGTCAGTCTCTCCTGACTTGTCAGTGGATCATTAACTGTTCATCATATAAAAGTGATTTTGTATTTTAATTCCAGTTTTGTCTACTAAGTCTATACTTCACAGCATTATAATTGTTTTAGAGATAATTATCACAATATTTTCTAAGGGTAACTTAATTCTCTAGAAAAGTTAGTATTATAAACTGAACACATAATACCAGAAAATGTCATTCTAGTTGCTAATTCTCATTCAGGAATAAAATAAAGTTAGAATAAAACAAACATTGATAATTTGAAAAATAAGAGGTCAATGAGCTTAAATTGTTATGATAATTGACATACAATCTTTTTTTTATTCTTAGAAACATTAAAAAACACTTTGTTAAAATATGTATCAGTTACTCAGTAAATACATAAATTTATTTCTATTTGTAGGCAAAACTGGATGAAGAAATCCAGAAGACACTATAATTTCAAGCTGTATTTGTACTCAAACTGAGGTTATAACATTACCAAGTCTTTCCACCAACCAGCGAGCCAAGAAGGCTGCTTGTTGTCTGATTTGGCTCAAGTTATAGGGGCATGGCCTTGGTCCTCAGCCAAGTTGGTAAAAACCCAATTCCAATTGGGTCAGAGTCAAAATTTGAGCAAAATACTGATATATCTGATTTTTTAAAATAAGAATTTATGGAATGGAAAGATTTACTTTGGGAGATATCTCAATGTAGATTGCATTTAAACTATTTCTTTATTTTCTAATAAATTTAGCATGATTTTTGCTATGCCAGGCAATTTTTAGCATATTTGTTCATGAAACTTTTCCTAAAAATTTTTAATCACCTAGAGAAAACTTTTGGTATAAAAATAAAACAGTCACTATCTACACACTTAGCTCTGTTGTGCTTAGTTAACAAAAAGTTTTCAATGATTTTAGGTTGACTAAATGTGGTTTACCAATTATCAAGTAAATCCTGTGTTACAGTTTGGATATAAGGTGACTCCTATAAGCTTATGTTTTCAAGAAGGTTTAGAAGAGAAATGATTGGGTTGTAAGAGTCTTAACCCAATGATTGATTTAATCTCCTAATAGGGATTAACTGAGTGATAACTGAAGTGGTAGGGTGTGGCTGGAGGAGGTGGGAATTGGGGTGTAGCTATGGGTATATATTTGTATCTGGAGAGTGGAGTTTCTGTCTCTGTTTCCTGATCACTGTGATGTGAGCTCCTTCCCTCCAACAACTTCTCCTGCCATGATGTTCAGACTCGATTGGAGCCCTGAGGAATGGAGCCAACCTTCTATGGAGTAAGACCTCTGAAACAGTGAGCCCTCAAATTCTTCCTTCACTACAGTTGTTCTGTTCAGATCCTTTAGTCACAGCAGTGAAATAAGCTGACTAAAACATCCTGTGACCAAAAACAAGGTCGATACCCGTTATATCTACTTGCATCATGCAACCTATAGAACAGTAAATCTCCAACTTAAATTATCACTTCTTAAATCTTTATAAATAATGACCATATGAACTAGTCCATTAATCTGGGAGGCAGAAAGAAATCAGGTGGTATATCTCCAAGTTTTATTTCTCTTTCTTTTCCCCCAGTAGCAAACTGAAAGTTCAATAGGAATAATCATTTTAGACTAATCATACAGAAAGAAAAAAAGTTATGATTAAATATTATTAAACATGAGGGGATTGGAAATATTTCAAAGGGAAGTAAAATTTTTCTGAAGTCATATATCTTTGAAAAGATTTTCCAAAGTTGTCATCCTTGGTATTGTATAAACTCCTAATCTGCATCTTCACAACATGGAAGTGTTTGCAATATTAGACTTCCCTCCATTGCCAATCAATGTCCAATATTTAGGAGGAAATATCATACCTAAATGATACTAGTAAAAACAGTTGTGCTCACAGTGCTCACTAAAGATAGAACTGAAGAATATCATGCTAAGTGAAATAAACCAATCACCAAAAACCAAAGACCAAATGTTTTCTCTGATGTGTGGATGCTAATTCACACTAAGGGGGAGGAGGTAGGAAAGGGGTAGGGAAGAATAGAAGTACTTTGGATTAGACAAGGGGGAATGAAGGGAATATATCATGTATAACTAATTAGAACTATATCATGTATAACTATATCATGTATATATCATGTATAACTAATTAGAGCAATTTTAAAAGGACTCCCTAAAAGATACTGCATGATAGATTCCATAGATGTTGAGGTGAAAGAATCATGATTTATGATGATCCACATCATCTTAAACTATCCCACCTTCTTTATAAATATAATAATAGGAATTGATACAAGTAATAGGAATTGCTTGTATCTTTTTATAGCACTAACATTCTAGAAACCAAGTTGGTGGATTGAAATCATCTTATTAAAACTATCTTTCCCTTAATTAATTAGTTTTATAAAATCTGGATTAAGTCTTTTAAAGGCAATTAGTAGACCTTTCTGATTTTAGACAGGTATATATCTATATTACCTAGTAAATCTAGTTGGTAGGGGGAAAATATAGAAAAAATATCAAATCACTTTGTTCTCAGAAAATACTTTCCCTATATCATTGTAAGTATTCTTACCCACACCAAACTCTGAATAATATGATGGTTGGTCCCAAGGGAAATCATTTTAATTGATTGTACATAATCATGTCAATGATAGCATAATAGCTATAAAAATTTGCACTGCATTTGTTAGGACACTTTTTTTTAAGAACAGAAAATGGAACATTTATAGTCTAAAGTTTTATCTACACAAATAAAAATAAATATTAGCAGTGTGGTCTTGTGGGAAGAGGACTGGTCCAAAGATTTTCATAAAATTTGGTCTAATAAGACTTAACACTGAGCTAGTGACTCAGCCTCTCATTTTATTATTTTTAAGTAGTAAAATTAAAATAATAATAGTTAGCTTAGGAAATTAATTATACAAGTAATGAATCTTAGGACTCATAAAGATACCAGTGTACCTTTTTAAAAATTTGTTCGAATTAGTTATACAGGACAGTAGAATGCATTTTGACACATCCCACATAAATGGAGTATCATCTCTCATTCTTCTGGTTGTACATGATGTAGGTTCATACTCATTGTGTAATCATATGTGTACATAGGGTATTAATGTCTGATTCATTCTACTATCCTTCCTACCCCCATACCATCTCCATTCCCTTCACTCCCATCTGCCTAATCCAATACCTCTATTTTTCTCTAGTCTTTACTCAGCAGGGTATGAATCTTAAATAACCTATTTCAATAAGACATATGGGATACTGATGAATCACAATTTTACAAAAGCATCTGGAATGTTACCCTCCAAATAAACAGGTTTAAGATGGATAAAGTCTAGCAGAACACCAGAAAATAAAAGATCTCAATCATAATGACTGAGAGGTTAAACATTTATTATTACAAAAAACTAGCATAAATAATATAGATTTATGTCAAGATAAGAAAATTTACTTGCCATTTTCACACTTTTGTTTAAGAACTTTATCAAAATTTATTTTCCCCCTTTTACAAGTATTATTAAAAAGAGAGAAAACAATTCCTATTACAATTTCTCAAGAAGTTGGGATGGTTTACCTACTCTCTTAGCATGCAAGACTGTTATGTGGAGAATGTTAACCAATCATTCTACACCATGACAAGATGAAAGAGTTTTAAAACATTAGCAAAATACTTAAAAGTTAGCAAAGCAGGCCAAAATTAAGATTATCCTATAATTTTAAACTATGTGGTTAGGCATTGAAACAGACTGGAAAGGGAGGGCATGTAATCTGATTCTTTAAGAATGGAATAGAGCCAGACATGGTGGCACATGCCTGTAATTTCTGCAATTTGGGAGTCTGAGGCAAGAGGATTGCAAGTTCAAGTCCAGCTGGGAAATTTAGCAAGACCCTGTCTCAAAAGAAAAATAAAAAGAGCTGAAAATGTACCTCAGTAGTAAAGCACCCCTGGGTTCAATCTCCAGTACTAGAAAAAAAAAAAAAAAAAAGAAAAGTGGAATAGATAGCAATTCACACTGAATGGCTTGGCTTTACCTTTGCTAAGATTTGCTTACTTGATCATTGATCTTTGGTGTCCCTTCTGGCACTTGGATTCTATCGTTTATTCTCAGGAATCAAAAGAGGCATTTGTGGGTCTACTATGGGTTACAGTATCCTGTTTTATTATATTTATTGTAATTTTATCACACTATTATTTTGCCAAGTTAATAACGATGTTTTAGAAGAGGATGAGAAGCTCTGTATTCAACAAAGAGTTTAATGCCAATCTAATCACTTTAACCAGGGCAGTTTTGACAAAGATTAGCCATAAAATAAATTCCTAACTTGGTTTAATGCATACAGTGAATACTAGTGTGTTTTCATTTCTAAATGTAAGCATAATTGCACATGTCTAGCCAGCTATAATAAAGTCTGAAAAGCTGAAATATTTCAGCCAGTATTCAGAAGAAATGTAATAGTATATTTTATAATTAAATGTTACAATGGGCTATAATATGCCACAAAAGAGACATTTCATTTTTAAAAGATTATCTGTTATATTCAAAATGACCTTTTAGACGATTAGGTAAAATTTGTTTCCTTAGAGGAACTGAAAGTGATACAGCCCTCATCATTTAACTGCTGATTTCTTGGTTCCCACATATTCCAGAACTAGGATTTGGCCTGCTGAGTTTTGGCAAGTCTTATGTTGGTATCAAGCAAATTCCCATCCAAAAGAGTGTTGGATAGCACCACGATAACTCTAAATTGTACTGAAATCCAAATGTGAATTTCCTGGAACACACATGGAAACATGTAGTCAACAGATTTCTGAAATTGCATACCAGCACTTTACTTTGCCTCTACAAGTGCTTGCCTATCTTGGAAGAAAATCTATTAAAATCTTTTCTGATGAGTTAAAAGAGAAAATGTTGTAACTAAAACAGTCACTTCACTAGTCAGCTTCAAGGTTTTATGTTCTGACTTCAATATAAAACTGGATAAAAATAAGATGATTATTATGTGTATACGAAGATATACTTCCAAAATAGCAAAAGATTAGAGTTATTCCACAAAATCATCATCATCATCATCCTTCATGCAAAGTTTCTTATTTTCAGCTTTTTCCCCCTCAGAATTAAAATAAGTTTGAGTCTTAACACTCAATGTGCTATTTTATATTTTGCCCAATATGAGATTTGCTAATGGCTACTTTACATTGTATTTTCTTAAACAAGCCAATTAAAACACAGATTTGCATATATTTTAAAATTCCTTTTATTCAATTTCCCCACCTTTCACCCCTTATTTCTACAGGAATTCTCTTGTTCTTTCCCTGAACATATTCTCTACTTTTCAATTTTCAAATACCTGAAAAGCAATGATAAAGTGTGAGACAACTTTGTTTTCTGACGTACTATTCGAATAGTCTGATAAAACTAATTAACTTGGGGAAACAACACAGTTTATCATATAACTAGCTAATTCTTAGTGTGCTCTTCTTAAGCAACTACTGAGTTTCTTGTGGATGCAGAGAACTTTTCAATCTAGTTTTATTCAGCATCTCAGGTAACTTTTTAAAAATTATCATGATAGATTTTTTTGCATAGGACCTAATACACAGTAAGAAAAATGGCAAACAAGAGGAATTAAATGTGAAAATGCTTTTTGTAGACTCTAAAGAACTACTAAATATAATAGAAATGTTACTTTTCCTCAGAGTAAGAATTACTAAAACCTAGAATTATAATATATAATATATATAATTTTCCTTAATTAACTGTCTCTCATAAACTAAAATATAAATGATATTTTGAAGAAAATGGGCTCTATATGGGATTGACATACATAGAGGTGAGTCTCAAAGCAGATAATCAGGACAGGCTTCTGTTGAGCAAGTCAGGCAAATTTACATGAGTCCAGGACATTTGGCATGAAATCACTGTTTTCTCTTTCCTTTATTTCTCTACAGCTTTCTTAAACATGTGTTTTACTGACAAGTAAACTACCTGAAAAAAGTGCCCTCTGGTGTGAAGTAGTACGGAAGACTATTAATATTAGATATGAAATTTAAACCATGTTTAGGGCAGTGGCTATGTTATGGGAAGAAAGATTGCCACAATATAAAGATCCTAGGTTGAGTTTGAAAATCAAGTTCATAGCCTTGGCCCAACAAAGACAACTAGGTTGGTCAACATGGTTGGTCCTCAGTGTGATAGTAAATGCAATGTTGAGACTAATTCTAACTGACTTAGTCTTCTAAACCAATGTAATTAATACAAATTAGAAATTTTAAAAATACTTAAAAAGCTATTTTATCTTTTTAGAAAAAGAACTTTTTAAGATGTTGAATTTTAAGCCAATTCTTTAGGATGTGAACATTGGGGGGAAATAATATTAAGGTAATAGAAAGACTTGCCGGTGACTTTCTAACATTGTGGAATGTAGGACTCACCTGTACCCTTGTCCCATGGGTAATGGGATGTAGTACACAGCTAACAGTACCTGCAGCAGCAGGATTTCCTGAGAGTATTGTTTCTGGGAACAGAGGGAGGAGACAGCATGAGTAGTAAGGGCCATGGAAATCTGTGGATATTGAGAACTTGTTAGAGAACATAAAAATGTTACCCAGCATAATTCTCAGATACTAGTAAGAAAAACTTAGAGTGCAAGCAAGTCTCAAAACAGCAGATGAAAGTGAGAGTCAAGGAAATATTGCTCATTTCTAATAATCCATGTTGATAGCACCCTCTTCCAGGATGCTGTGGCCTGGAGCAACATGGGTTGCATTTTCATCCTACATACTAGCTAGCATTAAGTAGTTCAGATTCTAAGAATCAAAGAGGGAAAAATAAATAATTTTGTGGCATTTCCAATTAGATGAGCATTTTGTAAAAATCTCATAAAAACACATTGCTTGATAAACTAACCAACTTCATTTAGAACAGGGGTAAATAAAAAAAATTACTAAAATATAAAATACTCTGGGCATTATTAACTACTCCTCTCCAGTTTTTATAAATCTGCCTTTTGTTCTAACTTTCTGGTGACTCTATCTTAGAGTTCTCCATTTCTCTTTCCTGTTTATCCATTAAGTGTTCATGTGTTCTAAAAACCCCATTTTTCCTCATCAGATCTCTCTCTTTGCATTTTGCTGGGAGATCTCATTCCAAATGAAGTTTCACCTACAACTATGTACTTAAGGTTTTCCTACGTAGTTGACATGGTTAAAAAACAATAGGATCTTGTAAGTGGAAGAAGTAGAGGAAATTTCAAGTAATAAAAACTGTGTTGATAGTCTAGAATAACTTTCAGATAGTTGGGCTACTCAAAAGACACTTTATTTGAAAGTATTGATACTCTTAACTAAAGAGAGGCATTTGAAATGTTTTCACCAATAAAATCAGACTTAATGTGTGTTTGGAGAAATAGTACCCACATTTCATACATTCTGTTTAGTCAGGAAAAATCCTTTAAAGATGAGAGAATCTCAGCTTTAACTCTATTTTATTTCACAGGTTCAAGTGTGTATACTCTAAAAATGCAATCCAACATTAGTAGAGTAAAAAACAAACAAACAACAAACAAAAAAAAAACACTGAAGTCACAGCCCTGGGGAGGTAAAAGAGAAAGTCAGGGTTCCATATGCCAAACTCAGGCCCCAGAGCAAGGTCCTCTTTCTAATCATCCAATGAGCTAGAAAATTACATCTTTAAAATCAACAGGTGTTCATCTCATAAAATTCAAATATTATACTATTTAGCAACCTCTTTGGCTGCCCTAAGGATACTTTGGATAAAATGCAAGGGAAACTCTCCTAACCCTGAGGTAATGATTTCAGCTGGCTTGACCATGCCTGTGTGCATGCGAATAGGAATGCAGAAAAGAGGATAAAGTGGAAGTAGGATCTTTGTTGTATATTCACTGGATGAATTGAAGAATCAGCTTTATAGAGCTTTATAGATGTCAACATCTGACTTTTCCCAGCATCCTCTGCTCTAAAAAGAATTAAACCCTTCCCAAAGCAGTAGGCATCAAGTCTTCACCAATACCCGCAAGGAGAAAATCTCAGACCCATCTGCAGAATAACACTCTCACTGCTCCAATTGTTCAAAGTCTAGCAGAGATATAGACAATGAGTAGTGCAATTACATAAATTCCACTGACATATATATGTAATTTATATTTTATTTGAATGGGCAAGATGTAAGCAAACTTACTAAATTAAAATTTAAATATATTTTAGGCGAATCATTCTTTTCTATTTTGAGCACAGGCTCATCTTATTTAGAAATATAAAATGTCAAATTAAATTTGGCTTATATTCCCCTCATTGCTTGTTTTAAAATATACTTTTAATATGTAATGTATACCTGATATGTTTGAGACACGATGCCAATAAATCAAAGGTGGGACGGGATACATACCTGCATCAAACAGCCCAAAATCTATTCCAGATAAGTTCACTAAACCTAAAGCCAAGAAGTCCATGATAAGTGAGCTGATAGAGGCTATAGAATACTATGAGTTGAATACAATTTGAGCTGACCTTGGAGTTTGAGGACAAATTTTCCCAAAGTGAGGAGGGATATTGGAGGAAGGACAGCACAAAGAAAGGCATTGAGATATTAAAAAAAATGTCAAAATTAAAAAATATTTCTTGATTGCCTTAGAAGAAACAAGTTTGGCAGAAGAGGTAAGGGGAATTTCAGGATTATTTGTCTTTTCTGTTCTTTTACAGAATTCCTGCAAAAGAAAAAACACAAATGACTAAAAAAACACTTTAAAATTTAACATAGTTGGATATCAAAGTAATGCAAATTAAAACAAGATACTGTGATTTGGTAAGGGTATGAGAAAAAAATAGACATTTTTGTGTATTTCTTGGGATATATCTAAGGAATAATCATTGACCTTAAAAAAGGCATAACAACAAAGAGATTGATCAGGATATTATTTACTAATTTTAAAAAAAAGCTTGGGAAAGCTTAGATGTTCAACAATAAGAAACAGGTTAAATAAATTGTTATGCAAACAAAATGAAATATGCAGTAATTAAATGCATTGAAGAAGGAATGTATTATGTCTGACTTTATGTAGACAACATCTAGTAGTTCACCTTTCTCCACAATTCCCCTCCACTGGACAACTTTGTTAGAGATATAAGAGAACATATCAACTCTGAAATTGTTGAGATAAGTCTATATCTATAACCTGGCAAAATAAAGTTCAACCAAATTATGAAAATGTATTCAGTTATATGGTATTATTTTAAAATATCATTTTAAATGATATTCAGATGAGATAGGGCACTTTCAGGATATGATCAGTAGATATCAAGACTGTATTTTTAAATGACATTCAAACTCCTCTACATTTTCTGTTAGCATTTAATAAGCCCTAGAGTTTGTTGATTACAAGGAAAGTGTAGTCACTCCCAGTAGGTTTAGAACCTAAGAAATATATATCAAGGTACATATGTTCCATATGCAGACATGTAGGAAGGTGAATTTAGCTCTGATATTCAGGGCCTTGTGCTAAATAACACAGCAATTAAGTTTTAGGAACATATGATTTTCCAGAAGAATCTTAGGTTACCAAAATGCAAACTTTTCTCTTGGTTGAAACATCCACTTGCCAGTTTGGAGCTCTTAGTACTTTATTAGGACAAATGTAATCATGCCAGTATGGTTTGGTCTTAAAAGGTTTATGCTCTTCCTTGCCTACAAATAAAGGGGGAAGATAATTTTTTAAAAAGAGAAATACAGCTTTAATTTTACTTTCAATAGTGAAAAATGTGAGACGAATAGAGAGCCTACATCTTGGGAGCAAATCTGTACCCCTCACACACCAGATAGAGCAAAACTCTAGGGTATATAAAGAACTCAAAAAGCTAAGCACCACAAAAACAAATAACCCAATCAATAATTGGACCACAGACCTAAACAGACATTTCTCAGAAGGATATACAATCAATCAACAAATATACGAAAAAATGTTCATCATCTCAAGCAATTAGAGAAATGCAGATCATAACTACCCTAAGATTATATCTCACTCCAGACAGAATGTCAGGTATTATGAAGACAAAAATAAGTGTTGAGAGGGGAAGATGGCGGCGAGGGGAGTGCATTGCCCCCGTGTGCTGCTTCACTGTGTGGGAGTATGACAAGTCAGGACGGCTAGAGGATATCTTGTTAGGAATTTCCAGCAATAGTGGGGTGCTCCGGAACCTGGAGGAAGGATTTCCATCGCACGAGGATCGGCTACGGGGACTCAAACGCGAGAGGTTTGTCGCACGGAGGGTAACACTGCTTATTCAGCAAATCGCCCCGCGGCTAGAGTCTGCAGCGCGCGCTGGGAAACGAGGAGATAGCGACGCAGGGATACAGCGCTGCAGTTTCTGCCAGCCGTGCAAGCACCGTACTCAGGGCTGAATTCTGGGTTCGAGACGGGGGAAGGAAGCGGTCCATCTCGGTTCTCCACACCGGTCAGACCACAGAGGAGGCCAGCAGCCACCATGTTGGTAAACTGACGTCACCTTCCCTGTTTTCGACTGACCGCAGCTCATTCAGCCATAGAACAGGTAATTTCAGGCTGCAATTCGCCTGCGGCTTGCAGACAGATTGCTAGGGTTCAGCGCCTGGGTGCTTCTTAGAATCTGATCTTATCGGAGCGAACACCGAGCGCGGGGCGGCCGAGTTCCGGCTCCCGGAACCGTCCCGGAACCGCCCTGGCCCAGGGCTGCGGAGCCTGCGGAGGCTGCTTCTTGGACCCTGCTCCTATCAGAGCATACACCAAGCACTAAGCGGCCGAATTCCGGCTCCCGGAACTGAGCCCGCGGGGACTGCTTCTTGGAGCCTACACTTATAGGAGCTTACACCGAGCACGGAGCGGCCGAGTTCCGGCTCCCGGAACTTCCCTGGCCCGGGGCTAGGAGCCCGCGGACACTGCGTCTCGGTCCGGGTCCTGCTGAGGGCTGGTCAGGACTCACCCGTTGCTTTGCTTGCCCGGCAAGGGGAACGAAATGCTGCCATTCGCATAGGATACCAACATGGCAGAGATCTGATGTCATCAGAAAGCGGCGGAGGAGAGAACTTCATCAATACCAGCGGCAACATAAGCAGTTGGTCTCCTGGTAGGGGGGGTGAGGCACAGACACCCGAGTCTCCTCAATTTGTCCTCGAGCCAGAGGGGAGGAGACGGGCCGCCGCCAGCGCCCGGAGCAGGCCCAGCGGCTCGCCAGCGTGGTGACCGCGTGACCCCAATTGGAGAGGGGGCGGAGCGGAGCCGCCACCCGCACCCGCAAGGTGGGCAGACCCGAGACCCAGTGGTACATGGGCGTGGTAGGAGGGGCAGGGCAGAGCCGCCGTTCGCGCTTGCAAGGTAAACAGACCTGTGACAGCCTGGCGGGTCAGGCCCAGTGGCCTGCCAGTGTGGTACACACATCACCCCAACTGGAGTAGGGGCAGAGCAGATCCTTCTCCCACGCCCGGATCAGGCTCTGCCGGTGTGGTGGTCACGTGACCCCAATTGGAGTGGGGGCGGAGTGGAACCGCCACCCGTGCCCGCAGGGTGAACAGACCTGTGACCAACCTGCAGATCAGGCCCAGGGGTGCGCAGGCGTGGTAGGAGGGGCAGGGCAGATCCGCCGCCCGCGCCTCCAAGGTAGGCAGACCTGCAACAGACCGGCGGATCAGGCCCAGGAGCCTGCCGGTGTGGTACACACACCACCCTAATTGGAGTAGGGGCAGAGCAGAGTCGCCGCCCGTGCCAGGAACAGGCCCAGCGTCCTGCAGGCGGGGTAGTCACGACACCCCAATTGGAGTAGGGGCAGAGCAGAGCCTCCACCTGTGGCCGATAGGTGGGCAGATCTGCGACTGACCAGCGGGACAGGCCCAGTGGCCTGCCGGTACGACAGACACGTCACCCCATTTGGAGTAGGGGCAGAGTAGAGCCGCCGCCCATGCCTGCAGGGTAGGCAAACCTGCAACCGACCGGCGGATCAGGCCCGGTGGCCTGCCGGTGGGGTACACTTGTCACCCCAATTGGAGTAGCGGCAGAACAGAGCCGCCGCCAGCACCCAGAACAGGCCCAGTGACCTGCCGGCGTGGTAGCCACGACACCCCAATTGGAATAAGGAGAGAGCAGAGCCGCCGCCCGCACCTGCAGGAAAGATACGCAAGCAGTATGAAAAGACAAGGAAAGAAAGGACCACAAGCAATGCAGGTCAACGCAACTTTAGAAGAGGTAACACCTGCAGCAGATGGAATGTCAGATAAAGAATTCAGGATATACATGCTTCAGATGATCTGGAGTATCAAGGAAGACATTAAACAGCAAAATCAGACAATGAAAGATCACTTCCACAACGAATTACGCAAACAAATCCAGGAAGCAAAGGATCAACTATACAGGGAGATAGAGGTTATAAAAAACAAACAAACAGAAATCCTAGAAATGCAGGAAGCAATAAACCAACTTAAAAACTCAATGGAGAATACTACCAGCAGAGTAGAACACTTAGAAGATAGAACGTCAGACAATGAAGACAAAGTATTTCAACTGGAAAAGAACATAGACAGCTCAGCAAGACTGTTAAGAAACCATGAGCAGAACATCCAAGAAATATGGGATAACATTAAGAGACCAAACTTAAGAGTCATTGGGATACAGGAAGGTACAGAGCTCCAAACCAAAGGAATGAGCAGTCTATTCAATGAAATAATACGAGAAAACTTCCCAGACTTGAAGAATGAGACAGAATACCAAATCCTAGAAGCCTACAGGACGCCGAATGTGCAAAATCATAAGAGATCCACACCTAGACACATTATAATGAAGATGCCCAACATACAGAATAAGGAGAGAATTTTAAAAGCTACAAGAGAAAGGAAGCAGATTACATTTAGGGGTAAGCCAATCAGGATAACAGCTGATCTTTCAACACAGACTCTGAAAGCTAGAAGATCCTGGAATAACATATTTCAAACACTGAAAGAAAATGGGTTCCAACCAAGAATTGTGTATCCAGCGAAATTAAGCTTCAGGATGGAAGATGAAATTAAAACCTTCCACGATAAACAAAAGTTTAAAGAATTCGCAGCTAGAAAACCATCTCTTCAAAACATTCTCGCCAAAGCATTACAGGAAGAGGAAATGGAAAATAACAATGAAAACCAACAGTGGGAGGTAGGACAGTAAAGGGGGGGGGGAATAATCAAAGAGGAAAACAAACCATGTTTAGTAACAGAAATAAACAAATATGGCTGGAAGAACAACCCATATCTCCATAATAAACCTAAATGTTAATGGCTTAAACTCACCAATTAAGAGACACAGGCTAGTAGAATGGATCACAAAACAAGACCCAACAATATGCTGCCTACAGGAGACGCATTTGATAGGAAAAGATATACATAGGTTGAAGGTGAAAGGTTGGGAAAAATCATATCACTCATATGGACTTCGGAAACAAGCAGGAGTGTCCATACTCATATCAAATAAAATAGATTTCAAGCCAAAGTTAATCAAAAGGGATAAAGAGGGACACTACATACTGCTTAAGGGAACCATACACCAACAAGACATAACAATCATAAATATTTATGCCCCAAACAATGGTGCAGCTATGTTCGTCAAACAAACTCTTCTCAAGTTCAAGAGTCTAATAGATCACCATACCATTATCATGGGAGACTTCAACACACCTCTCTCGCCACTGGACAGATCTTCCAAACAAAAGTTGAATAAGGAAACTATAGAACTCAATAACACTATTAATAACCTAGACCTAATTGACATATATAGAGTATACCACCCAACATCAAGCAGTTACACTTTTTTCTCAGCAGCACATGGATCCTTCTCAAAAATAGATCATATATTATGTCACAGGGCAACTCTTAGACAATATAAAGGAGTAGAGATAATACCATGCATCTTATCTGATCATAATGGAATGAAACTGAAAATCAACAATAAAAGAAGGAAGGAAAAAGCATACATCACTTGGAGGATGAACAATAGGTTACTGAATGATCAATGGGTTATAGAAGACATCAAGGAGGAAATTAAAAAATTCTTAGAGATAAATGAAAACACAGACACAACATATCGGAATCTATGGGACACATTGAAAGCAGTTCTAAGAGGAAAATTCATTGCTTGGAGTTCATTCCTTAAAAAAAGAAAAAACCAACAAATAAATGATCTCATACTTCATCTCAAAATCCTTGAAAAAGAAGAGCAAAACAACAGCAAAAGAAGTAGAAGGCAAGAAATAATTAAAATCAGAGCTGAAATTAATGAAATCGAAACAAAAGAAACAATTGAAAAAATTGACAAAACTAAAAGTTGGTTCTTTGAAAAAATAAACAAAATCGACAGACCCTTAGCGATTCTAGCGAAGAGAAGAAGAGAGAGAACTCAAATTACTAGCATACGGGATGAAAAAGGCAATATCACAACAGACACTTCAGAAATACAGAAGATAATCAAAAACTATTTTGAATCCTTATACTCCAATAAATTAGAAGATAGTGAAGGCATAGATAAATTTCTTAAGTCATATGATCTGCCCAGATTGAGTCAGGAGGATATAGAAAACCTAAACAGACCAATATCAATTGAGGAAATAGAAGAAACCATACAAAGACTACCAACTAAGAAAAGCCCAGGACCGGATGGGTATACAGCAGAATTTTACAAAACCTTTAAAGAAGAACTAATACCAATACTTTTCAAGCTACTTCAGGAAATAGAAAAGGAGGGAGAACTTCCAAATTCATTCTATGAGGCCAACATCACCCTAATACCTAAACCAGACAAAGACACTTCAAAGAAAGAAAACCACAGACCAATATCTCTAATGAACCTAGATGCAAAAATCCTCAATAAAATTCTGGCGAATCGGATACAAAAACATATCAAAAAAATTGTACACCATGATCAAGTAGGATTCATCCCTGGGATGCAAGGCTGGTTCAATATACGGAAATCAATAAATGTTATTCACCACATCAATAGACTTAAAAATAAGAACCATATGATCATCTCGATAGATGCAGAAAAAGCATTCGACAAAGTACAGCATCCCTTTATGTTCAAAACTCTAGAAAAACTAGGGATAACAGGAACATACCTCAATATTGTAAAAGCAATCTATGCTAAGCCTCAGGCTAGCATCATTCTGAATGGAGAAAAACTGAAGGCATTCCCTCTAAAATCTGGAACAAGACAGGGATGCCCTCTCTCTCCACTTCTCTTCAACATAGTTCTCGAAACACTGGCCAGAGCAATTAGACAGACGAAAGAAATTAAAGGCATCAAAATAGGAAAAGAAGAACTTAAATTATCACTATTTGCAGATGATATGATTCTATACCTAGCAGACCCAAAAGGCTCTACAAAGAAACTATTAGAGCTAATAAATGAATTCAGCAAAGTGGCAGGATATAAAATCAACACGCATAAATCAAAGGCATTCCTGTACATCAGCGACAAATCCTCTGAAATGGAAGTGAGGACAATCACTCCATTCAAAATATCTTCAAAAAAAATAAAATACTTGGGAATCAACCTAACAAAAGAGGTGAAAGACTTATACAATGAAAACTACAGAACCCTAAAGAGAGAAATAGAAGAAGATCTTAGAAGATGGAAAAATATACCCTGTTCATGGATAGGCAGAACTAACATCATCAAAATGGCGATATTACCAAAAGTTCTCTATAGGTTTAATGCAATGCCAATCAAAATCCCAACGGCATTTCTTGTAGAAATAGAGAAAGCAATCATGAAATTCATATGGAAAAATAAAAGACCCAGAATAGCAAAAACAATGCTAACCAGGAAGTGTGAATCAGGCGGTATAGCGATACCAGACTTCAAACTATACTACAGAGCAATAGTAACAAAAACAGCATGGTACTGGTACCAAAACAGGCGCGTGGACCAATGGTACAGAATAGAGGACACAGAAACCAATCCACAAAACTACAACTATCTTATATTTGATAAAGGGGCTAAAAGCATGCAATGGAGGAAGGATAGCATCTTCAACAAATGGTGCTGGGAAAACTGGAAATCCATATGCAACAAAATGAAACTGAATCCCTTTCTCTTGCCATGCACAAAAGTGAATTCAAAATGGATCAAGGAGCTTGATATCAAATCAGAGACACGCCGTCTGATTGAAGAAAAAGTTGGCTACGATCTACATACTGTGGGGTCGGGCTCCAAATTCCTCAATAGGACACCCATAGCACAAAAGTTAATAACTAGAATCAACAAATGGGACTTACTCAAGCTAAAAAGTTTTTTCTCAGCAAAAGAAACAATAAGAGAGGTAAATAGGGAGCCTACACCCTGGGAACAAATCTTTACTCCTCACACTTCAGATAGAGCCCTAATATCCAGAGTATACAAAGAACTCAAAAAATTAGACAATAAGAGAACAAACAACCCAATCAACAAATGGGCCAAGGACCTGAACAGACACTTCTCAGAGGAGGACATACGGTCAATCAACAAGTACATGAAAAAATGCTCACCATCTCTAGCTGTCAGAGAAATGCAAATCAAAACCACCCTAAGATACCATCTCACTCCAGTAAGATTGGCAGCCATTAGGAAGTCAAACAACAAGTGCTGGCGAGGATGTGGGGAAAAGGGTACACTTGTACATTGCTGGTGGGACTGCAGATTGGTGCAGCCAATTTGGAAAGCAGTATGGAGATTCCTGGGAAAGCTGGGAATGGAGCCACCATTTGACCCAGCTATTCCCCTTCGTGGTCTATTCCCTAAAGACCTAAAAAGAGCATGCTACAGGGACACTGCTACATCGATGTTCATAGCAGCACAGTTCACAATAGCAAGACTGTGGAACCAACCTAGATGCCCTTCAATAGACGAATGGATAAAAAAAATGTGGCATTTATACACAATGGAGTATTACTCTGCATTAAAAAATGACAAAATCATAGAATTTACAGGGAAATGGATGGCATTAGAGCAGATTATGCTAAGTGAAGCTAGCCAATCCCTAAAAAACAAATGCCAAATGTCTTCTTTGATATAAGGAGAGTAACTAAGATCAGAGTAGGGACGAAGAGCAGGAGAAGAAGATTAACATTTAACAGGGATGAGAGGTGGGAGGGAAAGGGAGAGAGAAGGGAAATTGCATGGTAATGGAAGGAGACCCTCAGGGTTATACAGTGGAGGGGGTAGAGAGAGAGGAGGGGAGGGGAGGGGAGAGGTGGGGAGGGGGGAGGGGGAAGATGGGAAAGGCAGCGGAGCACAACAGACACTAGTATGGCAATTTGTAAATCAATGGATGTGTAACTGATGTGATTCTGCAATCTGTGTATGGGGTGTAGGTGGGAGTTCATAACCCACTTGAATCAAAGTGTGGAATATGATATGTCAAGAAATTTGTAATGTTTTGAACAACCCACAATAAAAAATTAAAAAGAAAAAAAAAAGAAAATGAAAAATATTTCCATCAGAAAAAAAAAAATAAGTGTTGGCAAAGATGTGGGGAAAAAGGTACACTCATACACTTCTGGTGGGACGGCAAATTGGTGTAGCCAATATGGAAAGCAATATGGAGATTTCTTGGAAAATTGGGAATGGAACCACCATTTGACCCAACGATCCCTCTCTTTGGTCTATACCCAAAGGACTTAAAAACGGCATAATACAGGGACACAGCCACATCAATGTTTATAGCAGCACAATTCACAATAGCTAAGCTGTGGAACCAACCCAGATGCTCTTCAATAGATGAATGGATAAAAAAAAAAATGTGGCATATATACACAATGGAATATTACTCAGCGATAAAAGAGAATAAAATCATGGCATTTGCAGGTAAATGGATGGAGTTAGAGAAGATAATGCTAAGTGAAGGTAGCTAATCCTAAAAAACCAAATGCTGAATATTTTCTCTGACATAAGGAGGCTGATTTATAGTCGGGTAGGGAGGGAGAGTATGGGAGGAAAAGATGAACTCTAGATAGGGCAGAAGGGTTGAAGGGGAAGGGAGAAGGTATGGGGTTAGAAATGATGGTGGAATGTGATGGACATTATTATCCAAAGTACATGTATGAATACAAAAATGGTGTGAATATAGTTTGTATACAACCAGAGATATGAAAAATTGTGCTCTATGTGTGTAATAAGAATTGTAATGCATTCTGCTATCATATATAAATAAAAAATTAATTAAAAAAAGAAAGATTGGAAAGATCTCATAGCTTTTAATAAAATCCACATAATGTGTGCACAATCAGTTCTTGCTATAATGAACCTTACGTTCCAAAAGATCCTCACTATGCAAAATCATGTAACAAAAACACAAGACTGATGGAGAAAATGTGATTAGTATCATAATACTCAAATAAGTTGTCAGTGGCACTTAAAAATATAAAACTAATAAAAGTAATATTTGCTTAAATGTAAAAGAGTGGAAGGAGGGTTATCTGGAATTGGAGTGAAAGTTATAAAATTAAATATAGGTAGTCTTGGTTCATGCCACACATTATAAACTGACGTAACCAACTTGTAGATGTTGTAAGTGTCTACATGTATTAGCAAATGTGAAAATCACATTATTCTCAAATCCTTTCCTAGTTTTTTAGAGCAAATTCATATTTTCATAACAAAAAGAGATCATGTGACAGACACTGGGTTGATTCAACTACCATATAATTTCAACTTACCAATACTGTAGAAGGTGAAAATGTTACAATGCACTCAATGCAAGAGGTGGCCAAGTGACACAATTCTTAGTGATGACATATTAAAAAGCAATGACAGTTTGGATCAAGTAGATGAAAACACTTGGAAGGTGAGTCTAATGTTCCAGCTGATAATTATACTAGATAGTGTCCTTCAATAAAAGCCTCACCTTCCTTGATGATATCCCAAAAGCCAAATCACTGGAAATGTCCAGATCATAATACAGAATGCTGTTGATTAACCATAGTCAGAGAAGATATGCTGAAACAAACGAGGTTGTGAATAATGTAAGGATTATGTATTGTGTCTCAAGACACCTGTACAGTGATGCTAGAGAACCTAGCAAAACCTTTCCAAATTTTTACCTGAAATTACATACTGTAACAAGTAAAAATTGGTCACTGCATTTAATCAATGCTGCTAAGGAAAACTTCAAACATACTGAGGCTGTCACAAGTACATGCCTCATCTGTCACTAGTATTATTCTAGTAAAACTGTAAAGGTGAGACAAAGACAAGGTTATAATCCTTAGATCTCTAAGGGATGGCTTGTTTCTTTAGTGTATAAATCTATTGCCCATTTCCACTTAGTATTTGCATATTGTTTGAGGTATTGTTAAAATTCATTTTGATACATATCTAGTTGTTTCTGAATGATTTGTTGACTTCCTCATTGAATTATCTTAATACTATTGTGAAAACTGAATTCACTATATATACGTGTGAGCTATTTCTGACTATTTTTTTATTATTAGTTGTTCAAAACATTACATACCTCTTGACATATCATTTTTCATACATTTGATTCAAGCGGATTATGAACTCCACATCAGTTACATATCCATTTTTTTACATACTGCCATACTAGTGTCTGTTGTGTTCTGTTGCCTTTCCTATCCTCTACTATCCCCCCTCCCCTCCTCTCCCCTCCCATCTTCTCTCTCTACCCCATCTACTGTAATTCATTTCTCTCTCTTGTTTTTCCCCCCTTTCCCCTCACTTCCTCTTATATGTAATTTTGTATAACAATGAGGGTCTCCTTCCATTACCATGCAATTTCCCTTCTCTCTCCCTTTCCCTCCCACCTCTCATCCCTGTTTAATGGTGATCTTCTCATGCTCTTCCTCCCTGCTCTGTTCTTAGTTGCCCTCCTTATATCAAAGAAGACATTTGGCATAATCTGCTCTAATGCCATCCATTTCCCTACAAATGCCATGATTTTGTCATTTTTAGTGCTGAGTAATACTCCATTGTGTATAAATGCCACATTTTTTTTATCCATTCATCTATTGAAGGGCATCTAGGTTGGTTCCACAGTCTAGCTATTGTAAATTGTGCTGCTATGAACATCGATGTAGCAGTATCCCTATAGTACGCTCTTTTAAGGTCTTTAGGGAATAGACCCAGAAGGGGAATAGCTGGGTAAAATAGTGGTTCCATTCCCAGCTTTCCCAGGAATCTCCATACTGCTTTCCAAATTGGCCACACCAATTTGTAGTCCCACCAGCAATGTACAAGTGTACCCTTTTCCCCACATCCTCGCCAGCACTTGTTGTTGTTTGACTTCATAATGGCTGCCAATCTTACTGGAGTGAGATGGTATCTTAGGGTGGTTTTGATTTGCATTTCTCTGACTGCTAGAGATGGTGAGCATTTTTTCGTGTACTTGTTGACTGATTGTATGTCCTCCTCTGAGAAGTGTCTGTTAAGGTCCTTGGCCCATTTGTTGATTGGGTTATTTGTTTTCTTATTGTTTAATTTTTTGAGTTCTTTGTATACTCTGGATATTAGGGCTCTATCTGAAGTGTGAGGAGTAAAGATTTGTTCCCAGGATGTAGGCTCCCTATTTACCTCTCTTATTGTTTCTCTTGCTGAGAAAAAACTTTTTAGTTTGAGTAAGTCCCATTTGTTGATTCTTGTTTTTAACTCTTATGCTATGGGTGTCCTATTAAGGAATTCGGAGCCCGACCCCACAGTGTGTAGATTGGAGCCAACTTTTTCTTCTATCAGATGGCATGTCTCTGTTTTGATATCAAGCTCCTTGATCCATTTTGAGTTAACTTTTGTGCATGGCTAGAGAAAGGGATTCAGATTCATTTTGTTGCATATGGATTTCCAGTTTTTCCCAGCACCATTTGTTGAAGATGCTATTTCTGATTATTTATTATGTCCCATTGATCTACACATCTATCCTGTGCCTCAGTCTTCATCACTGATGCATGTATCCTGGCTAAAACATGACACCATATTTTATCCTCTGATAACTAAAATGCTCTCCAGTTGGAGTATTTCAAAGTGAAGATTCATAGAAATTCTCCAAAAACAAACAATTGTTAGTAGGTAGCACCCACCAAAGGCCTGGGACCAAGGGACAACCACAGGAAAAAAAATCTTCCACTCAGACTCACAGACTAAGATCCAAGAAACCACAGATTTTTACACTGTAACTTACTTCTTTTCTTCCCCTCCATTTTCCTAATTTTTTATTCACTTCCTCTTTGCTAACTTATGGACCTGACTTGTAATAGAGCTACCATTACAATAAAGTAACACATAACCATATTCTTTCTCTTTAATATTGATTTTTGCATCTTTAGCCACTCCTTAGTCTAACTGTATATTTTATCCAAATCCTTAGAAACCTGTTGCCAGGAATTGGAATTAAAATTAAAAGAAATGGTATTAAGAGTAGCTGGGTAGCACTCCTTTAGTACCATGAGGTAATTTCCTGGGTACTTATACTAAGTAAACTTTTAGAGAAACATTACCACAACTGGGGGGTTAAAAAAAAGGAAGAGGAAGAAAACAATCCCCTTTCTTGCTCTTTCTTGAGAAAGAGGGACTAAACTTGAGTGTTTTTTGGAGACCAATCTTTGATAATAAAACTTTCACTGAAATAAATGTGGCAAAGAACTAGGCCACAGATGATGAATATTGGTAGCTGTCACACTCTTAAAGACCTTACTAAAATGAGTAGCTCTGATACTCAATATCAAGCACTTTTGCTTTAGATCTATTTAATTATAAAGGATTGTCAGTGTAGTATCACTCTTATTGAAGTAACAACAAAATAAAACAATACTATTTGGCAAATACTATCCTTAATCAGACAGGGATTTATTATGTCAGCAAACTGAGGCCTGCCTTCAAGATCAAGGTCAGTTTACTATTCTCAAAGAAAGGACGGTAGGGGGAAGAATCTTAGATGATTTAACTATAGAATTTTTAAAAACTGGGCCACAGAAAGAGTTAAAAATTTTAAACTCTGAATGGAAACTCTGAACACCCCTCTCCTACCCTACTCTTCTTTTTTTTATGCTCTATAGAAGATTCTAAGATTCAGGAGAATCCTATATGCCATGAGAATAAGAGAACTAGACAAATATCTATAAGCCACAAAATTCCTTGCCCAAGATGTTCATGAAAATATTTAAGCAATAGTTCAAAATACAACCACATTAGATATAATACTGGTCTCTCAAGGGTGGACATGGATTATCTTTTATCTCTACAAACCTTTCTGGGATCTTTGGTATTGCTAAATATATCCAGGAAAAAGTAAACAAAGAAAATATGAAATTAGATACTTTTCCCATCTCCCTATTTGGGGTTTACAGTGGCACTAGGGGTTGGGAATGGAAACCGTTCCTTTGGTATAATTAGGATTCTTGGATCCTGGCTCAAAAGAGGCGATAAACTCTGCCAAGAATTTCTCTCTTAGTCTTTACATGTGATGCAAAGCTCAAATGCATGAATGACCTTCAGAGTCTTAAATGCTATTCTAAAACCACAATTCTGTCAAAAGAGTAAAAAAATAGAACAGGAAAACAACCACCTCCAAAAATTCAATATATGAGCACAACACATAAACAAGTGGTATAGATCTGGACTGATCGTGTCTCCAGGTAGTAATGGTCTATACTCCAGCTCAAGCTGAAAAATTACTGCAAAGGAAGATCAAAATATTGAACCTGCTTGCATGGTCTTAACTCCTTTCCCCACAGATTATTTCATGTTAACATAGGTATGTAAATTCAAGTGTCCTAAACATTCCTTCAAACATGGTTTACACCTATGAGAAAGAACCAACTACTTTTGCTCTGAAGTTCTAAATTCCTAAGTTCCTGTAGGAAAAAATGAGCAGTAATATAGTATACTATACTAGCTGAATTAAATGGCTTAGTGGTCTAAAACAGTATGTTCAAATATGTCATGATTGCTCCTCTGAAACTGTAAATTAAATGAAATTCCTTTTATCTCTGTGTTGTCTTCAGAATGAGAAGCTCACAAAATGAAATTCTATTTGCTCCAAAAGGACATAGAAAACTTCAAGATAATAGATGGTATGTTCTAAGTTCTATATATTATTCACCACATGGTAAAGACATAAAGAAACTAACGGAATTTTTAAAATAATGTAATTTCTTCCAAAAGTAAAAGAAAACAATAGTGTAATTTTCTTTTAGAGAATCTAAATGTATTAGATATTTAAGGTTAACAACTTAAATACACATTTCTTCAAGGTGATAAAAAATAGTCCAAACACATTATGACTTTTACCATTAGCAATGTTCTATGAATGCTTCCCATGTTTCCTTACTTGGAAAATGCCATATTCCCAAAGGAGCATATCTCATGTCACATATTGCCACCACCAATCACCACCTATACCATCTTAACCACTGCAAACATTTTTCTGTTGTTTGTTTTCTATGTAAGTTAAAGACATAAAAGATAACTTTGATTTTATTCTTGTGTTAAAATTGCATAGATCATGTGGATGTGGAACTTAGTTGCTTATCTGACAATCACCCTACTGAATATTTGTTAACACTGTTCATTTTACTACTTCTATTGTTGCTCACACAAGAGGGAGACCAATAGAAGTGTCACAATGCACATAAATATGCTGTTTTTGGTCAGTTATCAATTTTTTTCTGCATCTTTTCTGTCTCTGTTTAGAATGAATCCAGTGCAGAAGGGGGAGGAAAGAAGTTCAAAAGAAACACAGGTTGGAAACATTTTGACTAATATAATGTTCATTCTTTTCCTCTTATTTCCAGATTAGAAAGATCTTTCTAAACTTAAAGATGATCTTTTTGGAGATGAAAGAAACTTCTACAACCACTAGATGTCATTCAAATACTGATGGGCAGCCCTATATCTGATTTAATTCGAAACAACAATAATAAAAATTTAGGCAATTTCTCCAAAGAATAAAACACACAATATCCTGTCATTAAGTTACAAATGGTGATAAAACTCTCTCTTCATCTAGGAAAGGCTAAAATTCATCCTAATAAACTTGGAAAAACAATTAGTTGTGGTTATTTGTCATTATTCTAACTTTATAACCCCAGAAACCTCTTTTCATTCTGAGTTTTGATTCTAAATATTTCAACTGCTATTGTTATTGCTACTTAGCCAACTTTAAATGGGAACAAGCAGTGAATATGTGAAAGCAGTTGAAGGTAAGTTTTCAGGTGAAGAAAAAAAGGAAAAAAGTTGAAGTTCTCATGAGTCAGAGTGAAGGAAGAGCACATTGTTTGAGAGTTAGGGAAGAAGTATGTGTCGCTAATTGTAGAAAATGAAAGACTATTAGAAAACACATTGTGCTTCCCCTCAAAATTTATGTTTGAAGCCCTGTCTGGATCTTTTGTTGAAGCCCTGTCTCCCCATGTGACTATATTTGGAGAAAGGTCATTTAAACAAGTAATTAAGGGTAAATAAGGTCATAAGGGGAATAGCAATGTTCTATGATCTAATAGGACCAGGATCCTCATAAGAAAAAGACACCAGGGATACACATGATGGTGAAAAAGCCAAGTTAGGACACAAGAAAAGAGAGCCCTGGACAAGCCAAGGAGAAAGGCCTCAGGAGAAACCAAACTAGCCAGCATTTTGCTCTTGGGCTATAGAAAAATTAATTTCTGTTGTGTAAGTACCATAGTCTATAATATTTTTAAACCAATCCTAGTAGACTAATACAAAGAAGCATACAAGTAGGTAAATATAGAATTTATTTGTAATATTGTTTTGGCAGATACTGATAATGGCCTCCCTGGTATGTATTTATTCTCATTTTTGTGGCTAGCAAAATGTGATTTTGTTCTAAACACCTTACATGTATGTACATATGTATATACATATGTTTATATAAATTGGGGATGATATAGCTATAAGACAGAATGTGTTGGCCAGTAACAAAGATGACTTCTGAGACATTTCTAAAATAATTTTGCTATCCTAATATAATAAAACCCTTTTCTCCTGGTTACTTCCTTTCTTTTGTCCTGCCTGTCCTTTGTATGTGAGGTTACAGAGGGCAAATTGTTTATGCTTTTGAAGCAAGCTTGAGAAAAACCTGGAGGATTAAAGCCAAAGGACAACGATAGTGGAGCAAAGACATAGAAGAATCTCAAAAATGACTAATGACATAATAGAGCACTTATACTTATTAAAGATAAATATTTTATTTCATTCAGCATTTTACTAGAATATCTATTGCATTGACCAATTGAAACCCTTGATGAGATGCCAACTAAATTGACAGATTAACCAAAGATTGCAGTTTGATCAAGCATTTATTGCAGAAATACTAATAAAAAATAAGTTGAAGCAATTGACAAGAGATGGCCAGAAATTCAATCCAGATGAGATGGTACAGAAAAAAAAATAGAAGATAAGACTTATGAAGAAGAGGCTATCTAATTTGGAAAATTAGAAGATAAGAAGGAATCAATAAAATTGAATAATGAATGTGAAGGGAATAAGTGAATGAAATAACAGGAAAAATAAAAGTGGTGATCATAGTGCTACATTAGAGTTTAGTATTTCATAATGAAATAGTTCCAGGTAGCAACAAGTTTCTTGATATAGCCAGAGGTAATATGGGTCAAGGGAAATAAAGACATCTGGAGTTGAGGTCAAGAATATGCCATTAACATAGATAGTGATGAGGCAGGAAAATGAGAGAATATGAGTAAAAAAGGAAGACTATGCACTATCAATAAGTTTTAATGAACATGTGTAAATGATATCAATAATTGGACTATGGAAAAAACAGAGATAGTGTAGATGTTTTACATGAATTTCAAGAAGCCAATTTTTATATATAAGAGAGTAATAGAGACCAAGAGACTAAGAGAGTCATAGAGACTAACAGTACTAAGAGTACTAAGTTCCTACTCATTGGCACTTGGAAGTGGATTGCACTTAACTTCCTAATTATCTTTTTTTAAAATTTATTTTTTATTTGTTCTTATTAGTTAAACATGACATTAGGGGCTGGGGATGTGGCTCAAGCGGTAGCGCGCTTGCCTGGCATGCGTGCAGCCCGGGTTCGATCCTCAGCACCACATACAAACAAAGATGTTGTGTCCGCCGAAAAACTAAAAAATAAATATTTAATAAAAAAAGTATTTTAAAAAAACATGACATTAGAATGTGTGTGTGTGTGTGTGTATATATATATATGTATATATATATATATATATATATATATATATATATAGAGAGAGAGAGAGAGAGACTAACTTCCCATCCTTCTGGTTTGTGCATGATGTAAAATTACATAGGTAGTGTATTCATATATGCACATAGGAAAGTAATATCCAATTCAGTCTACTATCTTTCCTATTCCTATTCTCCCTCCCTTCCCTTCATTCAAATTTGTCTAATCCAAAGTACTTCTAATCTTCCCTACCTCACCCTCATTGTGATTTAGCATCCACATATCAGAAAAAACATTTAGCCTTTGGTTCTTTGGGGTTGGCTTATTTCACTTAGATGATAGTTTCCAGTTCCATCCGCCAGCAAATGCTATAATTTCATTTATTTTTATGGCTGAGTAGTATTCCATTGTGAAAATATCACATTTTCATTATCTATTCATTTGTTGAAGGGGACCTAGGCTGATTCCATAGTCTAGCTATTGTGAATTGAGCTGCTATAAACATTGATATGGCTGCATCACTGTATTATGCTTATTTTAAGTCCTTTGGGTATATGGGTCAAATGGTGGTCCCATTCCAGATTTTCTGAGGAATCTCCATACAGTTTTCCAGAGTGGTTGCACGAATTTGCAGTTCCACCAGCAATGTATTGAGTGTATCTTTTCCCCCAACATCCTTGCCAGAATTTATTGTTACACATATTTTTTTATCATTGCCATTCTAACTGTAGTGACATGGAATTTCAGTGTAGTTTTAATTTTCATTTCTCTAACTGATAGAGATGTGAAACATTTGATCATATATCTGTTGACCATTCATATACTGAAGGTAAAAGGATGGGAAAAAACATACCATAGCAGGGGTTTCTATCTTTGTATCAGATAAAGTGAACTTCAAGCCAAAGTTAATCAGGAGGGACAAATAAGGATATTTCTGTTCATACTGCTTAAGGGAATTATAAATTAACAAGACATAACTATCATAAAAATTATGCCCCAAACAATGGAGCATCTATGTGCATCAAACAAACCCTTCTCAATTTCAAGAATTAAATAGACCACAACACAATAATACTGGGTGACTTTAATATACCTATCCTCCAAACAGAAACTTAAAAAATAAGCTATAAAACTAAAAAATACAACTAATAATTTAGACTTAATAGACATATATAGAATATTTCATCCATTAAGGACTGAATACACTTTCTTCTCCACTACACACAGATCTTTCCCTAAAATAGACCATATCTTAGGCCACAAAGCAACTCTTAGCAGATAAAAAAGAGAGAGAGAGAGAAAATACCTTGCTTTCTATCAGATCATACTGGAATGAAATTATATAAATCTATGATAAGAAAAAAAATAGCAACTACTCTAACAACTGGAGAATAAGTAATTCACTAGCGAATAATAAATGGATAGATGAAAAAATGAGGTGGAAAGAAATCTTAGAAGCAAATAGGAATAGAGATATAACATATCAATATCTCTGGGACACTATGAAGGTAGTTCTAAGAGAAAATTTTATAGGATTGGGCTTATTCATTAAAAGAATAGAAATATTCCAAATGAATAATCTAACATTACATCTTAAGGCCCTAGAAAAAGATGAACAAATAAGTAGAAGACAGGAAATAATTAAAATCAGAGCCAAAATCAGAGAAATTATGATTAAAAAATTTTCAAAAAGAATCAATGAAACAAAAAGTTGTTCTTTTGAAAGAATTAACAAAATTGATAAACCCTTAGTCAAGCTAACCAAAAGAAACAGAGAAAAAACAAAATCTGTTCAAATTCATGATGAAATAGGAAATATCACCACAGATGCTACGGAATTACAAAGAATAATCAGAAACTATTTCGAAAATCTATACTCCAATAATCTAGAAAATTTTAAAAACATTGACAAATTCCTAATGACATACAACCTACCCAAATTGACCCACAAGTATTTTAGTAAGTTTTTTCACTGATGTGACTACAAGACCTGATCAGTGCAATTGCAGAGGTAAAAGGTTTATTCAGGGTCCCACAGTTTCAGAGGTCTCCATCCATAGACTGCAAGATCCATTCCTTGGGGCTTGAAGTGAGGATGAACATCATGGTTGAAGAGTATGGCAGAGGGAAGCAGTCCACATGATGATCAGAAAGCAGAGAGAGAGACTCCAGTTGCCAAATACAAAATAAATACCTCAAATCAATGCCCCACCTCCTCCAGCCACAACCCTCCTGCCTTCAGTTACCAACCAATTAATCTCATCAGGTGATTGATTCACTGATTAGATTAAGGTTCTCACAACCCAATTATTTCTTCTTTCAACCTTCTTGCATTGTTTCACACATGAGCTTTTGGGGGACACCTCATATCCAAATCATTTTAAGGAGGATAGAGAAAATTTAAACACACCAATTTCAAGTACGTCATCAAGAACCTACCAACAAAGCGAAGCCCAGGATAGAATGGATTCTCAGAAGAGCTCTACCAGAAGAACTAACACCAATTTTCCTCATATTATTCCATGAAATAGAAATGAAGGAAACTCTTCCAAACACATTTTATGAAGCTGGTATTACCCTGATACCAAACCAGACAAAGGGAATATCAAGGGAAAAAACTTCAGGCCAACATCCTTGAAGAAAAGGTACACTCAGACATTATTGATGGAAGTACAAAGAAGTATGGAGATTCCTCAGAAAAACTAGGAATGGATCCTTACTTTGACCCAGCTATCCCACTCCTTGGTATATACCCAGAGGATTTTAAATTAGCATAGTGACACAGTCACATCAAGGTTTTTAACAGCTCAATTCATAATAGCTAAGCTATGGGACCAAACTAGATGCCTTTCAACAGATGAATGGATAAAGAAAATGTGATACACACTCAAAAAATGGAATATTATCAGCCATAAAGAAGAATGACTTTTTTATATTTGCCAGCAAATGGAATGGAACTGAAGACTATCATGGTAAATGAAAGGAGCCAGTTCCCAAAGCCAAATGTTGAATGTTTTTACTGATGCGTGGAAGCTAACCCACAATAAGGGAGGAAAGAGGAATTAGACAAAGGGGAATGAAGGGAAGGAAGGGGGAGAGGAAAAGGAAAGACAAGTGGAATTAATCCAGAATAATTTTCCTATGTACATCTATGAATAGAACTTGGTGAATTCCACCATCATGTACATCTATAAGAATCGGGTCCTGATTAGAATAAGGTATATCATGCATATATAATTGTATCCAAATGAATTCTACTTTTATGTACAACTAAAATGAACCAATAAAAAGAAGGTCTTCCTCTATTTTGACATTTGTAAACCTTTGCCAGGGCACATGCTGTTGGGTTTTAATTTGATTCTCTTATCTTTTATGTAATCTTTAACCCAAGAGTTGACATAATTATATTTTTTAACCATAATTGACGGGAATGGTGGTGGAGCTGCCTCAGCTTATCTGGAATTTATTTGGAATTGAAAAATTATTTCACCATATGATATTTTTCTTAGAACATATTGATCCATGAAAAAAAATTCCTGGAAATACTAATTTTAAAATACATTTCAACATTTCTAAGTTTCATCATGTGATAAAACTTATGGACAATTAATCTACTTTAAAACTAGTCACAAATATCAACACCCTATTTATAAACCAGCATGAAGTAAACTTATTAAACCATGTCAAAAAAACATTTCTAAATTGCCTTATCTACCTTCATCATATTCCCTAGGTTCATATGCTTGTACAGTTGGTTAGGGCAACACAGTAACAAGCTGAGAGGAATGATATGGAGTTATGGGCTTTAAGTTCAAAGACTATCTTTTGTCAACTACAAGATTACCATAATTTCTGTTCTCATAGATTCCCTTATTTCTAATAAAAGTTTTATTGTCAGTGACTGATCTCAGTTGTGGCTCTATCAATCAAGTGTTTACAGTATTCTCAATCTGTCCTAGGAGTGATTATTGAGAAAGAAAATCAAACTTCAATATTACTAGAATCTGTATTCTGTATCCAAAAGCCTATCGTTGGTAAATTTTGTGCTTAAATACAAGAATCAGTAATGAGGTCATATTTTGAGACACAAAAACCTATGTTATAGCTTAATTTATAAAGTACAGAAATCTATGGAGTGCAAGTTTAAATCAATAACTGCAAGTCCTAATTCTCTTTATCATCTCAATCTGATATGTTCAATTTGATAAACTCTTCTATGACCAGAATCCAATAGTTTCTCCTTTCATAGTTATCTGAATAAATAAATCTTAATTATAAAGGGATTATATAGTGTACCTTACTTACTAAAAATCTTCTCTAATTATTGAATTGCAATATATTCCATGATATAAATTGATCTCCCTGAGCCCAGGGCCATAAGCATCTGATAAAATCTTGATGGAAAACTTTTAATTCTTGTTGACCTGGGTAAGTACATAAAATTCTAACTGCCACTTTTTCCTAATCTTTTGCTCTTATGATTCTCTAATCTTCCTTATTCTTGTTTTATAATAAGACTTTCCCCTTCGAATATATGAACTCTGGTATGAATTCTGGCATTTATTCCTTTCTTCTTTCCTTCTTGCCTTCCTTCCTTCCTTCCTTCCTTTCTCCCCCATTAAGACAATACTAATTATACATTTGAATACCCAAAAAAAAAAAAAAAAGGCAAAAAACCCACAATACTACTGTATAGTTGGTTGTTCTTTTCTCAGGATTCCAAGCTCAGGAATTCTGCAGGATAATGTTGCATCCGATTTTCTCAGTGATGCCCCAAAATGTTCTTCTTCAAGTCTCCCAATCTATTTTCACTATAAAGATAGCTCCTTTCTTTCAAATCTAATACCTGATTAGTGACTTAAATTCACTCTCTTATGCTTCAAAAACTTCCTGGCACATCATTTGGTAATCTTTACATTCTAAATATTTTCAAGTTATCCAGAAGGTTTTTTCACTTTGCAAATAGGTATAATTAATGGTGCTTGGTTTAAAAAAGGAAAGTGAGCAGGAAAAAGGGTACAGCATGAACATACTTTACTATCTTATTCTGTATTTCCACAGAGAGTAGAAAGGACTAGACATACCTGGCACAAGTTTTTAGGTTTGTTACATATAATACAGACAAGAGTTACTGTAGTATGCATCTGCTTAGTTACTTTTTAAAAATAATATATTTATTTGGATATAATTCATAGAGTAACATTAATGCATTATTAAAGTTCACCATTCAAGGTTTTTTAGTATACTACTTAGCATATTGTGCAACAAGCACCACCATAATCAAATTTAAAGCAGCTCTTTGATTCCAAAAAATAACTTCCAATTAGCAGTTGCTCCCCATTTTCTTCTAACACCCTTCTGTTCCTCCCAGCCTTAGCAACCAAAAACCTAGCTTCTATCCCTTTGGATTTACCTATTCTAGATATTTTACAAAATGAAATCATACAACTTGTGGCTCTTTATGATTGATTCCTTTCACTTGAAATATTTTCCTCCTTCATTTATGTTATACCATTTATCAGTATTTCATTTTTAAATAAAATTAATGACATTTTAAAGAATAATTTTAGTTTTCTAG
Source organism: Marmota monax (assembly GCF_021218885.2). Classification (NCBI taxonomy): domain Eukaryota; kingdom Metazoa; phylum Chordata; class Mammalia; order Rodentia; family Sciuridae; genus Marmota; species Marmota monax. The sequence goes on from NW_026693558.1 coordinate 530,321, forward strand.
GAAAAACAAGAGAATTTTATCAAGAATTCTCATTTACTGCATCCCCATCCTCTAAACAAAATTTCCCTTATGATTAACATTTTTGTATTAGTGTGGGACTTGTGGAACATGCATTAAAATTGGTGAGCCAATATTCAGGCATTGTTATTATCTAAAGTCCAGAATTTACATTAGGTTTCAGACTTTGTATTGTAGATTCTCCAGGTTTTAACAAATGTTCAGATTCAAGTTCTGCCATTATAATGCCATACAGAAGAGTTTCACTGTCCAAAAAATCTAAAATATACTTAGTTCTCACTACATTTATTCTTTTTTTTTAATATTTATTTTCTAGTTATCGGCGGACACAACATCTTTATTTGTATGTGATGCTGAGGATCGAACCCGGGCCGCACACATGCCAGGCGAGCGCGCTACCGCTTGAGCCACATCCCCAGCCCCAAACTACATTTATTCTTTAAAAATTTTTTATTTAGGATTATACCAAAAAAATTATCCTCTTTTCATTTATCCTACATTGTAATAAATTCTTATTGTGCTTCCTCTTTTTTTGTGTCCCATATGTACCTTATATCTCTACTCCCACTATTTTTGACAGATCTTCTATTGGATTTGGCTTAAGCAAATGAATAATTTTTATTATGTCTACTGAAGTCTTTAATCACAAACAATAACACTTTCTAATAAGAAAATGTCATGCTAATTTGCAGAGGTTTTACATTTTTTCTCTTTACAAATGTAGTATATTTTATTTTAACTGATTAACCACTAAAAAACATTCAGTTACCTCTGGATAATTAAGAGCTAGATATAGAACTTTTGTGTATCCCCAAGTTCTCTGCTTTATCCTGTACAAAATGGGAAATAAATGACTACACATAAAAGTGACAGTAAATGATCTGAGACTTTATTTAAAGTTAAGCTGAAATCATTTGATCATTAGCATGCTCTCATTGAAAAGTTTGGGCTTTACTGGGATGAAATAAAAATAGATGAGATGTCCTAAACCAAATACCTTTCTACTAACTTGATATTAACTTCATGTTGATTTCAAAGTCATTCCATTTTTTTAAGAGGTAAAGAAGAAATAGAGAAACTAAAATAATGTAGCATAGTGTAGAAAAAAATGGAGTAAGAAGCAAGTTAAAGAATCTAAAACATAAGTACTAAAGTTCATCTAAGTAGCAATACTAAAGAGATTATGACTTTTACACAACAAAAAGACTCAGAGACTATTATATAACTGTCCTCAAGATATTAAACTAAGAATGATAATGCATGTGTTTCATTTTCATTGGGAGAAAAAAAAGATAAGAGAAATATATTTCCCAGAAAAATATTTTAGATATAAAAAATAAATATTAACTATAAAACTGCTAGAAAGTTGAAATAAATGATACAAAAACTTCGAATATACTTTACTGAGGACTAGAATAACATGATAAATAGATACCAACTGTTCTCATGGGGTGCTTAGGTAGGGGTTGTTAAGGTTCAAGGAAGATGGTTTGGGAAAATTTTATAGTACTAAGGTTCCCCAATTCATACACATTGTATTCAGTGAGCTTTCAAATAATGGTTGTATTTTTCAAATGATTCCAAATTCTATTACCAGAGTTATTACTTACTAAAAAATAAAGCACTTAAACACAGAGACACAAAACACTACACCACTTTATTTATCACATTCTGTAATTCATTTACTTATAAAAAGAATAGTCCTTATTGGGAAGTATGTAAGAATTATTTTTCATAATACGTTTCTTAAGACTTTAAGAATATTTTTAATACAGCAATTCCTCCTATTCTACTGTATTTAGTTACAATAACCATGAGGGTGGGGGGAAACCTCAAAAAGTGTTAGATTTTGCAGATTCCACAAATTTTAATTTTAGAATCACATAAAAAGCCAAGAACCTTATGTTTAGTCATACAACTTGGAACTGAACACATTTGTAGTTAAATATCATAAAATTCCTTTCCAGAATATGACTGCATAGCGCTACTGTTTTAACCCAGAAGAAGATAACCTGTACAATGTGAATACCAATTAAATACATAATTATTTAGTTTCATAATTATCCAAAGTAAAAACATGAAAAATATACTGCCACCAAGTCATTGCTGGGCTATTAAAAATTTACTGTCCACAAACATTTAAGATGATTGTTATTAGCTTTGCTATCATCTTAGTTTTCGTTTCTAAAATGTTCAGAATAATGTAAATAATTAAATTAAGTTTTCAAATATAAAACATTTTATTTAAAACACATAGGTGGTTGAAGAAAGAATTTTTTTTTCTTTCCAGATAAATTATACAAATATTCAATATGTTCTAATATTCTCCCCATCTCAATAATATAAAAGTCATTTCCTTTTGGCTTTCATTATCTCTTTAAAGAACAAATGATGATGCTTTCATTCATAGTTACAGATCCCATAGACTATAAATAATAGAAGTAAAATTTTAATACCATATCTTCCAAGAAGTTTCCAATATAGAGTCAGAGGATTTTTGAAAGGTGCATGATAAAGCTTTAATTAATTCTCCCTGCCCCTAAAAAAAATACAGTTTATACTACAATGTGATTTGTTCTCCTGAAATATTGTAATACTGGTTCACAGTTCATAGAACTGAAGGAGGTTATAATAAACTAACTTGAAAATACACAATATAGAGATTTTTTTTAAAAAGGATGACAGTTTTTAGATCTGAGGACCTTTGTTTCACTTTGTCTACTTCTTGTATTCTCTCCTCTTCTGTCTTGTTCTATCAGTATAATTTCAGTATAATTCAGTTAGTGTCAATGTAAATCAACAAAGTAGTTTCCACAAAGAAAAATGTTCTTCATTGTGGACAGCAAAAGCACAAAGTATTGAGCATACAGATTGTTTCACATTGAAATTAACCATATATAATGTTGATTAAAACCCACTGGAGCTGAATAAACTTGAGTTCTAATGCCAGGCACTTTACTTACTATGAATTTGGGCATATTGTTTAACTTTCATAATCCTCAAATTCTCCAAAATCGTAATTAATAAAAGATGTTATTTGATTTCAAATATATTTCTTCATTCATTCCTTATTTTATAAATATTTATCCAGCACACACTATGTGTCATGCACAGCAACACTATCAGAAAACTGAAGACAAATAAGTTAGCTAAAAAATACCTGCCTTCATTGGGTTATAATCTAGTAAGTGAATACAGGCAAGAAATAATAATAAGAAGAAATAATATTACTGTATTATTATTATTAATAGTTTTTATTATTTATAATTATTATATTATTTGTAGTGACACACACACACAAATACACACACACACACACTTACATACGTGGAAAATTAAGTTCCAAAGAGATAATTGTATAAAACAAATAAACCCAGTTCCTAGAACATAATGAATATTCAATGCTACCTTCAGCAACTTAGTGAAGCCCTGAGAAACCTAGAGAAACCCTGTCTCAAAATAAAAAACCTAGTCAGAGGAACAAAAAGAAAAAATAAGTTAAAAAGTGAAGTTTACAGGACTTATGAAACATCTTTAAGTGAACACACTATTGAATAACCAATTGATCCAAGTTGAAATCAAAGGAACATTAAAAAATATTATTAAATAAATGAAAATGGAAACAAAACACACCAAATTTTAGAGCACAGCAATAGCAGATCTAATAGAGAAATTTATCATGATAAATGTCTATATGAAAAGAAAGATTTCATATGAATAAATTCATAAAATAAAATAATGAAAATCATGACAGGAATAAATGGAATAGACTAGAAAAATAATGAAAAGAGCAATAGATCAAGATTAGTTTTTGAAAAGATCAATAAAGTTAACAAGCCTTTAGCTAGAATAATAAAGAACAGAAATAAGACTCAAATAAATCAAATCAAAAGGGGGAAAGGAGACATTTAAAATGATAGCACAAAAATAATAAGAATCACCAGGGGTGGTGACACACTACTATAATCCCATGGGCTGGGGAGGCTGAGGCAGGAGGATCACATGTTCAAAGTCACTCTCAGCAAAAGCAAAGTGCTATCAGTGAGCAACTCAGCTATGCAACTCAGTGAGACCCTTTCTCTAAATAAAATACAAAATAGGGCTGGGAATGTGGCTCAGTGGTTGAGTGTCCCTGTGTTCCATCCCTGGTACCCCCCCACAAACAAAAAAAAAAGAAAAAAATCATATTACCATAAATAAATGTGCTCCAACAATCCAATTTAACCTAAAATAAATGAATAAGTTCCTAGGAGCATACAATCTACAAAGATTAAACCATGAAGGGATAGAAAATCTGAACAGAACTACAACTGGTATGAAGATTGATTCAGTAAACAAAACCCATGCAACAAAGATAATCACAGAACCTGCTGAACTCACTGGTAAATACTACCAAACATTTAAAGAGGAATTATATGTTCCCAAAATTAAGGAGAAAAAAAACTTCTAAATATGTTTCTGAGGCTATTAATGCCCTGTTAACAAAACTAGAAAACTTTTTCAAAAATAGAAAATTACAGGCCAATATTCCCATTACAATAGATACAAAAATCCTCAACAAAATGCTAGCAACTGAATTCAATACCACACTAAAAGGATCAAGTGATATTTACCCTGAGATAAAAATATGGTTCAACATACACAAATCAATAAATTTGATATAGTAAATCAAAATAAGAAAGATTTTAAAAATCATATAATGATTTGTATAGAAGAAAAAACATCTAATAAAATGCAGCCTTTCATGATCTTCATTTGACATCCTTTAATGCTTTGTAAAACTCTCAAGACACAAGTATAGAAGGAAATGTATCTAACCTTAAAAAAAAAAGCCATATAAGACAAGAGCTAACATCATACTCAATGGTGAGAAGCTGGAAAGTTTTCCTTTAAGATCAGGAACAAGACAAGGATGCCCACTCTTACTACCTGTTTTCAATATAGGATAGAAGTCCTGCCCAGAAACTAGGAAGAAGAAACAAACAAAAAGCATCCAAATCATAAAGGATGACATTAAACAGTCTCTATTTGTAGATGCAAAAAAAAAAAAGTGCTAGAGCTATTAAATTCAGTAAAGACGCAGAACACAAAATCAATATACAAAAATCAGTTCTTAGATAATATCATGTTAAGTGAAACAAGCCAATCCCCCAAAGCCACAGGCCCAATATCTCATATTCTCTCTGATATGTGAATGCTGACTCACAATAGGTGGGAGGGGGGTTTCACCAGATTGGACAGAAGAGAGTGGGAAGAAGAAAGGAGGGAGGATGGGATTGAGAAAGATATGAATGAATGAATCAAACATAACTTTCCTATGTTCATATATGAGTTCATGACCAGTGTAACTCCACATCATATATAACCACAAAAATGGGAAGTTACACTCCATGTATGTATGATATGTCAAAATAAATCCTACTGTCATGTTTTTTAAATCTGTTACATGTTCTTATATTTGTTATATAAATAAGTTACTTTTCTATATATTAACAATGAAATATTTAAAAGGAAATCAAGGAAACCATCTTATTTGCAATAGCTACCCCCCACCCCAAAAAAAGACTTTTGAAATAAATCTAACCAAGGAGGTGAGCTATCTGTACACTAAAAACTATAAGACACTAATGTAAATGAGATACAAATGAATGGAAATATATTCTTTATTTGTGGATCAGGTTGAATTATATTGTTACAGTATCCATATTGCCTTAAGTGATCTATAGATAAACCCTAGCAAAATTTTAATGACACTTCATTCAGAAATAGAAAGGCTTCTTCAACAAATGGTTCCGGGAAAACTGGAAATCCATATGTAGCAAATGAAATTAAACTCCTACTTCTCAGCCAGCACAAAACTCAAAGTGGATCAAGGACCTTGGCATTAGACCAGAGACCCTGCACTTACTAGAAGAAAAAGTAGGCCCAAATCTCCATCACGTAGGCTTAGGAACTGGCTTCTTCAACAAGATTCCTACAGCACAAGAAGTAAAATTAAGAATCAACAAATCGGATGGCATCAAATTAAAAAGCTTCTTCACAGCAAAGGAAGTACAGATAACCTACAGAATGGGAGAAAATCTTTGCCACCTGCACCTCAGATAGAGCATTAATCTCCAAGATATATAAATAATTCAAAAAACTTAACACCAAAAAAAAAAAAAAAAACACTTCCAAATAACCCAATGAACAAATGGGCAAAGGAATTGAATAGGCACTTCACAGAAGAAAAAATATGAACGGTCAACAAAAACACGAAAAAATGTTCAGCATCTCAAGTAACTAGAAAAATGCAAATCAAAACTACACTATGTAAAACTACATCTCACTCCAGTCAGAATGGCAATTATCAAGAATGCAAGCAAAAATAAATGTTGATGAGCATGTGGGAAAAAAGGTATGCTCACACATTACTGGTGGGACTGCAAATTGGTGCAACAACTCTGAAAACCAATATGGAGATTCCTCAGAAAACTAGGAATGGATCCACCCTTTGATCCAGCTCTCCCCCTCCTTGGTTTATATCCACAGGACTTAAAATCAGCATACTATAGTGACATAGCCACATCAATGTTTATAACAGCTCAAGTCACAATAGCTAAATTATGGAACCAAACTAGATACCCTTCAACAGATGAATGGATAAAGAAAATGTGGTATGTATACACAATGAAGTATTACTCAGCCAAAAAGAAGAATAAAATTATGGCATTTGCCAGTAAATGGATGGAACTGGAGACTATCATGCTAAGTGAAAGAAGCCAGTCTCAAAAAACCAAAAGCCAAATGTTCTCTCTAATATATGAATACTAACACACAATAAGGGGGGAATAGAATTTCATTGGATTGGACAATGAGGAATGAAGGAAAGGGAGGGGGAATGGGAATAGGAAAGACAGTGGAACGAATCAGACATAACTTTCCTATGTTCGTATATGAATACATGACCAGTGAAACTCCAAATCACATACAACCTCAAGAGTGTGATCCTAATTAGAATAAGTTATATTCCATGTAAGTATAATATGTCAAAATACACTCTACTGACATGTATAAGTAAAAAGAACAAAAACAAAGAGAAAATTCATATGAAACTACAAAATATCCTGAGTGAGGATATCCCATCTCACACATAAAGACAGACAGACAGACAGACAGAAACACACACACACACACACACACACACACACAGGAATATAATTTAACCTTAAAAATGAAGTAAACCCTCTTATTTGCAACAACATGGATGAACCTAGAGGACATTATTCAAAAGGAAATAAGCCAGACACAGAAAGACAAAATACTACATGATCTCGCTTATATTTGGAATGTAAAAAAGTCAAATGCAAAATAGAAAAAAGTATAATGATGGTTGCCAAGGTTTAGTGGGTGAAGAAAGTGGGGAGATATTGATAAAAAAAAGGAACAACGTTCCAGTTATTTAAGATGAATAAGTTAAGAATATGTAATATACACTCTTACACACAAGAATATGTAATATATATATTACATATATTACGTATATATAGTAGTATAGTTAATATTACTATATTATATACTTGAATTTTACTGAGAGACTATATTTTAAATTTAGTCCTTATGGCAACGGATAGTTAATTTGTGGTGATAATTTCACAATGTATACATATATCAAAATACCACAAAACATCACACACCTCAAATATATACAACTTTTATCTGTCCATTATACCTCAAATAATGTGGAAAAAAAAGAATAAAACAAAAAGAAAAAGTTAAAAACAAATTGGGCTCTTTGAAAATATCAAGTTTGACAAAAAGTTTAGCTAGACTGACAAATAAATAGTGAAACTACCAAAATCAGAAATAAACATAGGGATATTATTGTCAACCCTAAAGAAATAAAACATGAGGGAACACTATTGAGAAGTATATGCCAATAAATTAGACACAGATGAAATTGGAATATTCCTGGAAAGACACAATTTACCAAAACTGATTCTAAAAGAATTTGAAAAATCTGAATAAATGTATAATAATAAGATTGGATTAGAAGTCAGAAACTACACAAAAGAAAAAGTCCAGGTCCAGATGTCATCACTGATAAATTATTCCAAATATTTAGATTAAAGTGGGTACCAATTCCTCACAAACTCTGCAAATATAGAAGAGAAAGGAATACTTCCTAACTCATCTTCAAGTCCAGTTTTTCCTGATGCCAAACTCCAACAAAGCCATCACAAGAAGAGATATCAGGGAAGTGATATCAGGGAAGAAGGTAGAATAGGAAGTATTAGGAATAATCCATGTCTCCACAGAGACAAAAATTACACTTGCAGAAACACGGTAGTATAGAATATCCAGTCAAAATTTATGTTAGCACATAAGGGAGGCAAGGGGCTAATGTGTAAAGGGGAAACTAACAGAAGATATATAAGGCAACTTTCTCTTGGGCTCTAGGTTTAGCCTTTGGATGTGAATCCACTCAGCCAGTGCTGGAAGTAATAATCACTGCTTCCTGACTGAAAGCTTCCATATCGCGGCTCTCTGTGCAAGAATCCTGCAACATGTTCAGAGGAAGAAAATAAATTGATAGGAAACATATCTGAAGAAGTTTAGATATTAGACTTACTAAACTTTAAAATAACTATTTAAAGTGTATCCAAGAACTAACACAAGATGCAAACATAAGAAAATTATGTATAAATTAAATAAGAATGCTAATAAAGTAGCTGGATGGCCATGACTGTAATCCCAGAAATTTGGAGGCTGAGGCAGGAGGATCACAACTTGGATGACAGCTCAACAACTTAGCAAACCCTGTCTCAAAATTAAAAAGGGAAAAAGGAACTGAGTTGGATCAGCAGTAGAGGGTTCAATCCCCAGTATCACCAAAAGAGAGAGAGAAAAAAATAATAATAATATCAATAAGGAGAGAAGACTATAAAAAAGAACCCAAAAAATCTAGGCTAATATATATCAGAGGTTCAAAAGCAGGTTTAAAGAAACAGGGGACATTATTAAATTCTAAGACAAAACAATTAAAATTATCAAGTGTAAAGGACAAAAGAATGTGGAAAAAGTAAGTAAAGTCTAAGGGATCTGTGGGATATTATCAAGAGGACAATATAAATATTGTGGGAAATCTAGAGGAAAAAGAGATGGAGAAAGACGAAAAAAATAATATTTAAATAAATAGTGGCTGAAAAACTCAAGTTAATTAAATACATGAATCTACAAATGCAAAAAGCTCAACAACCTTCAAGTAAAACAAACATAATGATGCCGACATTAACGTTTTCATTCAACTGTTAAAAGCAACAATTTACAAAATAGCTTGAAAATGGAGAGAAGCAACTCATCAAATACCAATGATTTTTAATAAGATTATAAGCCAGTTTCTCACCAGAAATTCTAGAGGCAAGCAGGTCCAGGCACGGGTGTGTGAGCGGGGGTAGGGGGTAGTTAAGCTGTCTCCTGTGGATTGACACAAAGTGCTGGAAGAAAAACCTGTCAACCATGATGTCTGCATCCAGAAAGATGGTTCTTCAAATATGAGAGACGAAGGAATTTGCAGATAAATAAAAACTGATGGAGTTATGTAAGACTTAAATAAAAGGACAGAGGGCGAGAACATGGGATTAAAAGAACACAGATTACAAAGGAGGAGTTGAAATGACCTCTGTTTATAGATGATAGCATTTTATAAAGTTTAAAGAAGCCTAACAAAGTCACTAAAAAACTATTTGTACCAACAGGCTCAGAGATATTACAGGAGGAAAAGATACAGCATAATTATATTTCTGTAATAAAGCAATGAACAAAAGGAAATTTGCATTAAGAAAACCAATAGGCTGACCACTCCTCTCCCTCGCTGGTAAAGGAAACTGTCAGTTCTGCAGAGAGCATGGTGAGAAGGCTTGGTCTGCTTCCCTGGCCCAGGTGCAGCCTCTGCCTTGCAGACCCATGGAGCCCCTATGCCCACTGCACTGGCCCTGTTGCGGAAGGACCTGTGAGCCTCTCCCCTGCCCCATGTCAGTGACCTGAAGGCAGCGACTGCCTTTGGGAAGCTGGCCCAACCCTGCAGTGCCCAGGCAATGCCCCCAGCAAGTTATGGAGGACCAGGATCTGGCACCTTTGGGTGACAGTGGGCATGGTGAAGCAAGAAGGCCAGTGGATGCCTAAAAGCTCCACCACACACTAGACAGTGTCTAAAAGTTCCACCACACACTAGACAGTGTCTAGGATTGACCAACCAAGGCCTGACCGGTCCTGGAAAGTGAGAGAAGCCCTCCAATCTTGGGAAACAAATAAACAAACAAACAAATTGGAGGGGCGGTGGTTGTAGCTCAGTGGTAGAGTGCTTGACAGGCATGTTTGAGGTACTGGGTGTGATCCTCAGCATGACATAAAAATAAATAAATAAATAAAACAAAGGTATTGTGTCCATCTACAACTAAAAAACTTTTAGAAAAAAAAAAAACCAAATTGGATAGGTTCACTTCCATTCCAGAATTTATTGCAAAGTTATAATATCAAAATTGTGCAGAACTGGCCCATGGATAGGCATATAAGTCAATGAAATATAATGGAGAGCCCAGGAATAAATTCATTTGCTAATGTTAAATTGATTTTTAAATAAGATGCTAATAAAAGTCAATAGAGAAAGAATAATCTTTTAAATAAATGGTATGAAGACAACTGAATAACAATCTACAAAACAATGAAGTTGGATCCCATCATTCTGCCATGTATAAAACCTCAGAATGGATTATAGACATATAAGTCTATTTTTAAAAATTAGGAGAAAATTTTTATGACTTTAGATTAAGCAAAGCCTCTTAGATTATGACAGCAAACACAAGTGACACAGCAGAAAATAGATAATTTGAGGATAATAAAAATCCAGATCATCTGCTTCAGAGATCACCAAGAAAGTGAAAAGACAATCCATAGAATTAGAAAAAAAATATTTTCAAATCATATATCTGATTACAAAATTATATCTAAGATATATAGCTAGCGAGCTGGCACATACCTGTTAATTCCAGGAACTCAGGAGGTTGAAGCAGGAGAATCACAAATTCAAGGCCAGCCTGGGCAACTTAGCAAGACCCTGTCTCAAAATAAGAAATAAATAAAAATGACTGAGGAGGTAGCTTATTGGCAGAGTGCCATGGGTTCAATCCCCAATTTATATATATTCAACTATTGAAAGCAAAGATAAAGTAACTTGAAAATGGGGAGAAGCAACTCATCATGTGGTGTATATACATATATATATATATATACATATATATATATATGTATATACACATACATAAACACACGTATACTTATAAATACCTATGAAATCTTGAGCCAAAAGAAATCTTTCCTCTTTTTGTTTTTCTGAGACATTCTGTCACTGCAACAGAAAATTAACTAACACACCTATCAAGGCACTGACTCATCCCTCAGTCAGGTACCACTGGACAGGGCTTCAGGAGGAGGCCCCAGCCCTTCCCTGACTCTAAGCCCTTCCAGTCTAGCCTGGAGACTGAGTCCAGTTCTGTTCACCCAGATTCATCTGTCGTTTTCATACCTCCTTGCAAACAAAATGAAGTGTATATTCTCAGTTATCTTTGGGTCGAAAAGGCATAGTTACTTAGAAAAGCTGTCTTCCCTCAGTGTGGTGTAAAGGAGAAAAATGGTACCTGTTTTGTCCAATTGCTTTCATATTCATGTCTGGGTTCCAAATAAGACAACATTAGTACCTAGGCTCCCCTTCTCTAGGAGCAGCCTCATTCACCACCACATCAACAGTCATCATACCCCAAACTCTGTTCCCAGACCCAAGCTGCTTGCTGGTTCCTTTGAAAACTCCTAGACCTAAGCTGCTTGATGGTTCCTTTGAAAAATTTCAGTCACCAATCACAGTCCAGGGCAGGGAGGGGTTGGGGGGAGATGTGATGCAACTGACTCCTATATATTTTTCTAAGCATCACAAGCAAAATATTCACATATCCATCAGATGACACTTATGAAATGATAATGTCCAACCCTAGACACTGACCTGCTTGGAGGGGTTCTGTTTCTTTGTAAGGCCACATGTTCAGGTTGCCTACTAGAATCACTCAGGAAATTGTTAAAGATACAGATTCCTGGGCCCCAATCAAGAGCTACTAAATTAAGCACAATAAACATGGGGGCTAGGAATCTGCATTTTCAATAAGCATCATAGATCATTCTGCCTTGCAAAGGCTTTCTTGTATGACAGCATAGCTCTGTCCTGGAAATTAATGTTTTCTGAGGCAAGCTATTTGCTATTGATCGGCCTTAATTTCCTGAAGTTGATGGAGTGATAATCACTCTCTGGAAAGGGTGGGATTATGTGCACATATGAGTAGGAGCCCACCCAGAGGCATTACTCATTGCATGGTATTTGTTCCTATTACTGAACCTATCTAAGTTCATTTCAAGCATTTGACAGGGAAGCGGGCAAGAAAATCACATGCTTTCACCTGCATAAAGTGCTTGCATTTTAAATACAGTCTCAGTGCTCTTTTTTTTCTCTCTCTCTCCTTTTTCTTTTCCTCCTATAGGGGATTGATTGAATCCATGGGTGCTTTACTACTGAACCACATCCCCAACCCTTGTTTATTTTTTACTTTCAGACAGGGTCCCACCAAGTTGCTGAATGCGGCCTTGAACTTGTGATCCTCCTGTCTCAGCCTCCCCAGTTACTGGGATTACAGGAGTGCACCACTGTGCCTGGCTGTAAGTGCTCTTTCTACTCTCCCCACTTCTTTTCATAACTCAAACTCCACAAACCTCTTCTCTTTTCATATTCCCACTCCCCACCAGCCATTAAATACACATCAGAGGATTCAAATTTGGGAATTTCCAGAGCCTCCCTCTGAATGGAGTAAAAAGCAGATGTGCTCAGCAGGAACAATGAATGAGCAAAGTCCTCCATTTGCAGAAAGGTTCAAAATGAGCCCTTTCATTTAGGGAAAATGAATACATATAATTTTGCAAAGATTCAACTAAAATTTTAAAACAAAAACTATCAATAAAATGGGCAGATGACTTGGGAGCTTCCCAAAATAATATAAATGAGCATATAAAACTGCTCATCATCATTAGTTATCTAGGAAATAAAATTAAAACAACGGTGAGATACTGGAAAGATTGAAACTAAGACGACTGTTGTGGATTTGAAACAATTGGAATTCTCATCCATTGCTTGTGGGAATGTAAAATAATACAACTGCAGAACTACTTGGAAAAACTGTTTATCATTCTCAAATAAAATTAAACATTGATCTATCCTATGACCAAGTATTTCTCTAACCATATTGCCAAAAGAAAGGAATGTATCTATTCTACAAAAGACTCTTTCAAGAATGTTCATAACAGTTTTATTTACAAAAGCCTCAAACTGGAAACAACCCAAATGTCTTTCAATATTAAAATGGAAAAGCTGTAGTTTCCTACTCAGCAATAAACAAGAAAGAACTACTGATATACACAGCCATGTGAATTAAACAGTGAACATTATTTTGAGCCAAAGAAACCAGAAATGTTAATACTATATCATTCTACTTATATGAGTTTTAAAAATAGATAAAATTAATCTGTGTTGACAGAAATCAGAAAAGAATAGGAGATATTTACAACAAAAAGGACCATCAGGAAACTTCTTGACATGACTGAAATGTTAATCAGGATCAGAATGATGATTAATTGGTCAAAATTGATTAAACTAGGATTTATTAATTTTATACCTTATAAATTAAATCCCATACGATTTAAGCATTAAAAAATGAAAAATCTTATGAAAGCCCTATTATAATAGTTTTAACAACTTTATTGACAAATAAAAATTGTAAAGGGTTAGAAAATAATCATAGGTCTAAGATGATCATGTTAATATGCACAGAAACACAAATCTCAAAGTAGATTTTCTATGTAAAACCAAAGCTAAAACATATAATTGGAGACTGAAGATGTAACTCTGTGGTAGAGCACATGCCTAGAATGCATAAGCTCCTGAATTCAACCCCAGCACCATAAAACAACAAGAATTTATAATTATTCTGTCAACACCTTGTAAAACATTATGTACTATCTTCTACTCTACTCTTGTGTCATCAGTACCAACTGATTTTTCTCATTTATCATTTGATATTTAATTCAGAGCAATACCCAATTCATTAATAGTTTTTCAAAAATATTTATTTGGCACTTAGAAAGCACTTGGCACTACACTAGAGATCAAGATACCCATGAACAAGACAGACACAGTTGTCTTATGAAGCTTAAATTTAAGTAGGATAGACATTTTAAAGTTAACTACATGTTTTTTAAATTGCTATTCTGTATGTAAAATAAGGGAGGAAAAAAAAGCAGGAAAAGCATATAATTTTCCATCAAATATTAAAATTGTTGAGCACAAAAAAGCACTATTAATAGTTATATCTGCACAATAAGCTAGGACTAGCAGAAAAAGAAAAAAAAAAAGGAATGCACAGTCACAGGTGTAGAAAACCAAACAGGCATATAAAGGACAAGACCTAGTTTGATGAATCACCACAGAAGGTCTTGAGAAAGTGACTTCTGAGATCAGCTCTGCAGGTATGGGGATCACTGAGATAAATGAGGGTAAGAGCACACCAGGTAAAAAGAAACAGCATGGGATCAGGGTGAATTGAGAAGAGGCATGGCAAGTTTGAAGAAATCAAACAAGGCCAATGTTATTAAGGTGAAGCACAAGCAGTGGGAAACCTTGAAGGGTTTTGTGCATTAGTGTGACATGACCATGTATTTATTTGTATAAGAAAAATCTAGCTGCTTTGTGATAATGGGCCATAAAAAAAAGGCAGGATAGATGTGGGGACTCCAGTTAGGAAGCTATTTCAGGAGTCATGAAAGAGATACTATTGTCATGGTTTTAAATAGGCTGCAGTATAGATGGAGAAAATGACAGATTTGACATATAATTAGAGTTTGGTGATTTATTAAATATAGATTGTGAAGAAGAGTGATGAATCAAGATGGAAACCTATCTTTATAGCTTATGCAAGAATTACATGTTGTTCTTCCCTATGAATTCTAAAACAGGAATCAACTATGTGAGAAAATGTGGCTACAAAGGCCAGTTATGTGTCCAGTGATAAATTGAATTTGTGGCAGTAGCATTTTACTTGAAAGCTTGTATGCAGTAGAAAAAAAATTAATTGGGGAAACATTGTTTAAACTGTGTAAGTTTTATCTTCCAAATTTATAATGTAGGTATTTATGTAAATTAACTATGTAATATATGTTATAGAAATAGAATTTAGAGATCTTAACTACATTTTACATAATTACTGGTCCCTTACCAAATGAAATTTCTCTCACATTTAAAATATAGTCATAGTCAAAAATATAATGTGTGGCTTTGAGTTCCAAAGTTGGTTCTTAAAACCTATGGTATAGATAAAAGAAATAGATTTTTCAAAGCGCAACAAAGATCAATCTAAAAATATATAGGACTTTGGGAAAAATTAGAAAGCAGAAGAGATCTACAAATTTATCATAGACTACGCATTCATTTCCTAAATAATTATCAAATCTATGGAAACTCTTTGATAATTAGTTTTCCCATCTCTTCTTTCAACAGATATCTAATTCCCCATTATGTGCCAGCCCATGGGTTATGCACTGACTTTTGGATATTGAACAAGATGTATTTTCTACTCTCAAGAAATTTAAAATCTAGCAGCTCAATTCACAATAGCCAAACTATGGAACCAATTTAGATGTCCTTCAACAGATGAATGGATAAAGAGAACGCGATATATATACACAATAGAATATTACTCAGCCTTAAAGAAGAATGAAATCATGGCATTTACAGGTAAATGAATGGAGCTGGAGAATATCATGCTAAGTGAAATAAACCAATCCCCCAAAAACAAAAGGCCAGGTATTTTCTCTGATATGCAGATACTAATTCACAATAAGGGAGTGGGGCTAGAAAAAAAATAGAATTACTCTGGTAAAGGGAGGAGCAGGTATGGGGGAAGGAAAGATAATAGAATGAATCGGACATTGTTACCCTTTGTACATATATGATTAAACAACATGTATAACAAGAGAATAGGAAGTTTTATTCCATGTATGTAAGATGTGTCAAATGTATTCTACTGTCATGTATAACTAATTAGAACAAAAAAAGTCCTGTCATCAATTAAGACACACACACACACACAAAGAGAGAGAGAGAGGGGGAGAGGAATGAATTTATTCCCTGGGTGCATACTGAAATCACTACAAAACTAATTAAATCAAAGTCTCTCAAGGAGAGACCAAGTCATTAATATGTACAACTAGGATTAAAACTCTTTATTATAAAAATGTAATACTGTTGTTTTTAATAATGCAAATATAGCTATTTTGGATGGGAAAATTTAAAATTCTAAAAAAAGATCTAGTAATAGAGGCGGAAAAGCAAAGAGGCAATTTCAATGCAATTGTGTAATTATTAGCAATTATTCATTATCTTTCTTACCCTTTTCATCTTTGTTTTTCAAAAAAAAAAAAAAAGGCACACTTGGGAGGCACCATATTAGTACCTAAAAATCCAAATGACTATAATGGGCTCCAAACAGGTCAACCAAGTGAGCAATGTCTTATACATTATCTCTCAGACAGCTGAAACTCATTAGTTTTCTTGGGCAGTCCCTTAAAATAATGTTCTCCACCCAAACATGAACAACAGTAGGTCCTGACCTTCATCAGAAAACAGACAACCAAATGTCCTATATGTTATCCATCTGTGGTATTCACTACGACAACAAGAACCACTTCAAAAAATAATATGTGGCATTTGATAAAATAAAAGGTGCTGAAGGGAAGAGACCATGGGTTCAGTGAAATTAGATCCAGCTGTGAAGAACTCAGGCCAGGGCTATCTGTAAATCGCTTTTTTACCCTTCCCTGTACATTATAGCAATCTACTGCAGATCACAAGAACATGGCCAAAAACCATATGTTTGGCATCATGAGGACAGCATCTGGTATTTTTTAAGATACAACTAAAATCGTTGAAAACACAATAAAACAACTGTCATTCACTTAATGCTTATGCTTATATGTTAGCCCATGGATAGTTTTATGACAAATAAACAGTTGAATGAAGTCTCAGTTTAGTCACCTTCCTTTAAACATTTCTTGCCTTAGTGAGTTACATTTTCCTTTTGGCTTGGTAAAGCATCCATGTGTGTGCACACTTGCACATGTATGCGTACATGCTACTGTTGATTGTGAAACACTGCAGTGTAAGCAGAATGCAACTGTCTTTCAAAGTGAATTCAGCCAAGTAGTCTACAGGGTCATAAATATCATTTACACTCAGTTCTGCTTACTAGGTCAGTAGGGTTCCTGCTAATATGTTTTATGTCCAGAATTCAGGCTTACATTGGAGTAGAAAGGGAGATACACAGTTGGTACTTACAAAAGCAGATACAGGCAGTGTTGCGGACCCCTCTGAATTACATACTATTATTCTAGACCAAGCCTACCCTCTGATTTGGAAACCAACCTAGACATTTTTACAAGGGTTTATACTAATAATTGACAGCTCCAGAGCAGTTTATGTGAACCCAGAAATACTCAGAAGCTAGAAACTTTTTGGTTCTTAGTTTAGATTGGTTGTTAGACAATGGATTTCTGGGTTGAATAAATAATTATTCTGACTTAATTCATGTTTTCTTTGCATCTGCCCATACAATAATCCTATTACGCTTAAAATTCTAAGATGCAGTTCATGTTTGCTTTCTGTCTTCAGACACTAATTCAGAAAAGAATAAGAATACTAATTGCCTTTGAAAAGTCTAAGGATATTATTATATAGTGACTATGGCAAAGTTATTCGGATGGTCTCTTAAAATTTTAATTAGAAAAGTAAGATTTTTTAAAAAAAGCTTCTGCCTCTGTAACATTTCCATAGAATTTTCAAAATCAAGGTACTCCAGATATAAAACACAAAATTTATATTTATTTGATCATCCAAACTACTTTTTCATTCTCCAGAGTTTAAATTTTTCCATTTTCCCTGTGATTTATTTGGGGGTGGGTGGGGGCAGGGTGGGGGAGGTGGGGATAAGTAGCCAGAATCTGACTTGGACTGGATTCAAGGATTTCATATTCAACAAAACAGCCAAACAGACTATGATAAAGATAACTGGGAGCAAATATAACCAAAAAAATGGAGGACATAAAAATTTTTCAGTAAAAAGTAGAAAGGATTGAAATCTATTTATAAAGAAAAAAACTAAAATATTCATCTCATTAATTTAGTTAACATGTAGCCAATATGAAGGATTTATACTCTAGATTTATTTTCACTAAACACTAAGTTCCTTACAGTAGCTCATCTCTAAATAAATCAAAATCATTTAAAAATGTAATTTACATGTAGTAAATTATTAGTAATTGTTTAAGATTAATGATCATGTTTAATGGTATTACTGCATAGATCAAATTCCAAAAAGCCTGCTTTATTAAAGTGCAGAATGTCATTTTAATTATGTTGCTTCCCACCTTTACATTCCTATGCTATTTTGTTTATAACCAACCATAGTACTTATCAAGATGGACTATAATTACTATAACCATACTATGAATTCTTCTAGTATCAAGGCCATATTTTATTCATCTTTGTGCTCCTAGTACCTACCTGGAAGAAAGTGACTAGAAAAAGAAAAGAAAAAGAGAGTGTTAAGTGAAGAATAACTATTCAAAAGCAAAAGGAAATGTGAGTCAATTTGGAAATTATTTCTCTAGTGTACTCTAACAATTTCATCTCTTTAAAGAAATAAACCCTAATATGTCCCTATTCATATAACATAAACCCATATGAATGGCAAAAGACACAATATACAGAAAAATGCTAATAATGAATCCAAAGATCAGTGGAAACTGACTAATGGAACTCATGATCCTGCCATAATCAAATAGTTCTCACATGTTTAATAGGGCATTTTGCTGACAGCTCAGCCACTGTTAGTTTGGGTAAAGAATGGGACATAGCAGCATATTAACAACACTCCCATCACAAAGATTTTCTTTCCATTGATAATCATGGGGAGTTTGTTTTATAACTAAGGGACAATGAAACAGACTGATTAAAGAAGAAGAAGACCTTTGTTTTCCACCTGACCATGTCAATTGAATTTGAGTTCTTGAATGGTACAAGGCTAAACAAAAATGATTGAACTTAATGTAGATCATGTGCATATTTAAAAAACAAATTGTACCAGTTTAAAATGATAAATAATTGCTTCTAATCCTGAATCTCACTTCCAGAAGCAGTCACTTTTACCTTTAACAAAATTCCATATTTCAGAAGAATGCATTTATACTGCTATTTATGAATTTTAGGCATTACCAACTGAATTCTGGTTATAAAAATATTTAGCTTACTTACAGAACTCTAATCTCTTCTCTTTAACAAACTGAATTAGCAATATTTAGTTCTTAAGTAAACTTTAGGTAATATACATCTTCATTTATTTCTTGTTTCATCAACCAAAAGATAGTATGTCTTACATTCTGACATTATAACAAATTATCTCCCCTAAACTACTGCTCACCTCTCTTCTTCCTCTACCTCAAAAATCTGTCAAATAAACTTGTCAAGGTTAGAAACTTTTTTTAAGTTTAAATATATCTTGCCTTGCCTGTAACATGATTCTAAAAGTTGAAAATAAATAATTTTATTATATTATTATATGTGAATATTATTCACTACAGAAGCAATAATATAATATGATTTATATTTCCTTTCTTGTGCATCATTTCTATTTTTCATGGCACTTGCAACTGCCTTTACTTACACTATTATCTCTACTTCACACTATAATTTTCCAAATGCAAGATTGAATACATTATTTCACTTTTTTCCCTGCTATATTTCTAATCACAGTGGAATTTATAAAAAAAAAAAAGGATAGTTAAAAGATACAGGTGCAGTGACACACACCTCTAATTCTAGCAGCTCAGCAGGCTGGGTCAGGAGACAGGCAAGTTCAGATAGTCTTAGCAACATAACAAGACCCTAAGCAACTTGGCAAGACCCCATCTCAAAATCAAATATTTTAAAAGAAGGGCTGGGGACGTAGCTCAGTGGTTAATGATTCCTAGATTTAATCCCCAGTACTAAAAAATTTACATAAAGAAATAACAAATATCCACACCATTGGTCTGAATAAACAAATGAACATATAAAATGATACATTCTACTTGAAAATTTGTATAAAAATAAAAATACTTGAAAATATACACACTAACATTATTACCTATAAATTGTAAATTACCTATAATTTATATATTATAGGGGTTGAATTTTATTTGTAAAGAAAAAAGTACATTTAAAAAAATCACATGCTTTGGAGTCATGCCTCCTGAGATCAAGTCTCA
Organism: Marmota monax; assembly: GCF_021218885.2. Lineage (NCBI taxonomy): Eukaryota > Metazoa > Chordata > Mammalia > Rodentia > Sciuridae > Marmota > Marmota monax. The sequence goes on from NW_026693558.1 coordinate 550,766, forward strand.
GTTCACCTGTTATTCCAGATCTCTGTGTCTTATTTGTGAAATGGTGGTGTTAATAACATTTATTTTAAAGGCTGTTGGGAAAATCAATTAAAACAATGAATATATAGAAGGGATTTGGAATGCACTTGGAAATATTAAGTGCTATTTTGATTTTCTAAATAATCTGTAATTAATATGTATTATGATTGCGGTCAGAAACAAAAACTTTAAAACCTGTAAAATCAATCATGTTAGTTGTGGAAAATCTAGAATGAATATAGAATCATAATTATATTGATACCACTACTAATTTTAAATCTTTATCTAAATCCTTAGACAACTAAATGTCAAATAATCAGATTCTCTTTTTAGATAAGGAAGATCCCTGAGCAGGATAGAGAACCACAGAAGTTTTAATCTATTTTAAGGGTGGGCACTTGCATGAATATTCTGAGTGGGGTCAAGAAAGAAGCAGGAAGCCAGGTTGTGGGTACAATGATTCCTGGGGACTAGAGAGGATGGAACAGGAAGGTGGAGGAGCATGTACTAGGTTGTATCAAATGCAGCAGTTTGATAAAACACCGAATATAAAATTCGGCCAACTACTCAGACATCACCAATAAAAAGGGCAAATCAAAGGAAAAGACCCTAGAGCTAAGCACTCAATAGGGCTTTGGAAGGACAGTCAAAAGAAAAGATTAGAAGTAGGGGGATGGGGGGGGCAAAGATGAATGCAGTTTTTGCACCAATAATAACCCTTTGACAACTCTAACAGTTTTTGCCAAACAAGAAGCCTACAGAGATGGTAGTCTGCAAGGTAGCCAGCAAAAAACTCAAGTCAGCTTTTGAAATAATTTTGCTTTAATCATTTCAACTTAGTAATAATTTGAGTAAAATAAATGTCGGAAACATTGTAAAGCTTATTATCTACTAACCATCCATCCGGTTAACCCTAATATTTGTGAGTCCTAGAGCAAGAATACAAATGAAGGTCAACATATTCTATATATTTAAATGTTACAAATAGAGACAACTTTCAGGTGAAATATATTCTCTTTTCCTAGTTTGACAAATATTATTTCACAACAGGAAGATAAAATGTGTAGAGCTATGCTTTTCCATATTTGACTGAAAGCAAAATATTAGAAACAACTAAATTTAATAAGTTAATATTCTGGTATAAATGGTCTATTGATGGACTGAAGATTAAAGACCTGTATATCCATAAATTATTTTTTAAACATTATCATTTTTATCATCATTTTAGCAAAATCACTTATTACATTGCTATTAAGATTTTCAGTCTGTTATAAAAAAACAATCATTTAAGAATTTAAAATAAAATATAATCATAAATACATATAAACTATGAATATATTTTTAAAAACACTTTTTTTATATGGTACTGGTTATTATACCCAAGGCCCTATACCACCAAGCTACATCCCCAGTCCTTTTGTTTTTTAAGATAGGGTCTCACTAAATTGCAGAGGCTGGCCTTGAATTTGCAATCCTTCTTCCTCAGCTCCTTAGTTTCTGGGATTATAGGCATGCACCACCATGCCAGGCTTCAAAAACATTTTCTTATAATATATTAAAAATTTATTATTGGAAATTAAGGGTAAAAAACAAATTGTAATTCATATAGAATTTTAAATATAATTTAAATAATGCTTAATTTTTATATTTTTTGAAAATTTAATGAATATATTAACCATTTAACAAAAAATAAAACAATTAGTAATTCTAACATTCACTGTCCATCTAATTATCAACTAATATCATGTTTTAGGTATAGTTCATTCATACCTACACATGTAAAAACTGAAGTGAAATATAAATTCTAAATATTCCAAAATCTTCTTCAGGTACTCCATGTACATATTATAAATACTGTGATAATGTATGATTACTTTCAGAATCAGAAATTAGAATAGAAGTTTTAAAATGTTAGGCAATTTGACAAATGAAACTGTTAACAAGAATTTTACTGCATTCATGCTAAGAAATATTTAACAAATTAATTTTACTACCTAAATAGTTCTTCCACTGGAATGTTTCCTACACCTTGAAACAATATCATTTCTAAAGAACAACAACACAATTCGGAATTCTTCATATTCATATAGTGTTGCTTTGTTTTAAGAACACAGAATAAAAGGTCTCAATACTGTCAGCTAAATTCATAATATCAGGATAGATCAGTTAATCTGGAAGAAAGTACTTCAGTTCTATGACAGCCTTATTCCAGCTTCAGGTTGGACTTTTGCTCTTTCTCTCTTTAACCTGAGCTTAAATCACCTTCTGATCTCTGTTCTAAATTAGAGTTGTACCCAAGCATTTCTTCTGGCAATGAGTCATTTCAATCACAATCTTTAGGGGTTGATGGCACAATCTGGACAGTGGGTCATTTTGAACTGATAATGAAACTAGGTTCAGTTCATCAGCTGCTAAGCCTTGATTAAAATATTTAAATACCTCAAAATTTTGGACAATTTATAGGGACTTTATAAAAAGAAATGAACATAAATTATTACAACAAAGCGAAACAGTTTTGGAAAAATGCCCTTTATAACTGTCAAAGATTATAGTTTTCATTGAAGTTTCATTGAATTATACTTTTTTAAAATTTTTCTCTCTCCAGAACTGAGAGCCTAGGTAATTATATAAGCATGTCATCTCATTTAATGACAGCATTGAGTTTACCAATTACACATAAATATTGTATTTGTACAACTGGAAACTATTTGCAACAAGTTTGACGTATACAACAATACTAAGCTTGGTACTAATAAATATTAGTAAAATATTGGATGGAATTCAAATACATTGGTTAGAATAAACCAGTGTAGGCTTCAGGAGAAGGAGAGCGTTAGTTAGTAATATAATGAAAATTAAGACATTACATTCATCTAACAGGCCAGTCTAACAGCACTGGAAGTCAAAATCTTTCCTTTATTCTCAAAGCATATAAAATGTTAGCTTCATGCTCAAGAATAGTAAGAATTCCTCTAGTGTTCTTGTACGAAATTTAATCATTTTCCATGAAGGAACACCTTGTAAGAAGAAAATGATAGCTCCACCTCATAATTTAAAATTTAATCATATAATTTTTCAATAAAAGAAAAAATTATTTCCTGAGATTATGGAAATTTCCATTATAAGTTTCATGCACTTGGGTTCCTTGGCAACAGAAACTCTTAGCTGTATAGTATAGGTACCTCACAGAAAGGATGTAGTACAAGACTTATGTTCCACCTCTGCTGTTGAGTGGATTTGTTAACATAACTGATTTGTTTTTAAACATTAACTTTTAAAAACTTTTTAAATCTCAATAAGTAAGAATTAACAGTTTTGTAACTGGTATAAGAACACCAGATACTGACGTGTCAATTGTTTATCTGCAAAAAAAAAAAGCAAGAAAGAAAGAAAAAGAAAAATGTTGACTAAGACATAACCATATAACGTAGAAAAATTAAAAGTTTATTTCTTCTACATGTAATATAAGGTTAAATTCTTTGAATTTCTATATTCATACAATGCATTTTCATTTACAGTGAAATGCTTCTTCTTTATTCAGACTTATTTATACATGACCTTTCTCCATAAAGAATATAAGGTAAATTTTCTTTTTCTAAAGAGTGCTGCTATGGTTATCAGGAATATTTTCAGATTGTTATATAAATATTCTATGCACACCGCCTTTATCCTCCTCCTCTGGACTTTAGATTCATACCCAGGATACAAGATTAATTACATTCCCTGTTTTATGTACCCAATGTGCTCTGGGCAATATATCACAGTAAGAATGAGTCCTGAAGCAGTATGATAAAATCTCTCACCATCATACCTTTACCTTATTCAGGGATGAAGTGTTAAAGGGCAGTACATTGTGTTTTGATTTGTTGCTATCTACAATGGCTGAAATAAAGGTAATACTAGAGAGAAACTCTAGGGACATTTTAACTTTAATAGCTATTACATGTGGGGTTATAGCCAAGTGTAAAACTACTAAAATGGAGGTGCTGTGCCATGGTTTTATGGTACTATACAACAATTATCTGGGAATTGCATCCATACTGGAAAACTCCACAAGTGATCAATCATACTCTTCAGAAGAAAAATAGCAAATGAATGTACAAGATTGCATCTGTGCAGGGAGTCACTGGGAGCCAATTGAAAGATGCTTGAGTTGCAAAAAGCACAAAATAATCAGAAATCTCAATTATCATCTATGCAAACTCACTCCTACCTTCACTGTACCAGGTCAACAATTAGATGTGTTGGTTGAAAAGCTAAGCTTGTTTTCTTAAAACCAAAGGATAAGATAATTTGTAGCACTCAGACCCCAAGGGCACTGGATAGAGTCAAGCTGTAGCTAATTTGGATTTTTAAAGATGGGAGAACATCCTCTGGTAATTTTATACCAGTTCCCCTTTTGAAGGAGTTCTTAAGCAAATGTTTACCTTGTCATCATGTGTAACTTGGGCAATATGTTCTGAGTATTATGGGGTTATGTGCTCCCACTGTGAGTTATTCACAAAATTTCCCTCTAGTTGTTGTGCAAAGCAAGTTACTCTGAAGGTTCTCCAACGTTCTGGTTGACTTGTATTTGGAATAAGTCTTTTGTTGTTATTTGCTCTTTGACAAGAGGGACTGGAAATTGTCTGGACTTTGGAACAGACTTTGTGATGTTTGGACAGTGTTCTCAAAGTAAGTGGTGTATTAGCATGTGGTTTACTTATGCAAAACAAGCCAAAACATGGTTTGAAAGTACATTTCTTAAGAGTTTTGAGTGTTTTTGAGAAAAGCCCTTAAAAGCCCAATGTGGTACAACAGACTCACTCTAGCTAAAACATCTAGCAAGGTACTTAACTATGGCCTTTTGTAATCTGAGTTTAGCAATGCTGCAAAAACAGCTTCTTCTCTTTCCACACATATGAAGTACAAAAGTATAACTTATTTCAGAACCACATCTTGAAAATTAATTAGTGATGCCACCTGCCTGCTACTACATGTTTCCAAGGTATAGCATTAAGTTTTTAAACAGCAGAAACACAAATCCAACTCAATTCTATAGTGACTAGCTCAACTTTTTCTTTTTTTTTTTTTTTTTTTTTTAAAGAAGAATATTGTTTTTAATGATACACCAATGAAGAGAGGAAAGGAGTGGCAAAAAATGGGAAAAGGTGAAAAGTACTTGCTTTAGCCATCTATCCATTTCAGCCCCAACTCTAACCCATAGTCACTGACCCAATATGGTAACTTACAAAAATTAAATACATGTCTTGTGGTTTTTCATAGGTTTTATGTGTTAACTGTGTACCAGGTGTTATGCTGAATCCTTTACGTATATCAACAAAGGCATTTGACTATTTGCTTTTAGAAAAACTCTGACCTAATAATGACTGACTGGAAGATGAAATGCAAAGACATGGCCCTTATGGGAGGCTCTTTTTTCACTTGGGCATGGTTATCTTCTGTCTCACTGTTGAATTTTGCAGCAGTGGAAATTGAATCAAATCAATGTTTAAGTCAGAACTCTTGAATACTGTTTTGTGAGGGGAAGTAAATATTTTCCAGTATTATTTACCAACTGTATGGCTTAAAGTAAATTAATCTAACACTTGTTTCTATCATACTTAGATACTTTGAACTTTAGAAAAATTAGGTTAAATGGTTAGAACTTTAGTAACTGTCTCTAACATTGTCTGATCAGGATTCTAATCTTGGCTAAAGATAATCATCATGGGGTGTGTGGAAAGGTGCCTATTCGTATTTATTATTTCAAATGGAAGCAGACATGGGAAAGTCTTAAATATACATACCAAAATTGAGAATATGATTTTTGCCCCTGGGGGAAAACATGCCTGTGATTATCTTTGTGGGAAGAATCTGAAACTCGGAATTAGCATTAATTTGCCCAATTTGGTCGAATCATTTTTATTGCACTTTAAAATATTTTCAGTTGTAAAAGAATTTTGAGTGGTGTTATATTTTCTGCACACACAGATACATAATCTAGGCTGGTCTAGAAAAATAACTGAATAAAGAAAATGTCAGCGGCTCAGGAGACTAAGGCAGGAGAAATGCAAGTTCAAAGCCAGCCTTAGCAACTTAGGGACGTCCTAAACAACTTAGTGAAACCCTGTTTCAAAATAAAAATGGTCTGGGGATGTTGCTCAGTTATTAAGCACCCCTTGGTTCAACTTTTTCTTTTATAATGGGAGGTTGGGGAGTAGGTAAGCTGCTAAATATATTAGAGGATGCACATTTTCATTTAAAAAATCCACACTTTTCCTTAAGTTGTATTTCTGTAGCCATCTATACAACTCCAGTTGGAAAACAGCAGTATAATAAATTTGATGCCCTTTGAAAATAGGGGTCTGTGTCAAAGGGCTCTTCTCCCCAATATGCATCCCCCCAAGTCTCCCTACACCACTAGGGGAAAAACACTGCATTATTTTATTCTAGCTCTATTACTAAGTCCCAGAATCTAAAAATAAAATAAAATTTAATTAATGATTTAATTGATATGCTATGAGTTGTTCACCTACAAAAACAGAACATCATCCTTACCTAAATACGTATATACACAGGCTGAACTGTGTACATAGGATAAATTTATCACATTCTGGATGTCAATTGTGAAACAAAGCACCTACCACTCCCCATGCTGGAGTACTGTACTGCCACCAACAGTACAAGACACTTCTGCATGCTCATCTCTTTTATCAACCAAAGGCACATTATTCACCACACAGAACACTATTCTGTTGCCAAATCCAGTGATTAAGGAAAAGTATTATGTGACCTTTGGTTTGTCCCTAGGGAAAATTCAAGTATTATAATAATAGAGCTTAAAAAAGTTATTTGTGTGACAAACTTAGCCACAGAAATTCTGACAAATGTGTATTTCTAAGAAATGCCCAGTTCCGGTTCTAGGACTTCAGCTGCAGCATTTGCTCTGGTTTTCTTTTCCTGGCTACCCCTAGCTCCTGCACTGTCAGCCCTACCCCTGAGTTGCTACCTCTAAATATTAATGACTAGAATGACAAGAAAGGCTACTGTAACTAATGCCACAATGTAATTTTTTTACTAGGTTTGTCCCCTTAAACAGTACAACACTAGAGAGAGCAGGAATAACAAGCCAGGAACATGTTTATCTTAAGATGCCCATTCCAATCCAGGAAGACAATAAGCTATCTTGCACATTTTTTCATCTAGGTCCCAAGCATTAATCTGAGATATGAAAGGTACTAGGAAAGCATATTTTTTTCAGCTATGCACCAGGGATGAAGACTAACAGCTTGTGAAAATCCTTTCTCTCTTTTCTCCACATTTGTATTTTCATTCATTCATTAATTTACTCATTTACTCTGAACCCTAAACTCAGCCAAATAAAAACTGGCTCATTGGTGGAACCCAGTAAATATCAGTCGAATGAATGAGTGTTATAAAAAGCTTTGGAATAAAATTAATAGAATTAATAGTTGAAGAATTTGTGGAGTAAAGACAACTTGGGAAGTGAGTGGGAATACTCACTTCTACAGATAACTAGGAGTGTCTTCTAAAAAAGAAATTTTATTTATCTAGAGCACAAAAATGCCAATGTGTAGATTTAACAGGAACTTCCAGCCTAATAAAAAACTTTCAATACTATAGCAGTTATATTTCAATGGATTTCCTTATATCAAGTTATTCATATAGCAAATAATCAAGAAAGGTACAAACAGAATAAATGAAATTATTATTGTATATCTGTAGTTGTTAAATTTGAAAGTAGAGGAAGTTGTAATGGTTTGCTCTATTCAGCTCTGACTCTAGATTTTATTTCACACTACACTTATCCATCAAAAGGTCAAGAATTGTTCACAAAAAAATACTTATTGTAACTCTCTAAGCTGTCAGGTGTCACCTCAGTGCCGTTGTACATGATCTCAGTTGCCATGAACCTGCATTCTACCAAGCTTAATTATCTAGGAAGCAAGTCAAATCATTTCTATGTCTATCTTTTCTTATTTTTTTGATATAGAAATAAGCTGCATTGATATGGCAATGTTCAACTATGAGAAAAAAAATCTCAAACCTGATGAGAGCCAATAGAAAATTCTCCCAAATCAATTTTATAATCTTATTTCTAAATTCATTATGGTACAATTTTAAAGATCTACTGACTTCACTATTGTTAAAGATCATGCTGCTGGTTTAGCATTGCATCAGCCTTTAGAAACATCTACTTTCTATGTATTTTCTTTACTTCTTTCTACATAATTTGAAAGTAGCAGCACAAGCTCTTATAACTATTCGTCAAAGTTTCATTATTATAATTATTACACCAATGATATTATTCTCCCACCTATACGTTTTTGCATATATTACTCTTATTACAGAGAATCTGATAATTCTCTACTCACCCCCCATTCCTGCTATCTATATTCAGTTATTATGAGTCAGAAAATAACCCTAGATGATTTTTGGAGACTACTTCTGTCACCCAAATTCAGAGAATTCTCTATTCTTAGAACTCTCAAAGCAACTGAGGCCCGATTAGGAGCTTAGTGTGGTAGGTATTCTCCAAAGAAAGCCTTCAAAAATGCCTCCACTGCCATCTGCTGTTCTCCACATCAGACGTGGAGCTTATGGCCCATCCCACCCTCCTTGAATCAGGGTTGATCTTGTGGCTGCTTTGACCAAGAGAATGTGGTGAAAGTGGATATTCTGGGAGTACTAAAAACTTTGACTTCCTGATTCTTAGAGGCCAAGAGTCTGAAAATTAAGAATCGCCTATTATTTAACTAACTGTTTCATCAATGAAAGCACCTAGTACATTTGACAGGGCATCATCCAGAATTCCAGACCTTAGGTCTAGTACCAAATGCCTCATAGAGTGCTATCACCCTAGATTTAGTTTGGATTTTGTTTGGGTCTTGAATGTCCCCCAAATGTCTATGCTAGCACTAAATCTAGTGTGCATTTTCAACATGACTGTCAAACTCTTGGAGTTAAGAAGCAATGGAGTGAGAATAAAACAACTGTGTGCTACATTGTTCCTGGAACAGCACCCTAAAGAAAAAAAAAAGACATTGTTAAGCAGAATTTGAAATGGTCCATTTTGGTGCTGAGATACAAAAAAACAAATTCTATGTAACATTAATATCTGTACACTAAAATTAGAAAGTCCAAGAAACTCTCTAAGAAAGTTACAAATTGGACATCAGGTTTTGTTTATAGCCAATCTATCTATCTATCTACCTATCTATCTATCTACCTACTTATCTATCTATCTGGTATTGGGAAATAAACCCAGGGACACTTAACCACCGAGTCACACCCCCAACCCTTTGTATTAGGGACTTGCTAAGTTGCTGAGACTTGCCTTGAACGTGTGATCCTCCTGACTCAGCCTCCCAAATCACTGGAACAACAGGCTTGTGCCACCATGCCTGCCCAGCCAACTAATTTTTGAGAAAGGGACCAAAAGCCCACAATGCAGAAAGACTAGTTTTTTAAATAAGTAGTGCCAAGAAAACTGGATATCCATATGCAGAGAATGTAACTAGACCCCGTTACTCAATAGTTACAAATAATATCTCAAAATGGGTTATAGACATTAGTAATAATAAGACCTGAAAATATGAAACTACTCAAAGAAAACAGGTAAAATAGTTCAAGACATTGACTTTAACCAATAGTTTTGCACACACACATACATACACACACACACACATACACACGAAACGAAAGCAAAAATTGACAAATAGGATAATACCAAACTAAAAAACTTCCTCACAGTAAAATAATCAATAGAGCCAAGAGAAAATCTAGAAAATGAGACGCTAATCAAATTCTAAATCTAACAAGGGGTTGATAGTTAAAATCTATAAGGAACTCAAACAACTCAGTATTAACAAATAGTCTGATTTTAAAATGAGCTAGACATGAATAGACACATCTCAAAAGAAGACATATAGCTTACAAACATAAAAAAAATGTTCAACATCAATAACCATCAAGAAACAAATATCACAACCACAACAGTGTGCCTCCTCACCCCAGTTAGCATGGCTATTACCAAAAAAGACAAAAAATTAATTGCTGGCAAGGATACAAAGATCTCGCAAAAAAAAACGGTTTGTGGGAAACATAAATTAGTATACATACTAAAGAAATGAAGTCCCCATGATAAGGAGATACCTACCTGGACATCAGTTTTAATCTAACCTGCACAGATACAGGAAATTTAACAAATTTGAGTTCCTTTTGGATGGAGAGGTTGATGGGAGATATCCTTGAATGAGTTCACTTTGATCTATTCTACTACATGAGATGAGATTTCATAAAGGCCTATGTGCTGCAACTGGAATTGTACTTGATGAGTTCAGAACCAAAGGTTCATGCTAATTACAAACAGAAATATGAGAAAATTTTGAAAAATATCATACTGAGAAAGAGAACATAACTGAGTCATGGCTAGGGCATGTCACTAAAATTGTCCAAAAATCTCAAGAAAAATACCAGATTTGGGGGGCTGGGGCTGGGGCTCAGTAGTGGGGTGCTTGCCTAGCATGCGTGAGGCACTGGGTTTGATCCTCAGCACTACATAAAAATAAACAAATAAAATAAAGGCCTTCTGTCCATCTACAACTCCAAAACATAAAAAAAAGAAAGAAACACCAGATTTTAAGTCTTCAAATGGACTCATGTACCTAAAAAATGCTGTATTTAACATAAGTAAAGCAGGCCAAAGAGGAGTGACTCAAAGAATATGTCCTCATCTAAAGGGAGGACATATCTTCTACTTATATCCGACTCATTGTGGATGTTTTATTGAAGCCAGAAATTAAATTGGCATATCAAAGTTAATTTTAAATGTTATAAACTAATTAAAAAATAAAAACTTTATGTAGGCTAAATAAAATTTATCTTCAGGCCAAACAGTACCTGAACTGCCAGTTTATGGTCCATTCCATGATAGATAGCCGGCTGATGAAATCCTTTCACAAATCTAAACAGAAAACACTTCCTAAGCTTATCTACTTGCTGTCCAGAACTCAATATAAAAATCACAGATTCTCTTCACTTGGCAGTATACTGTTTCTGTCTAGGCAGTGCTGCTGATTCACTAAAACAGAAATCTTGGTGGTTGTGAGTACACAAAGAATCCTCAAACTGAGACTTTACAGACCTAAGCCATCTTTCTCTCAAACTATTTTTCTATGTTAACTAGAAATATATTTTCAAGATAAAATTTAAGTATACAAGCCAAAACTGTTTCACAAAGTCCACACAAGAAATATCTTTGGAAGAACTTCTATCTTTCAGCAATTTGAATCTTCACTGAAAAATCTCTTTTCAGTACAAATAATTTTTATAGAAAGTTACAGATCATGGGGAAAATTTAGAATAGAGGAGGACATAGGAAGAAGAATTAAGTGTAACAGGTTTTTTAAAATGTTGATCATAAAATGGCTTCTCTCCTCCAATGCTCCAATACAAATGAATTTTAAAGTATTAGGGGTGCTGAAGTGATATAATCAATGTGGTTCATGAACTTGAGACAATATGAGTTAGGGTTCTAACCCAAATAATAGAACATGCTTTATGTTAGCTTTCTCAAAAGCCATTGTCTTTATTTCTTTTAAGAGTTAGAGGCTAGAAACAATTTCCTTCATATGCTTAATTTATATAGGAAGTAAATGAAACCACTTTTTGCTTAAGTGTAATTTGTGGCAGAATCAAAACATTCATCCAGATTTCCTTGCAGCAACGTTCTTTCCTTTGGATTTTCTTATTTCTAGAAGGCCATGAATGCACATTTATGAACATTGCTATTGTAATGCCAAATTTGTGGGACCCCAATAGACTTCCAGGAACCAAATCTGATGCAATCACACAAGAGTCTTTATTGCAAGCTTGAGCCTGGACTCACAACCATTTCCAATGCAGTGGTCCCTAGGAGTGAGTCCCGGTCCTTTGTTCAGTGAGATTTTATAGGTTTTTTGGGGATACTCTATGCGTCACAACACCACACAGCAAATCATTTCACACAACAAGGTGGATAGGGGTGGTTGGTTAGTACAAGAGGGGGATTCATTTGTACTGATTGGTTTAAGTCACGAGAGGTGTACGTGCTAAACTACATGGTTTCCTAACATGTTATCAACCACCATAAACTATGGGGGGGGGGGTCATCTGGCATCCCAGGTATTTTTCTTGTCTCATGCTGATTGGGGGTTGCTATGGGGCCTCACCTAGCCTGAGTCAGGGACACCTGACAGCAGATCTCTCCTGTTATTTGCAACCAAATAACTCAGCAGGGTGGGTATGTGCCTTGGAGTGCTCTGTGGGTTTTTCCAAGGACAAGGGTCATACCCCCTTCCTTGGACAGGCTTTGCTCTGAAGTAGAGGCTGGTTCTCAAAAATGGAGTCACATCAGTTTCTCACTATTGGCCGTGTGTTATTGGGAAGCAGCCAGTGCCTCCTTAGGGGGTTCTTCTTCCTGCCAAGAAGCATGTAAGCCACCTAAGAAATTAAAGTCTAGAATAATTTAATGAAGAACAAAAACCAAAGTTGGAAAGATAATTTCAAAAGATGGAGCCTTGATAGGTACAGTTGCACAGAAGCTGAAGCCAGACAATTAGAAAATGGATTCCATGGTTTATTTAAGGGGGTACATCAAAGGCAGGGATAATATTTCAGGGGTGGAGTCTTGCTTCAGGATGTCTTGCAGTTGCAGGTTGATTGGCATCTTGGCAGGTCACAGGGTTCTCAGAGAGGCCGTGCAGCTATAGCAGGTCACTCCATCTCTAGCGCTGTGTGGGACCTTTGGCAGAGCTTTGATAAGGGTTCACAATTTGTCTGGGCAGTCAAGCAGAGGAAATATCCACTGGAAGTTCCCAGACATCAGATTCTCTTATTCATTAGGCTGCAGTGTGCAATGTAATCCACACCAGCCCATGGATGGCTCTGGACAATGTACAGCTGGATGAATTGATGATTTCCCTTCATCATGGTCTGTCAGTTCAAACTCTAATGGTTGTTTTGGAAATTAAATAAAAATATGTATATGGGCTTTGAGGAATTAAAGAATTAGCAGCTCTTTCCTTAGAAGTAAAATAAGGATATAAAATTCAAATAAAATAAAAGACAGCACAAGTGCTATCACATGTGAAAGCTTTCAGAATGAAAATGGAGTCACTTTTGTTAAATCCTAACCAAAAATAGATAAACAACCAGGAAGTGACAATGTGGGAGATCTCAAGCATATAACCTAATGACAAGAACTATATATAAAAGACCATGCTAGAACCATAATCCTAGTGCAAAAAGACCACTACAATCTTATGCAAAAAAATGCTTCTGAAAGAATGTCTACCCAACCACTATTTAATCTTGGATGGATGCCAACCTTGTTATTGATCCTTGTAGACAAAGATTATGTTTCAAATATCTTATATAATTCTCATTTAACCTTTAAATATTTCCTGATCTCTACCTCTTTGATTAACCAATAATATAATATAGCATGTTTTTTTTTTCCCATTGCAATGCTAGCTGTGCTATTCCCAAGTAAACTTAATATTTAGAAAATTTCTCTGATTGTTATTTAGGTGACATATCTAGTTTCCAGAGAGAAACCTGAAGCAAAGCGAAGTTCAGAGGAAATAGAACGTACCTAGAACCAAGTATATCAACATTGAGCTTTTTCCACTTTGTTTCCATGGCTCAACTTTTTCTGCTCTAGTGAGTCTTCTCTCAAGTCAAGCTCACTTCTTTGTAGAGGATTCCTGCTGCCTTTATTTGGATCTGGTCCAAATAAAGAATGTTGAATAACTTTTGGAGACTCAAAAAGTCTTGTCTTTTCTGACAAACCCTTTACAGTATAAAAACACTGTCCTTTCATGAAGTCTTAGTACTCAGATTTCCACAGAATTTACATTCTGTGAGAACTTCATATGATTCCATGAGCCTAGTTTACTATTTTATTTGGTGTGCAAGCCTAATTTAAAATTGTTATAAACATCTTGATTTTGGTTTCATTTTGCTTTAGTTACATGCACTTATAAATGATTTGACTTTTATTTATTTTGTTTATCATTTCTTGTTTCTGAACTTCATTCAAGGGCAAAAATAAAAATTCAGTAATGAGCATGAGAAGGCCAATTAAAAGTTACCAGGCAGTGCCCACTATCTATGAGGGATTCTGATTCCCAAAGATAAAATCTCTCATGATGATTACCTGATCCTGGATAGTACCATTAAGGCAGCTTCCAGACACAAAACAAGTATAGTGCAATTAGGGAAACCTTGCTCAGATCAAACCCGGGCAAAGGGTGTGTAAAAGAATCCTGTCCCAGGTACACTTGTGAAAGCAAAACATTTTTTTCCAAAGCCCTTAAAATTTTCTCACAGGGTTTTCACTACTCTCAAGGGAATAGGAAACAAAATGGGACGTCCAAATCATAAACATGCAAAGTATCCCTCTCTTCAAGAACTCCACATGGCTGTATATATGGTTCATTGTTATGTAAGCTTTCTTTCTAATCAATAGAAAAGGATAATTCTAAACTGCAATTATAAAGCTAACATGTAAAGGCTTTTAGCTCTTTTTTTCTTGACCTATTTTCAATCTGCTTTTTTGTTTACATAAGATAATGAAAATGGCAAAAATTAATTTTTTCCTTAGGATATTTCAGCTAATATAGGAAAAAGCTTTCAAATTAAAGAGCTTACAAGTTATAATGGCCCCCTAGCTGATCTCATTTTGGAAATAAAAATTTAGGTGTGCCTAACAGTAGCTTAGGGTGATGAAATAGTTTTTCTTTCTTTTTTTAACTACCTTAATCTTTCTTAATTACATTAGTCAAAATCTTTAATTTAAGAGCAATAAAAAAAGATCTCTGTGTCTGGCATAAAAATTGCTTTGTCTGTCACATGGCAAAGGAAAAGTGTAAATAACGTTTGAAAAATGATTTCTAAAAGTATTTCCCACCCTTATTGTGAGGGGAGGCTTTTTGAAAACAAGTTTCTATGTGAACTACTTTACCTGAAATCTGATCCATAAACTTCAGAAAAGACTACCTATCAGCAAAAATTTAATTCTTAAAATTTAGCTACATAAACAGATGACCTTAACTTATTCCCCTTTTATCAGAAATGTAACTTGGAATCAATCATATTTTTATAAACTAAGTTTCATATTTTTTACTGTCTTATGATTAAATCCTAAAATAAAAGCTACAAGATCTTTGTGTATGTATTTCTGCATGTTACACATGTGTACATGGTGTCTGTTGTCTATTTTCTTTTAAGATATTATAATGAAACTAGTTTACAGATAAATGAGTGATCACATAAATTTAAATTGTTAAGATTAATTAACGCAAATACCTTTTAAGCTTACATGACTTAAATAAATACTTAAGTCATGTAAATTTTTTAAGTCATGTAAATATTTAAGTCATATTTTAAATATTTTTTAAATATGTAATTAATTCTTTTTTGTTTGATCTTCATTAGGAGTTTGATGACCCTATCAGTTTCTTCCTTTAAGATTTAAATATTTTTTAAATCAGCTGATTTAAAAAATTGTTGGCAAAATAAAAATGAAAATGTCTTCACACTTGTTTGGATACATTTTGGGTTGAGATTGCAGGCCAGGCAAAGTTATATTTATCTGTCAGATATTTAGATGAGAAAAAGCAGCAGTTCAATCTAAGAACAAGCATGTAGATAAAAATACAACACAGTATCCATTGCTTCTTGTGTATCAAACAAAACAATTAATTTTAGGGCTTATCCTTGAAAAATAACTTGAAATGATAAGGACGCTTATCTACTCAGTTTCCATAAATAATCTAGGTATAATTGCCAAAAATAAATAAATTACATAAATGTAAATGAGACAAACATTTATGAAGCTGAATCATTTAAAGTCTTAATGAAAATAACTGAACTTCCTTGTCAATTGCTGAATAATAGCTATGCTAAATCTTTTGTCATCCACAGCTCTGACACTTCTCTAAAAGCATTTGAAAGCAGAGTCAAAATAATTGTATTAATACAGTTTCTGAAAATTTTAAGACCAATGGAATAAATAAAACCTTTTAAAACTTAAAGGAAGAAACTAATAGGGTCATCAAACTGCTAATGAAGATCGAACAAAAGAGAATTATATGATACTGCATAAAATAATAAAACTCAGAGCTTTCGAAATCTGTGATTACTATAAATCGCATTTCTTGCTGTACCTAGGTAAATAATCAAGTCAAATGTGATACCACTGAAGTTATTTTGCAAGTAAATTGGGCTTTCTTTGATTATCTTTGGTAAAAAAAAAAATCACTACAACTACAGAGAAAAAAAGTTCCTTTTTAAAAAACATTCTTGGATATTTACTTAAATATTTATGTTTTCTGAAATTAATAAAACTTCTTTATGTATAGCTTACAACAATTTGGTAAAATTTCCTTTTGCAAACGAAATGGTAATATTTATTTTTCTCCCTACTTGATTTCTCCCAGTTACCAATTACTTCCCCTGCCAGGGAACCACACCAGACTAGACCAACAACTGAGAAAGGCCTATCTATCTCAGCACAGAGAGATCATCAAAATCTAATAACAAGTAGGGCACAGTGGCACACACTTGTAATCCCAGCTACTCAAGAGGCTGAGGCAGGAGGATTGCAAGTTCGAGACTAGCCTCAGTAAGACCCTATCTCAGTATCAAAAATAAAAAGTTCTGAAGGTATAGCTCAGTGGTAGAGTGCCGATGGGTTCAATCCCCAAATAAGGGATGGGGGGAAGGTGGTAGAGAGCTAATTACAGGACTATTAATCAATGAGGCTTTTGGTGAAAGAGCTGGATCACAAGTGGGAAATGTGAAAGTGGTTTGAATGGAGTAATTTCTGTCAAACCCTAACCACCCCCTAAAAAAAGTCTTTTCCATCTTCAGGACCTTATAAAGGAGATTCTGTATATGCATGGTTCATAATAAGAACTATTCACAAAAGTCTACCAGAACCACAACCTCCTTTGAACAAAGGCCACCACAATCTTACATAAAAAATACTTCTGCAAAAATGTCTGCCCAACAATTGTTTTTTTTTTTTCTTGCCAGAATGTCTCATAAAACACCAAATATACCTCTATAAAGACAGAAGGTAAAATAATGCTAATTCTGTGAATTATCACTTATCATATGAATCCACATACTGCCGCCAACTGACAAAAAGAACTCACGGAAAAGATGGAATTGATTGTTTAATATTAGACTGATTCTTTTTTTTTTTTTTTTTTTTGAGAGAGAGAGAGAGAGAGAGAATTTTTTTAATATTTATTTTTTAGTTTTCAGTGGACACAACATCTTTGTTTGTACGTGGTGCTGAGGATCGAACCCGGGCCGCACGCATGCCAGGCAAACGCGCTACCGCTTGAGCCACATCCCCAACCCCTGGACTGATTCTTGTAGCAAGATTATTGTCACAAAATATTTTAAGTAATCTCCCTCCCCCTCCCAATTTAACTTTAAAAACGTCTCCTTACCAAAATCTTTTGACTATGCCCATAGTTTACGGTAGCTATGTATTCCCACTGCAATGCCATACTGTTCCCAATAAACTTAAGTTTTACAGAATAGCTTTGATTGATATCACATTGACATACATGACAGATAATAAGTATAATGAATAGAAAATAAAATGAATCATAATATATAACTTAATCCAAAAGAAAACAAAAGCAAAAAGATACTTAGAACAGCTGTGTCACATAATAAACAAATGGTAAAATAATAACTATAAACCTAAATATAACACTATTACATTAAATGTAAATGGAGTAAAAACTCCAATGACTAAAACTACCAGACTAAAGATTAAAATGTCAATATATGCTGATTACAATAATGTACTTTAAAGGATACAGTATGTTTTGAAATATCAATATAAAATATATATAATGCAAATACTAATTCAAAAAAACTCTTAAAGCATGTCAGACACAGCAGAGTACAAGATTCATTAAGGTAGATCTCTTTAAAAAGAAAATTGCAGAGAACATAGTCAGAGATGACAATATCTCAAGATCATAAAGGAAAAGTTATAGTATACCGATTTTACTAAGTATCACAGTTCAATGAGGCATAAATAAGAAGTAATATAAGTAGCAATGGGTTCTTTAAATCTTATTGATAATATTTTGAAATAACAGTTGGAAAATAAGACTGACTACATGCATCAAATAAAAGGAATGGTTTGTTTTTTGTGTCTTTTATTTGTACTTTCTAGATATGCATGACAACAATAGAGTGTATTTTGTCCTATTGTACATACATAGAATAAGTACAACTTCTTGCAGAAGAGATCCCATTATTGTGGTTGTACATGTTATGGAGTACAATGGTCATATATTCACATATGAGGATAGGAAAGATGTCTGATTCATTCTACTGTCTTTTCTATTTCTATCCCTCCTCCCTTTCCTTCATTGCCCTTTGTTGAGTCCAATGAACTTCTAACCTTCCCCTCCCTTGCTGTGGGTTAGCATCCACATCAAAGAACATTCTGCCTTTGGTTTGTGCAGACTGACTTATTATCACTTAGCACAATATTTCCAGTTCATGCTGTCATTTCATTCTTCTTTATGGCTGAGTAATATTCCATTGTGTATACATATACCACATTTTCTTTATCCATTCATCTGTTGAAGGGCACATAGCTTGGCTGTTATGAATTGAGCTTCTATAAACATTAAAGTGGCAGCATCACTATAGTATACCGATTTAAAGTCTTTTGGGTATAAGCCAGGAATTGGGATAACTGGGTTAAATGGTAGTTCCATTCCAAGTATTCTGAGGAATCACCATACTTTTTTCCATAGTGGTTGCACCAATCTGCACTCCCACCAGCAATGTATGAGTGTACCTTTTCCCTCACAACCTCCCCAATATTTACTGTTTTACTTATATTCTTCATAATTTTTGCCATTCTGACTAGAGTGAGATGGAATCTCAGTTTTGATTTTCATTTCTCTAATTGTTAATGTTGTTGAATATTTTTTCATATATTTGTTGATCATTCATATTTCTTCTGTGAAATGCCTGTTCAGTTCGTTAGCCCATTTATTAATTGGATTACTTGGGGGGTTTTCGGTAGATATCAATCACTCTACTGACTCTGCATCTACTATCTTGCCTCATCTCAAACTATTCTGCACCCACCACACTTACACATACTTATCTTTTGAACATACATACAACTTCCTTCTTAGGCATCAAGAGTGTGGGTCTCTATAGAGGCAAAATCTTGAAGACTCACCAATCACCTAGTCAGAATCCTATTTTATGCATCAATTATAGACACCTACAAACATACTCTCTAGAAGCTTTCACAATTAAGGGTTGGAGTGTGATAGAAAAATAGCCCACAGAACTCTATTAACAGAGAATATACAAAGTGCAGATTATTTAAAAGACCCTCATTGGGAAGAAGTAGCCTCAACTAACTACATTATGCATGTTTATTAGATAGATATAGATGCCCAAGGTAAAGAAAAAGAGGGGTAGCAGGGAGGCATTCTTCCAAAAATATTTTTTTTATGTTACACAGAAAAATTAGGCTGCCAAGATGGATATGGCTACCCCATGATAGTCTTTCATAATTTGATTTCTGTTGCTCCCTTGGGGTAATACCTGGTTCTCTCTTGCTACATCCTGCACAGTGAATAAACAGTTCACTAAACACAGACTGTGAGAAGAATTGAGAAAATTAAAAGTTATAAAAGAAATAAAGACAAAGGGCAGGAAAATAGGTTAAAAGTGGGGTTTGGTGGGTTGGTCAGCCAGATGGGTCTGACCTCTAACAAAGAATGAGGGCCTGTGTGTTTTATTTTATATGCAAACACATCAAAGGAATTTATTGTGGGAAAAACTTTTACAAGATAAACAAAAGTAAGGCTGTGGGGGACATAGCCTAATTGGGAGATTATCAACTTGCCATAGTATTTCTTCCTCCTCTAGGCCGCTGGCACCTCAAGGCTATTTGGACACACTGATATCTCCTCTACCCCTGGGCAGCTGTATTTGAACCTACTGTTGTTTGAATGAATAAATTCTGTGGAAGAGAGAATTCTCTCAGCGCAGGGTGTCAGCAAAAACTGAGCTCTCTCTAATCAGTGAAATATCAATGAGAGTATCAGAGGAGCAACACCCCTGCCTTGAGGTGGCTGAATTCATTCGTGGATCCTGAAAGTTCTCTGCTCATTAACATATTCACCTAGCTGGAAAACTTGCCAAACAACACTGCACACAACACTGTACCAGATCATAATTAATGTTATACATAGCTTCCATTTTAGCCAAGACAAAAGTAAGCCACTGAAGGTTTTTCAATAGCTGTATGAGATGATTATGTTTACATTTTAGAAAGATGACTCAAGAGTTGTAGGGACTATGGGCTATGTAAAGGTAGGGCAAGGAAACAGAGATTGCATAGGATACTAAAATAATCCAGGTGTGAGATACAAGTATTCCCATCAACAATGAATAAAAGTTCCCTTTTCTTCAGACCCTCACCATACTTCCAACTTTAATACATGTAATATGGCATTTTCATTATTTCTGAAATGAATATCCCTGTGAGGTTGGACACATTTTCATATTCCTGTTTGTCACTTATACATCCTCTTGGAGAACTAATAACATCTTTACCCATTTTTTAAATGGAGTTATTTTATTTTTGCTATTGGGCTTGTAAATTTATTTTTTTTTAGATACTAACTTCTGATATGTTTTGCAAGCAATTTTTCCCATTTCATAGGATGCTTCTTCACTGTTTCCTTCTTCAATGTTTCTTCACAAAAATTTTGTTGTGCAGAAAGTTTTGTTTGATGAAATTTTGTGTATTTTCACTTCTGTTGTTTATGCTTTTGGTGTCATACCCAGACCAAGGTTAAGAGCTTTATTCCTATTTTCCTCCAGCAATTTTATAATTTCAGGTCTCTCATTTAAGTCTTTAATCCATTTTGAGTTGATTACAGAATGAAATAGGTGTCCAACTTCATTTTTCTGTATTTGGCTAATTTTCCCAGCACAATTTATTGAAGAAACTACCTTTTCTATGCTGCCTTGGCACACTTGTGGAAGATCAATTTTCATTCAACACATCCACTTATTTCTGGGTACTCTGTTCTACTTGTCTGTATGTACACTTTTATGCAAACATTTCTTTTATTACTGTAGCTTTGCATTATATTTTGGTGGCAGCACATGTGATACCCACAGCTTTGTTCTTCTTACTCAAAATTTGACTATTTGGAGTCTTATTGGCGTCCATATAAACTTCAGGGTTTTTTTTTTTTTTTTCCCTCCCCTCCTAAAAGAATGCCATTAGAATTTTTTTTTAAATACCTTTGTTTAGTTTTTTTATGTGGTGTTGGGGATAGAACCCAGTGCCTCATGCATGCTAGGCAAGCGCTCTATCACTGAGCCATGGTTTTGATTATCATTAAATCTGTAGATTGTTTTGAGTAACATTACATCCTAACACTATTCTAATCCATGAACATTTCTTTCCATTTATCCTTGTTAATTTCCTTCATCAATGTTATAATCACGTATGAGTTTTTCACTTCTTTGTTCAGATTTATTTCCCTTATGGGTTTTGTTGTTGCTTGCTATTGTGAATGGTATTGTTTTCTTAATATCATCTTGGGTTGTTTCATTGTATACAGAAACATGACTGATTTTCGTATGATCATTAAGCCTTAAAAAATTCAGGTTTTGAATATATAAAATATCCTGCAATATGATCAAGTGAATTGAAAACAAAGATTTTTATTGCTTACTTTCAGACTTGAGTATCTTTTCTTTTTCTTATCCAATTGTTCCAGAAGATCTGTAAGGCTATGCTGAAGTGATAAGTATAGACTGCTTTCTCCAGATATTAGAGGCAATGATCTACAGTTTTTCCCATTAATGCTACCGCAGACCGGCTGGCTGGGCAAACTAACAGGGGTGTGACAAGGAATTTGTGTTGATTGATACAGCAGGAGTGGGAGCCATTTATTGTAGGACAGGAGGGGTATATATACATTCCACACAGCTTATCTTAATTAACATAAACTAGATACAGCAGTCAACCAATAAGGAATCTCCACACTTAATGGCTCCCTGGCGTTACTTCACAAACCACTCCCTCTGGCAAAATGCCAGGCGCCATCTTGACTAGTTTACAGACCCTAACAAACGTTAGCTAGGAGCATTCATATACGGTCTTCATTGTATTGAAGTATATTCCTTCCAAACCTGTTTGGTGAAGTTTTAATTAAATAGATGTTAAACTTTATCAAATGCCTTTCTGCATCTAAGATGATCAGGTGCTTTTCATTCATTAATGTGTTATTTGCATATGTTGACCATCTTTACATCCCAAACTCAAACCCAACTTCGTGTTGGCTTATGATCCGTTACTGTGTTGTTTGCTAGCATTTTATTTTTATATCTATGTACATCAGGACAGTATGTTTGTGTCTGGTTTTGGTATTAAAGTACATTGGTCTTATAGAATGAGTTCCCTCTTATATTTTTTGGAAGAGTTAAACAAAGATTTATATTCTTTTGAAATTCTGGTAGAATTCACCCTTGAAGTTATCTGGTACTGAGTTTTTCTTATTAGATTTCTGATTACTAATTTTTCTTAGTTGTTATTGGTGTGTTCAGATTTTCCACTTCGTAATTCACTCTTGATAGGTTGTATGTTTCTAGGAATTTATCCACTTTTCTAGTTATCCAGTAATTGGCACATAATTGCTCAAAATTGTCCTTTATGATTCTTCTTACTTCTGAGGCATCAGTTGTAATGTCTCCTCTTCCATTCTAATTACTTTATTCCCTTAGCCTGTTTGTTGATCTTTTTTCAAAAAGTTTAAAAAAAAATAGTTCTCAAGAGTGCGGTTAAGTTTCCAAATATTTGTTAATTTCCCAGTATTGCTGATGTTTTCAATTTCATTCCAATGTGGTCAGAAAAGATTCTTGGAATGATTTAAATCTCCTTAGATTTGTTAAGACTTATTCTGTGATATGTGGTCCATCCTGGAAAATGTTCCATTAGCATTTGAGAATTTGTATTCTACTGTTGAGTGGAAATTTTTATATATGTCTGTTAGGACCATTTGGCCTACAGTTTTGTTCATTTAATAATTTTTGTCTAGATGTTATCTCTTGCTTTAAGTAAAATACTGAAGTCCAAACTATTTTATTACTGTTAATTATGTCACATCTGTCAATATCAGCTTTAAGTTCTCTAATGTTAGGCTCACATATATCACTATCATATCTTCCGGTTGAACTGGCCCTTTTATAATATTCTATCAACTTTTGTGGTGCCTAGAACTTTAGACTTAAAACAGTATTTTGTCTATGTACAGACATTTCTGCTTTCCTTTGGTTATCACTTGAGTATATTTTCCATTCATTTCCTTTCAGCTTATGTGTCTTTAAAGAGTATCTTGTAGCCAATATATCACCAACTTATTTTGTTTTTAATCCTGTCTATGTTGATTGACTGGATTTAATCCATTTACATTTGACATGATTAGTCAGCCCAATGTATCCACAGGTTCTACATCTGTGAATTCAACCTGAAAGATTGAAAATATTTTCTTAAAAAATTGCACATGTACTTAACATGTGAATTTTTTTCTTAACCTTACTCCCTAAACAATCCAGCATAGCTATTTACACAATGTTTGTTATATCAGGTATTTTAAGTAAACTGCAAAGGGTGTATGCAATGACTAGGACACTGGGACACAGGCATGCTTTCTGTAGCAGTGGCATCGGTATCAGAGATACAGCCTTCCACAAAATGGCCTCAGAGCTAGGGTTCTGAGTATAAGCATGCAGGATGCAACCTCAGCTCCAGGATATACGTACAACTGCATTGAGACAGAAGCACAGCAAGTCAGGCCCTTGGGTGGCTCATCAATGGCTATTCCTAAAAGGTTGAGGGCAAAGTTGCATAGCAGTGTGTGTTGTGAGCAGGTGCAATAGCTGGGATCATCATTGGCAGACTTCAAAGTCCTTGGTGGTAAAAGTGGCAGATGTTCACTGCAATGACAAGTGCTGCCAGATCTTCCTGCTATTGTTTTGCCTTGCAGAGAGAGGTCATGTAGAAGAGATTCTTCTTGGTGACAAGTTATCCTGGGTTAGTGAATGTTAGAACATACATAAGATCTTCTATACTATTTATTTTTGCCATCCTTTTTTGTGCTAGGAGTTGCTGAAAGTTCCTCATTATACAATGAAGTTTTTCCAAAGATAATTTCAACAATATTGTTTGTTATGTTTTATTCTACGGGGAACACATGAGCACTGAGACCTCCTAGTCCACCATCTTCCCAATGTCACTTTCTGGGAAATTATTTTATAAGTACATCCCAAGAGTAGCAATTTTCTAACAGGATGTCTTAGTTCCAATGTCAAAGTGAAATTTTTTGCTTAATATATACCATCATTAAACAAAACTGTTTTATTCAACTTTTTTTTTTGTCATTGTGAACAAAATACTCCACAAGAAAAACTTAAAAGAGTAGGAAAAGTTTATTTGGGGTTCATAGTTTCAGAGATCTCAGTCCATAGATAGCTGATTACACTGATCTGGGCCCAAGGTGAGGTAGCACATCATGGGGGAAGGGTTGTGTGGGAGAAAGCTACCCAGCTCATGGCAGGATCAGGAAGCAGGGAGAGAGAGAGGGGGGTAATGGGGGAAGAAGGGGCCACAGCAAGAACAACCCTTTCAAAGCATCCACACACACACTTCTTCCACCCAGTTAACAGTCCACTGAAACTAGGATGGACTGATCAGTTTACAGCTCTCATAATTTAAACATTTGACCTCGGCATATTCCTGCATTAACAGGAGCTTTGGCCAGTGGGGGGCATCTCATCTAAACAAAAACTAATGAAGAAGCAACTTTATGTTGAGAACTTTTCAAAATATTTCAAAACTCTAAGAAAACCAGAACACAAGTGTTAATTTAGGCATGGTGACACACTGATCTCAGACTTCCAACAATGAGAACTGAGAAGTAAATTTGTTGTTTATAAGCTGCTCACTTTATACTACTTTGTTTCAGCAGCGCAACTAAAACGAGTATAAGCCATTACAAAACTGCAAATTAAAATTGTAAGAATAACTAAAATTTAAAAAATTAACAATAGTAAATGTTTATGAGAACTTAAAGACAGTGATCTTCTATATACTATTAATAGAAATATAAAATGATACAGCCATTCTAAATAGTTTGGTGATTTCTTTTCTAAAAGTTAAACATATATTTACCATTTGACCCAGCAATCAAATTGCCAGGCATTTATCCCAGAGACATGAAAATTGATACATGTATAAAAACTGTACAATTGTTCATAACAATTTTATTTTTAATAGCCCAAAACTGGGGGGAAAAAAAACGGAATACCGATCAATAAGTAAACAGTTAAAACTGTGATATACTCACACCATGAAAAATCGCTTGGGAACACAGAGGAACCACCAAAATGTGACAACTTCAATGAATGAATCACTATACTGAGTTAAAAAAAAAAAAAAAAAAAAAAAAAACCTCTCCAAAGATCATCTCTTATGTAATTTCATTTATATGACACAAAATTACAAAATTGCAGAGATGAAGAACAGTTAGTACTTGCCAGGAGTTAGGGATGTTTGCCAGGGTGGAAGACATGGTGGGCCAGGTGTAACTATAAAAGAACAGCATCAGGAAGATTTTGTGGTAATGACATAGTTCTATATATTGATTATGGTAGTAGTTATATGAATCTACACATGATAAAATGGTGTAGAATTATAAACACACTACTTGTAAAAAAAATTCCTGGTTCTGATATACTGTCAGTATGTAAGACATAACCATTGGGAAAACTGGGTGTAGAATACATGGGTCCTCTTTGTACTACACCTTTGTAGCTTCAAGTTGGAATCTATAATGAGCTCAAAAAGTTAAATAATAATAACCACTATTGGATGATATGCAATAAACTTCTAAATGATTTTAGAGGAGGAAATATCCCATCTACTAAATCCACACAATTTGAAGAAAATAACTCAATTTGATCCAGAATTTCTATTTTTGGTTTGGAGAAGGAGATGTGTTTTGAAAAAACCCAAGTGATGTTTACAATCTTTCAGATAATTATATTGTTACTATTGACATAACAAAAAAGTAGACTGTATTGCTTTGTGAAAGCACTGGGGGGAAAAACACATTTAAAATGTACCTAGATCTGACTCCATATTGTCCTTCTGTAGAAATTAAATTTGTTGCACAGTTGTGGTTAAATCTAAATATATAAACTTAATTGTATGAAGTGCATCTCTTCAAGCCACTTAAAACAGTCAGATTTCATGTTTGATAGTTAAAACATTTATAAGAACAAAACAAGTAAAAAGAACTAGGGTTCTCTTAAAATAGATTTTTAAAAAATGTAAAATAGTCCTTTGTGTTTGAGATATTTCAATGCCAGCAAAAAAACAGACATTCCCCATCTAGCCAATATTTTAATAACCCAAGAATAAATCCATACATAAAAATATGTTAATGACTTGTTACCACCTAAAACAGCATATCATGTAATTTTCAAGAACACGTTCCTTGACTTTTAACCTCTGCTCTTCTTTAGAATTACCTATGGAAGGGAAAAAAATGAAAATTCATATTATACCTACAGAAAACAAAACATAATTCCTCATAGCCCTTTGTGAGCAATATACAAGTCTTTTTCTCACTTTTAAAAGCCAGTTCAGAAGGTAATTAGGGAATACTTTTCTTATAATAATCTTAAATTCCTCTAAACTAGTCTACTTCTCTCATTGAATGTAAAACATGTTTACATCCTCAAAACTTGGTCTTACTAATTACCTCTAGCTGTTAATATCTTCAATTGTCTTGTAAAAGGATACAGATTAATGTTCTCAAACTTGAGGTTTTTAGAAATTGGTGATAGAAGGATATAGAGAATGCTCTAAACCTCAAAAAGCTATTACAAATCAGGTATTTTCACAACAATAAAGTAGCACAAATCCTCTACCAAGTAAAATTTCTCACATCTGGGTTAGAATTATATCAGTTGGAGACCAAGACCGATCATCTTGTATTGAACAGCCTAGTAAGTAGAAAATTTTCAAAACACTTCACTGTGACAGAAATAAGACAAAATAAGATCTTTACTGGTCTCCCAACTTAAAAAAAAGAAAAGAAAAAAAAAGAACTTGGATACTGTTTTGGCTAGGTACACTTACATAGTTTATTAATAAAAACAAACCTAAATTTAAACATGCACATCTTTAAGCTCTGAGTTCTTGCTTTCCTTTCAGAGGGGAAAAGTTTATTGTGACTCTTAACAGTGGAATGTTTGTAATACCAAGAGAACATAAAAAGCCTCTTTTTATTTATTTATTTTTTTTAAGAGAGAGAGAGAGAGAATTTTTTTTAATATTTATGTTTTAGTTTTCGGTGGACACAACATCTTTATTTTATTTTTATGTGGTGCTGAGGATCAAACCCAGCACCCCATGCATGCCAGGCAAGCGCGCTACTGCTCGAGCCACATCCCCAGCCCCATAAAAAGCCTCTTTAAAAACTGACAGATCATGCACGCTCCAAGGCTTCCAAAGAGGCCCTCAAATAGGTCTACAATCTAGACCAGCAATTCTACTAATACAGACAGCAGAAAAGAAAGCATCATGTACTCAAATGAACTTACAAAATGCTAAATATTTATATGTACTCAAATAAATTTATAAAATGCAAGTTGAACAGAGTTCAGCAAGTTTTATATTGGTACATTTCTCATAACCTTTCATAACTTTATAGAACTATAGTTACATAAGATGTTGGCATTTGTGGGAAATGGGTAAAGGGTACATGGAGCACTAAACTGTTTTTGCACATTGTTAGTCTACAATTATTTCAAAATAAAAATCTATAAAAAGTAAACAAAAAGGTAATCTGTCAAAACTAATTCTCTCTTCTACACCATCCCATCAACTACAGTGACCAGTTTCTTGCAGATTCTTATAGAAAAGCTCTACATATAAACAACACTGTGACTAATAAAGGAGATATGGTATATTCACTCTTCTGAACAGAAGCTTATGAGGTGGGGCATCTATAAACATCTTTTGGAAAGAAGGTTCTCAGGAACATATCTGGGAAATTCTGTCCTAGGCATCATATTCTAACATTATAAAGGTATACCAATAAAATGCAATCTTCTCTGATTGTAAGAGATTTAATTTGTAAATCAATCAAATCTCAAAACAAAGCTAGAAAATAATTCAGGAAACTTAAAAAAGTTTCGACAAATTTCAAGGTTATAAAGTTTGTTTGCCCACAGATTACCAAACAAACAAATAAACATTCACTTTCTCCCATTTAGTGATAAAATGGTGGCCATTAAACTTGCCATCAGAAATCCATAATATACATATTATGTACATCTGTGTGTGTGTGTGTGTGTGTGTGTGTATGAAAAATCCATCAATATGAAAAGTCAAATAACAACTTAAACAACAAAGCTGAAAAAGGTACCTTAATCAGGCAGAGGTAATGACTCAGGTGGTATTTTTTAAGTTAATTCTTTTTTCTTTTTTTTAAAGAGAGAGAGAATTTTTAATATTTATTTATTTATTTATTTATTTATTTATTTATTTATTTTAGTTTTCGGTGGACACAACATCTTTGTTGGTATATGGTGCTGAGGATCGAACCCAGGCTGCACGCATGCCAGGCGAGCGCACTACCACTTGAGCCACATCCCGAGCCCTATTTAAGTTAATTCTAACTCAAGAAAAGAAATTCGATTTTACCTTTGCTGCAGCCACTACATGATCCTTGTTAATGACTCCACATTTATTCTCACAAGCATTTGCCCTGGACTCTTCTGCTAATCGATGAACAAAGAGTAAACAGTTCAAATGAACCTTTAAAAGAGAAAATCCAAATCAATTTTTAAGCTCAAACACTAATGTGTTTGAAATAATATTCCAAAATGACTTTCAAAAATACAATCTTCTCTATAAGAGGTTTCATTCATAAGCCATTCAAACCTCAAAACAAAGCTGGAAAATAAAATAGGGAAAATTGAAATCACTGCAAAGAAATTTCTGACAGATTTCAAGATTATATAAAGTTTCTGGTCAAAATTTATTCTATTATTTGCTACTAATAGTTAAGTCAAGTAACTACAAAGCTAAATAGAAACCAGTTTAATATAACTCAATCTTAGATTTCATCCATAGAGGTAGTCATTGTAATATAAGAAACAAGGCTATATATAAGGTAGACCAAAGGCCACAGACAACATCTTTGAAAAGCATCACTATATAGCAAAACTTAACGAGTCCTACTTCTGATTTCAAATAAACTTAAACTTGTAATGTATTTAAATTTCCAGAAAATGTTAAATCAAAACTCTTAATTCACTATAAGACATCTAAGAAGATATCTTAGCCAGATATTTAATTACAAAAATTTATTTAAAAATATATTAATAACTAAAATTTCTAAAGAATGTTGAAGTACAAAATTACATGCCAAAGTCAACCTACTTATCTGTGAATTTCATAAAATAATCATACCTACAATTAATAATCTTTAAACCTCCTTTTTAAAAAACTATTTGATAATACAAACAGTACAAAATTCAAAAGCTTAAAGGGTTCTAATTGTGTAAGAAATTGTAGAAAATTGGGTAAAGGATACATGGGAACTCTGTACCATTTTTGCACCTACTTGTGAGTCTGTAATTATTTCCAAATAACAGTACAAAATAAAAAATATAAAAGCATAGACTGTCAAAAGTAAGTCACTCTTTCACATCATCCTTAGCCAGTTTCTTATATATTCTTACAGAAACAAAATTTACATATAAGCAAAACACATATATCATCAGATTTATATCATGTTCTTATATATGTCCCATATATATTTATATATACACATATATATAAATGCTTACATTAGAAATTGTATATATAAAATACATGTGTGTGCGTATATATATGCATATATATATACATATATATATATATGCATATATATATAAAATCTCACTATCTGAATATGCTCTTTAACATTACTAATTTTACTCAAAATAGAGATCCAAAACCAAAAAAGTGCTACTCAATCTGTATGCACACACCTTGAAAACAGGTAAAATACATACAGCTCAAGCAAGAGAGAATAAAGGGTGCACTGAAGTCCTATCTCAATCCTCCCTCTAGGATCATATGTAATGCTCCTTTATATTACTGTTCACACCTTTCCCATTCTTTGCTTCTGCAAGGTGCCTGAGGGCATTAGCAACTTGGATCCAGTTAGTATCCTTTTTATTTTGTTTTTCTTTTTAGATATACATGACAATAGAATCTATTTTGATATATTTATACAAACATGGACTATATCCTATTAGAATCCCAGTCTTGTGAATATATATGATATTGAGATTAACTGTGGTATACTCATATATGTACATAGGAAATTTATAGCAGATTTATCCCATTGTCTTTCCTATTCCTATCCCCCTTACCTTCCCTTCATTCCCCTTGTCAAAACCACTGAACTTCTATTCTCCTCCAAACCCCAACCCTTGTGGTTTAGCTTCCACATATCAACAAAAACATTTGACCTTTGGTTTTGAGGGATTAGCTTATTTCACTTAGCATGATAAACTCCAGATCCATCCATTTACCAGCAAATGTCATAAAGTCATTATTCTTTATGGCCGAGTAATATTCCATTGCGTATATATGCCACAATTTCTTTTACCATTCATCTGTTGAAGTGCATCTAGGCTGGTTACATAGTTTGGCTATTGTGCTGAATGGTGCTGCTATAAACAATGATGTGGCTGTGTCACTGTAGTATGCTATTTTTAAGTCCTTTCTGTATAAACCCAGGAGTGGGATAGCTGGGTCAAATGATGGTTCCATTCCCAGTTTGGTGAATCTCCATGCTGCTTTCCAGAGTGGTTGTACTGATTTGTAGTCTAGATAGTATATTTATTTATTTTTAGAGAGAGAGAGAGAGAGAGAGAGAGAGAGAGAGAATGGGAATTTTAATATTTTTAAGTTTTCGGAGGACACAACATCTTAGTTTGTATGTGGTGCTGAGGATCGAACCCGGGCCAAACGCATGCCAGGCGAGCGCGCTACTGCTTGAGCCACATCCCCAGCCCAAGATAGTACATTTAACATATAACTTCTGTTGTTATTTTCATCATAATGCACAATCTCTGCAGTTAGAACAATTCATATACAATACTTAATGTTCATCATCTTGTGTACAGCACACAAATACTTCCTCAGAGTTCACTAAATGTCAATTAGATAATGTTACACCTCTGAATTGTTATTAGGTGTTTAAGAGTATTCCAATGGTATATGAAGAAAACAGGAGTTTAGAAATTTAAATTTAATAAGATGAAGAACCTATGGAAGATAATATTTTTCTTGTACTTGACACATTGTCTTCCTGGATTTTCAAAGTACCCTGAGGCAAAACACTACAATTCTAACTCTACATTTTACCATGAAATTTAATTTTTTTTTAAACTTCCAAAGATATTCCATCTCCTTTTATAGCAAAAATACTCCATGGGGTTTGGGATATAGCTCCGTGGTACAGCATTTAAATAGTATGTATAAAGCCAAACAAACAAACACTTCCATAATACAGCACAATTTCATCTGTTAATCTTATTTTCCACTTTTAAAAATAAATAGCTTCCAGATGCCCTCAGGGTAAATTCTATATCCCTTAACACTCCACTCTACTTGAACTGGCCTTTCCAGTTTCACCTCTGATTTGTCTCAGCTCTCAGTTTTACACTAAATCTTCTGAAGTTCTTTTAGAATTCCAATGAATTCTTACCTCCAAAAATTCTTTTGGTGGGTAGACTGCCCTGAAAGCCCAACTTCCGTAATATGGAAGATTATACAGATCAATGATTGCACCCTTACTTCCTATCACCACACATACTATATTATACATTAATTTCACACTTAACTTTCTTCTCCAATGTATTTTAAGTGCAAGAACTACTCCTGTCCTTATCAATGTTGTTTCCCAAGTGACCTTCAGTCCACTTCCTAATACAAGGCAAGTAACAAATTATTCTTACACGACCAAAAGATCCCTCCATATATCCCCAAATAAGGAGAAAAAGAAAAGAAACTTTAAGGGGGAAAAAAAAAAAAAACCAACTAAACCATATTGAGATCATGCTAGTATTCTTGATGTCATGTACTTTCCTCTTCCTTTTCACGTCCACAAGCTAAACAGCATTCCTTTTTAGATATCTCTCTCTCTCTCTCTCTCTCTCTCTCTCTCACACACACACACACACACACACACACACACATAAACATTAAAGCAACCTATATCCGTGAAATCAAATAGTTAATTCAACTGAGTCACTGAAATGAACTACAGCTTAATTTTTTAAATAGTCAGAACAAAAACTAGTTTCAAGGAATTTAGTTAGGTATCCAAATTTTAAAAAGACAAACTTTTACATCATTAATTTACTTTGAAAAAATCAGCTTGCTGTAATGGTAAATCAAAAGACAACCTACGAAAATATTTCCATTTCTTTACAGTCTCAATTGACCAAAAGCCTGGGTCACCCTGACTTCTTTCTCCCTTTATCGTAGCACTTTTCAATATTTTTTTGGGGGGTGGGGAGGGGGGCCACCATGGATTCAACTCTGGGGCAAATGATCACTGAGCCACATCTTCAGCCCTATTTTGTACTTTATTTAGAGACAGGGTCTCACTGAGTTGCTTAACACCTCCCTTTTGCTGAGGCTGGGTTTGAGCTTATGCCTTAGCCTCCCAAGCCACTGGGATTACAGGTGTGCACCACCACACCCAGCCAGCACTTTTCAATTTTATATAAACCATAGCCCCCAAATATTTGCAGGGCATTCTATGATAAATCTAAAAATTAAGTGAACCATTAGAAAACTGAATGATTCATTTAAATTTAACAGATGTTAAATAATCAAGTAACACATAATACATACAAAATAACAAAAAGCCAGTACAGAAAAACTGTTAAGAAAAAGAAACTTCGAGTAAATTGCTAAAATCTATATCAATCCAAATATAGGTACCATGTATTTCCAATATTATCAATGCACTTGGAATTTTCAAGGCATTGTGCTAAACACTATGAATTCAAAAAGTTCTCACTTCAAGTTTCCAGATTAGTGGGTAAATAAAACCCATGAAAAAAAATCAGTCAAATGTATGACAGCAAATAATAAAAAGGAAGCTAAATTTGATTCCATTTAAGGAGATTAAGGTGGCTTCACTGAAAAAGTAGCATTTGAATTAGAGTTTAAAAGAATTACAGTTTGGGCTGGGGATGTGGCTCAAGCAGTAGCGCGCTCGCCTGGCATGCATGTGGCCCAGGTTCAATCCCCAGCACCATATACAAACGCCGAAAACTAAAAAATAAATATTAAAATTCTCTCTCTATATATATATATAAAAATTACAGTTTGCCAAATGAAGGGTGAAGACATCTTCAGGCAGAATAAGTATGTGTAAAATAAAATAAATATCATGTTAAAAAGCACATAAAAATAGACAGTTTTCTGTTAAAAAAAAATAAAGGGTGATAGATATGTTTTTTCCTCTCAAGAACTGCATATTACACTAGGAGCCAATATCAGCATATGAAACTTCTAAAGAACAGTGTTAATCGTCCCAGTAGCTAAACTGTATAATATATATTCTTAATTGATGTTCATAGTCAGAAAAAGAGATCAAAACATACTGCTTTAATTGTATAACATTTCATAGTTAATGTGGGACACCTGCTGGGTAAGATTATGAAGTGTCAATGGTAAGCAGAGACACATAAACGAAGAAAGCAGGTTGATGCATGCCATATACAATACAGAGAAGGAGAACTGTTTTAATGAACACCACAAAAAACATGCATACCACCTGAGAATAGCTAGTGGCCACAAGACTTTTCTTTTCCCCACCACTGCCTAGGCTTGGAATTTCCACTCCCTTTTCTCTTCCAATGCCAACTTTATCCCACCCCACCATGGAGCCCATCTGTCCATGGTTACTCTGGGGCAGAAAAGAGTAGACATTAAGAAGCTGACTACTTGAGAAATTCCTCCAAACCGTCTGCACCAGTTGGTAGATTCCTGAATATCCTTGATGAGATACATTTTCCCCCCACCATTCCAAAGTCCCTGTAAAAAATCCAGACTAAACCACCTAAAATTGTATTGAAAGTCAATTTCATCTTAATTCAGCCCATTTGTACCATCTCTACTACCACCAAAGGGGAGGGATAGAACACAACAGCATGTACTGCCTTTTCTTATAGAATATTAACAAAGAACAAAAATGAGGGCACAAGATATTAGAAGTAGTACTTTTCTAGCTGGGTGTTATGGTTTGAATGTCAGGTGTCCCCCAAAAGATCACATGAGACAATGCAAGAAGGTTTGGAAAAGAAATTATTATGTTACCAAAAGTCTGAACCAAATCTCCTGATAGACTAGAGATTGAAGATGGGTGGGGTGTGGGGCTAGAGGCAGCAGGTCATTAGGGAAGTGTCTGTGGGGAATATATTTTGCATCTGGAAACTAGAGTCTCTCTCAGCTTGATAATCATCATGTGAGCTGCTTCCCTACTCCACACACTTCTGCTATGATGTTCAGCCTCACCTAGATCCCCAAAGAATGGAGCCAACTTTTTCTCCCATAAAATTGTTCTGGTCAAGTCTTTTAGTCACAACAGAAAAAAAAAAAAAAATTACTAAAACAGGAGGAAAGGTTGCCAAAGGCTTTAAAGACTAAATTAGAGAAAAGTGGAGACAATGTTACAATAGTTTAGAAAAAAACAGACTCCCTTAAAGAAGGCAACAGATGGAAAGTCGGAGAATTTTGAGAGGCTAGAGAGAAAAGGGGAGGTTGAAAAAAAAAATTAAATTTAAAAACAGGTGGAATAGTGCATGCTGAAGAGTATCTGTGCTGTATGCCTTTGTTATCCAGAATTCTGTACCTTGATCTTCTGGAAATTAAATGTCCACTTATGATGGCTCCTTTACTCACAAAAAGTTCTTATGACAAGCCTCAGGAAGTGCTTCCTATGGTTTAAGCCTGGAGGAATAGTGTTCATTCTGCTAGAGGAATATGTATTCCAAGTATTCAACACAGAAACTAAATTTACTTCAAGCAGAAACATCATACAGTGATTTGTTTGAGGCTACTTATTAGGAAAACATCATGCTTCAGGTAATATGGGTCAGTTAAACAGGCTTTAATGGGCTGGCGTAAAAATTGAACTAACAAGCATTATATTAATTGTCTAGAAAAATGAACTCACAGTTAGGTGCCCTTTGGGATCAGAGTTCTTTAGTAAACAGCCTACTATAGAGGAAATAGGGCAATGAGTTTGATTAACATTAAAAAAAATGAGGGAGCGAAGAAGGCAGAGAAGAGGGAAGGAGCTTAAAAATGCTTCTCACAATAATTACACACACACAAAAAAAATATGACCCATTCTGAATTTCAAACGATTTCAAGGGTATATCATTCATAGTCTTCTCAAAGAAGCAAATCACAATGCCAA
Source organism: Marmota monax (assembly GCF_021218885.2). Taxonomy (NCBI): domain Eukaryota; kingdom Metazoa; phylum Chordata; class Mammalia; order Rodentia; family Sciuridae; genus Marmota; species Marmota monax. Next base: position 586,429 of record NW_026693558.1, read on the forward strand.
ATGGTACTCCTAAACATTGACAACGGATAGTTTTCTCCTTGAGCTGATGTTCCTGACAGCGTTCCTTTAAGAAGTTCCAGATATCCATATTCTGGAGAATGCCAGTGTAACCAGGCATCACGAGTAAGAACGGACGTTCCGGCAGGGGCAAAGCTGCCTCGTTAAGGCTGGAAATGCCTGAAACACCGGCCTGGAGCAAGCAACTATGGCTGAGGCCATTTTCTCTTACTTCCCCCGGGCCCACTCCCAGCTGAGAAAGGATGAACTCTCACCAGTAAATCTCCACGCGACTCCAGACGAAGGTGAGGCTTCCGTTGTTTGAAGACGCGCTTGAGAAAGCCTCGGGGAGCCTTCCGCTTGATCTGCTTCCTCTGGGAGACCGTGGTCGAAAGCGCCATTCTCCAGCTCGGGCACCAGCCGCCTCAGCTGCCGAGGTCCTCTCGAGGTCTGTTCAAGCTAACCAACACTGAGGAAGTAAGGAGAACTATAACGCTCTAACGCCGCCTGGGTCCCGGAGACTGCGTTCAGCTGTTTGAATCCGCCGCCAACTGAGAGCCCACGGCGCTCCACAATGACGTCAGCCACGCGCGCTCCGCCGCCGGAAGCGCCGGCGGTTAGGTGGGAAACGCCCACGGGGGCGGGTCCCGGGTGCTCCTTAAAGACAATAAAGTGCAGAGCTTGCTGAAATCGGTTCTGCATCCAAATGGCTTCTTCTAGGTTCCCTAAAAAAGATGAGAAATTAGGAAGAGATTAATTGGTATGCCAGGGCAGCTACACTTGTTCTTCAACCTTTTCCTCTAAAACTGAACCTAGTACCAATGGACTAAAAAGTAGATTAATGGGGAAAAAAAAGTGGTGTTTTTATCAGGATTCCTTAAGAACCAGTCCCTTCCTAGCAAGGCCTGGTCATCTAAAATGAACAGTTAACTGTTTTCACCTTTCCATAATTTTGTTTGATCCTGCCTTATCTCTTTTCATGTTTCTAGTTTTTCTTTACAAATGCTGCTCCCTTTCATTTTAGGAACCCTCCCATTGAGCCTTGCAATAATGCTCAGGTATAGTTTAAATACTAATTTATTTCTTCAAGAATCTAAAGTTTACATCTTCTGCGCTACCTTAAAAGTAGTTCTCAAAGTTACATTTGCGTCAGAACCACCCAGGGAGCTTGTTAAAACATTCATAGTCCCCCAAGTCCAGATTTTCTGATTTACTACATGTGAATGTAACTCAATTATTTGTATTTCTACCAAATATTCAGGAGGCGCTGATACTGCTGGTATGAGGTCCATCCTTTGAGAACCAACATGATTATAATGACCTCTAACAGTAATGGTATAATAATTATTATGCTCCAAATATCCACACAGATGATCCTTCCACTATTCTTACCCCTTATAAGCCTCTCATGCCTGTGGTCATACACTAATCCTTATTGTTACAAATATTTTACTCTTCTATATTCTCAATGCAAACATCTTATTCTTCAACCTCATCTCCAGCTTTTGAACTTTCTTTCTTCAGAATCCCAAATATAATTCTTAGATACCACTAGGATTACTGCCCTCTCTCTTTTCTGTCGCTCCCATACCTCTGTCCCTCTGATGCCCCAGTCCCACCTTGTGCCTTCTCTTCCCTTTGGCAGTCGATTGTATGTCATTATGCTCCCTTACATTTCTCCCCAACTCTCTAGTCATTCACTCATTTTCTCATACTCCCCCGACAAATCTCAACCCTGCCTAAGCAGGCTTTCTGACTAATAATGGATTAAGAAGACCACATACATACTCCTGTGTCCTGTTTCAAATTAAATTCATGTCCACTGGCATGAGCTCTAAGTATTGCTGAAATCCTTGGATATTTCTAAGGCATTTTGTGCAACCATCCTCTTAAATAACAGTGTCATGCATTTTCTCCTCAAACCTCCCTACACTTCCTACTCCATCCCCATTTTCAGTTGATAGCATTGCTTCACTGAAAAATCAAGTAACTGTAAGGAGTTTCTACATGTTTTCACTACATCTACTCACCTAACCTCCATTTGTTCCCATGTACGAAATGCATCCCACTCCCATTGTGCCCTAGATTCAAGCCTTCTCCCTATTTAAGGATGTTTCCCTAGCAGTTCTCTCATCACTTCTGCTTCATGAATTGTCCTTCTTTGATGAATTTTTCCATCAACATACATACACACATGCTATATCTTCAATCTTTTAAAAACTCACACTTGGCTCTGTTCAGTATTTCCCTTACACACACACACAAAAAAACTAGAAACAGTTGCTCAAATCTGATATCAAAACATGTTTTTCCCACTCTCTTTTGAAGCCAATGAAATCAGAGCATTTTACATCTCTCTCAAACTAGTTTGATTAAAATGACAAACAATATAACACTTTAAAATCCAGTGGTCAGTATGTTACCTTTTTCATCGCTGTGACAAATATACCTAACAAGAACAACTTAGAGGAAGTAAAGTTAATTTGGGGACTTATGATTTCAGAGGTTTAGTTTAATTCATGGTTGACCAACTGCATTATTCTGGGCTAAGGTGAAGTAGAATGTTATGGTGGAAATATGTGTCAAAGTAAAGCTGCTTACCTTGTGAAAGCAAGGAAGCAGAGAGAGAGAATGGAAGGGACCACAGGGAAGATGAACCCTTTCAGCCCCCCAGTGACCCACATCCTCCAGCCATTTCCCACTTGCCTACAGTTTCCACCCAGTTAGTTCATTCAAACTTGAAAGGACTGATTAGGTTACATCTCTCATAATCCAATCATTTCACCTCTGAGTGTTTTTGAATTAACACAGAAGCTTTTTGGGACACTTGATATCCAGACCATCATAGTCAGTTCCCTGACTTCAGTTTATTTGACCAATCAGGGGTATTTATTTGATTTTGTGATTCTTTCCTTCAAACATTTTATTTAATTGGATGTGATTCTCTCTGTGTTTTCTTCCTATCTTTTGGCCCGTAGGTCTCATTTTCTGGTTTCTTCTTGTCTCCTTGAAATCTAAATCTTTGCGTACTCCTTGACTCATTCTTCACATTTGTTCTCTGCTTTTATTCTTTATGTGATCTCCTCCAAAATGGCTATAAGATCAAAATTTACATCTCCTGATTATTTTCTTTCCTAAATTTCAGACATGCATACTCAGTTCTTTACTGGACTGAAACTAAATATCATCTTAAATGTAATATGACCAAAATTAGCCTTTGATCTTCCCCTAAACCCCAAAACTGTTCCTTCCACCATCATTCCTATCAGAACTTACGGTACTTCTGTCCTTTAAATTTCTCAAGTCAGAAATCTTGGAATCAGCTTGGGCTTCCTGCTTCTCACTCCCACATTCAATCTTTTAGCAAACATGTCAGCTCTACTTAACCTATCTGGTCACATTGCACTATATCTACTACCACCCTTGGCCAAGCCACCATTGTTTCTCACTTGGATGCTTGGATTATTGCAACACTCTCCTAACTGTGTCTCAGCTGGTTCCTATTTATCTTCAACAGAAGAGCCATATTTAGCTTAGATTATGTCACTCTTTCCCTCAAACCTCTCCAGTTTCCATCCATCTCAAAAAAAAAATGAAGTACCTGCAATGACCAGTGTGAACCGAGAAATCATAAATGATGTGAAAATAAAAGCAGAGACCATTTTGATTCAGATTTTCAAATCAGGAGACACAGATTTAATTAGAATCCTAATGAGTTTTCTTTCTGTCAAGGGGAAGGAGGAGATTTTTAAAGGGAAAAATTAAAATAATAGGGTAAAGAGAAATAATTTGTTCTGAACAATTTACCACTGGCTATTGCAGTTACACAAATTGTTTTGAACAAATTTAGATTGGTGCTGAGGATCTGTATAGGCATTAAACTATAAGTGATTGTTTGCCAGGCCATGATCAGTAAGCAATAATTCTCTTGAAACAGACAGCAGTTCCACTGAAGTACCAGGAGTGAAAATTGTTGGGGTCTTGAAGGCACATTATTTCCCAACAGCACTCTTCAAATGAAGATTAAAAACGGAGGGACTTGTGTCTGTGAAGAAAACTGCTCCCTGTCACATTTGATTTCTGAGGCTCACAAAGACGTTTTTGTCTTTCTCTCGATCACACAACAGCCATTTTAATTACCCGCCCCCTCAAGTTCACACACAAACATATAATTAGCTCTCTAACCTTATTGTGAGCTAGAAATTGATCATGGTATAAGCATTTTTAAATGCAACAAATCAGGCATTTTCATTGTGTTTTACTGAAAGCAAATCATCAACATAAACTGCACATATCCCTGTTGGCCTGAAATCCCTGGCTTTCTCTTGTATTTCATTTTTCATAATCTAGTATATGCTTCTGCATATTAAAAACTCTTATTGCCATTTTATTTATAACAAAAAGAACTGGAGATAAGTAATGTCCATTAAGAGAGGAATAGGAATACCAATTGTCATGTGTATTAGTTTTCTGTTGCTAATGTAACAAATTACTAAAAACATAAGGTCTTAAACCAAAGCAAACATAGTGTTGTACAGTTCTGAAAGTCATGAGTCCTAAGTCATGGCAACAGGAGGCTGCATGCATTCCTTCTGGAGGCTCTAGGGGAGAATTCATTTTCTTGCTTTTTTCCCCCAACCTCTAGAAGCCACCTGCATTCTTTGGCTCATGGCCTCTTCCTCCATTTTCAAAGAGCTTACTCTAATTTCTGTTTCCATCATTAAATTTCTTTTTTTGACTCTGAACATCTTGCCTTCCTTTCTAGGGAGTCCATGTTATTTATTGCATTGGGCCTCTTTAGATAATCTAAGATAATCTTCCCATCTCAAGCTCCATAGCTTAATAACATCTGCAAAGTCATTTTTTGTAATGTAAGGTAGCATTTTTCAGGTTCTGAGTATTAGGACATAGATATTATGGCAGTAGCATTATTCTTTCTACCACATGCTCTCTTCCTGGACTTAATTCTAGAGCAGTGTTGTATATGAAAGTTTCTTTATTGATGGATATCTGCCCAGTATAGTTGCAATATGTGGTTTCTCTTCAATAAATTTGTTAAAATATGACTAGTGTGACTAACAATATTAATTTTATTTAATATAGCTTACTCACATGTATATTAAATACTCACATAGAGATAATGGCTGCCATATTTGACCATATAGTTAGGTCAAGTATTAACAAATAGGTGATCCTAACAAGTAATTTTCCCCCCAAAATTTTGGGGCTGATAGGAGGCAGAGAACAGAATTCAAAGAGTATTTTCAATTTATCTGTATTTTTCATACCTTTTACAATGAAAATAAACTTATGGGGTTTTAAATTTTTATTTACTTAAAAGAATATTTAAGTTGAGCATGAAACTAATGATTTTATTTATTCCTATAATGAAAACATACATTATTAAGTTTTATCCTTAAAAAAGCTATGAAATTGGTAGGGCTGGGATGAATGCTCTAATTTCTATTCTACACAAAATGAAGTAGTCAGAGTGAAAAATTTAATGCATTGAACCAGGTGTTGTGGTTTGCAAATATGTTATACTGTCCTTAAGTATAAGAGAAGCATCAAAATCCTACTGAATTCCTTTTCTTTAATATCTACATTTTTAATAGATTCCAACCCTCATTTATTAAAGAGTTACAGAGGAAAACATTGTAAAATTGCATCACAATCTAAATTTTCAAAGTGTTCTCATTTTTCACTAATTTAAGTTTTTATGGTTCAAAAGGTCAAAAAACACAAAGAAGCTATTGGAACTCTATTCCTTTCAGCCAAAATTGAAAGTGACTTAAGGACCTGACAGTTCTTAACTCCAAAGCCAGGGAAAGTAAAAGGAATCCGCGGATAGGTAAGGAAGGATCTGGATGGAAGCAGCAATTATACAAGAGGCATAAATACTTCATTTTCTTTATCCAATCCAGTCCTTCCTCTAATATAAATTTTGCCCTGATTTTTAAAGAATGGCCCCTTTGATTGTGCTACTTACTGTTTAAATGTAACCAAATTTGTTTAAGGAAAATTATTGAAAAATTTCTTTTTGTCCTGTCACACTACTCCAAGAAGTTGGTGTTCATGAGAAACTATTTTAAGTACATTACGCTATCAGATATGTTATTGTATTTAACGTGTGCTAAAATATTTTTTATATTTTTGCATTTGTTTTTCAGAATCTACCCTAAAAAATTTTTTTAAACGCAAAATATATTTTGTGCACAAATTTGAAAATAATGAATACTTGAAAAAATATGTCTAATGTATAATTTTGTACATACATTAAATATTATTATGAGCTAATTAAAATGATGTTTAATAGCCTAGTAAGAAATCTACATTAATGTCAAATGAGAGAAAAATACTTGTATGCAAATAAGTGTGATCCTAAGAATATTGACAATAACACCTATGTATGCATGCATGCATATGCACAAGACTCAGAGGAAATATATTAAAATGTGAAAATAATTTTTGAGATAATGGAAATATGCATAATTTTAAAAATTATCTTTATAGGTATTCATATCTTCTGCTATAAATATACTTTCAAAATGATATTTTCATATTTTGACTACTTGATGTTGTTTATGGTTTAAAATTTTACTGAATATATTTAATTATACTATTTCTCTAAGAAAATTATTTACATTAAGAACTGAAAATATTAATACTTTCTGGTATTTGACACAATCTTGAAAAATAATTTGATTTTGCTTTTCATAAGTTGTCTTAATAATGATCACATATGGATGTGTGCTAGGTTATATGTTACCAGGTAATGTAGTTCTGTGAATTAACATGTTTAATCATTTTAAGTAAAATGAATGACTTGGAAGATTATTTCTGACTTGCTTTTTTAAAACTTATTAGCAAAACATCACAAAAATGAAAATAATAATTAATACAATTTGGATTGATTCATATTTTCCAGAGTTTTTGCTTCACATTTTATTAGAGCTAAAAATTATGTTGATTATAATAATGATTTTAATAAATGTATTAATCTTCCAGATGCAATATAGTTGCCCAAATTTTTTATTAGTTTATAATATCTCTGTTATGGCTTCATTCATCATTTGTGAGATCCAGAATTTTACAAAATTTTGGAAAATGTGCTGTTTTCGTTTTTCAGTAGTCCATTCTAAGACAAATTACTCCAGAAGTGTAGGAAAATTTCACCTTACTTGTGCGGCCTCTTAGCTAATATTCATAATTCAAATCCTTTACCTCAGCCAAGTGTAGCTCTTCTTATCACCTTTTCCTCCCTGACTATTCCACTTTTCATAGTAAATATAGGGTGGCTAAAGAGATACAAATCTGTTTCCCAGCATTGATGAAAGATATTGGCTTAAACCTTAGACTTTTTTCAGCAATTATTTAAGATGAAAAAAAGTTTACCTGAGTTAGAAGAAAAGGAGAAAAATAAAACTAATTTGTGCTTACAAAGCATTGTTTATTTTATTCAGTAATCTCAGGCTATTATAAAAATTATCAACAAATAACTGAATAATTTATGTGTGTTTACCATGTACCAGGAACTGCTCTAAACACTAAACTCATGGCCAGGAGTGTGCACCCACGCACAGCACACACACACATGCATATGTGCATGTACTCACATATAACTATAGCAGTTAAGTACTATTACTCCAAGAATTTTTACAGAAAAGGAAGGAAAAAAAAAACAGAAGTAACTTCCTAAAAGTCACACACTTAGTATATGGTGACCATGAGATTTATCACAGCACAAAATCAGGACATCGTAAGAAGTTCAGTTAAATCAATGAAGTTTCACAGAGTGCCAAGTACTCACTTATAATAATGATTTTACTACTCAGATAGAAATTTATAAAATATATATCTTAGTATTGTAAATGAATAAAATGTGTTAACAATAAAGTTTAGAAGAAAAGGCTGGAAGAAAAATTACAAAATGTAAATGAAAATACTAATTTTAAGGGAAATTTTCTAATTTCCTATTGATTTAATTTAGCAATATTATTTCTCATTTGAAAAATAAGTTTATAATAAAATGGGGGGGGGTAATCCAGTTGTGACTGTTTTGATCAAACCTAGTTAAATGGCTTATGTTTAAAAATTGACTTCATCTAAATGTTTAATATTGAGAGACTAGTAATCTAAATAATAAAATTGTCTTATTTCTTACTGAGAACTATTTTAAAAAAAACACTTGATCTTCTGCAAGCATTTCTGTGGTCCAACAAACACAAGGAAGGAGGTAGAGGTGAAGCACAGGCCTCCTTTCTGTAAAGTCAATAAATAGAAGTTACATGTACATCATTTCTGATCCTTCGGCTATAGCTCTGAAACATGACCACACCAACATGTAAATCAAAGTAGAAAATGATGTTAATATTCTAGGCTTATCATGTGCCTAGCAAAAACAACAAGGAATATGTACTAATTTGCAATCTCTGCCACAGGAGGCATTATGGAAGTCATACCAGATGTGAGCATGAGTGGAGATTTTTGTTGGAGTCTGAATATACTTCGATTACTTACTATCTGTGATTCCTTAATCTGTAAACATAATTATATGATCTTAAAAGGGAGAAATACCTAACACTCTAATTATATGTTATATTTCCCTATATATTAGCTGTCCAGAATACAAACCTCTTTCCTATTATGGCAGCAAATCATCATTGAGTACTATAAAACTACCATGATGTATATGAAACAGATGATTGTCTACTTATGTCAAGTACTACCATTGTGAATTGATATAATGTTCTCTTAAGATATATTTTCCAATTAAAAATTTATGGTCAATTCAGTAATCATAATCAGACACCAAAATGTGAATACATGTTTTAAAAGAAGAAAATCTTACATTTGACTCACAGCAAATCACCATATTGTCATTATCATGACAATATCCTTGTAATATCCTCCCCAATTCTAGCTGCTAGTAATCTCCACCTGCCTTATGCTGCTCTCCATAAACTTACAGTGCAAAAGTAGAAAACAATATAAAGAAACTAAACATCTGCAGCAAGCACAAGAGAAATAATAGACATTTGAGACAGACTTACAAGAACATCAGATAAAGACATGATTGAATATAGAATGCAAAAGATTTTTAAGTTTTTAAAAAGAAGAAACTTTAAACTGTTAGTGTAAAAAAAATGAAGCCAGCCATATTTTTAAAATCCAAATGAACTGTCAATAAAGTATTTGAATGTAATTAAACAAGACATTAAACCCACAGAATAGAGAAGTAATGAATTGTAAATTAAAGAAATTATAAAGTGATGTACAAGATGGAAGAGACTTTTTAAAATATGGATAGAAATAGTAGGACTTTCAGGAGGAGAAAAGTAGAACGAGAGAATAAAATCAGAATATGCCAAAAATCCAAAATCTACAAAACATGTTATAAAAATTGCCAAATGCTATTGACAAAGGAAAGATTATAAAAGCAGCTAGAAAAAATAAACAGAACATAATTCTGTATGGTAGCAAAAGAAGCCAAAAGACACTGAACTAAAAAATTAAACTGCCAAAAATCTAATAATACTCAACTTAAACTTTAATAATCAAACTATCATTCAGAAGTGATGGTAACATAAAACACATGTTCAGATAAACAAAAACCAAGCATTAACACCAATATCTTTCTCAGAAAGATTGTCTAAAGGATGTCTTCCATGAAGAAAGAAATTAACACCAGAAATAAGAAACTGGACACAAACAGTTGTACATAGTGAGTAAATCTAAACAAACTTTGATTCTGTAAAATAATAATAATCAACTTGGAGGAATTTGGGCGTGTTAAATCATGGAAAATAATGACATATGAGAACGTAGGAAAGATAATCATAATTAAAATAGTCTTTTAAGTTCTTATTTTTGTGAAAAGTGAGGTAGAATATTGAATAACTACATTTTATTGAGTGTATATATTAAAATATTAAAGGGATTTTTAAAAAGAGGAACAGAAAATAAAACTCATACACATTTTTAAAAATCAAGAGGAAAGCAGAATTAGCCAGTCAGAAGATTTAGCAACATTATATATACAAAAATATGAGATAATAGAACAAAAATCTAAAGATCAGCATTTTGAAAATGATTAAATATAATAAAAGTTAAAGAGAATTATTGAACTGGAAAATAGATATAAAGAAATTATCTAGAAGTAGAACAGAGATGTAAAAACCTTGGAAACTACTAAAGAGAAATTGAGGCATTGAGAATAAATGAGAATTTACAATATAAATTGAAGGTGGGTTTCAAATGGAGGGAAGGGAGAGTATGAAAGGCAATTCTTTTTTAAATGGCTTAGAATCTTCCCGAGTTGACAGAAGATATAGAATCTCAGATTTTTAAAGTGCAATCAGAATAAATGAAATTAATTATAGGGAAAAACACAAGAAGTAGGGAAGATATTAAAAGAAGCCAGATGAAAGGTGTTACTTAAATCTTTTATGAAGATAATATAGCATTAATATAAAAATACAGGTGCAATTAAAGACAGAAAAATTATAGGTGGATCATATCAATTAGACAGAAAACCCTAAATAAAAATCTTAGCAAAAAAAATTAGCACTATATTGAGAAATAAATTTTACCCAGTAATGTAAGGATGATTAACTCTGGACTAGCTATTAATATAATTCAGCACAATATCACACTAAAAAAGAAAAACATCATATGAATATTTCAATAGAAATAAAACATTTGCATAAAATTCATCAGACACTTGTATTTTAATTGAACAACAGGCAAAGTAAGATTAGAGTGAACTCCAAAGTGAAGGTTATTTCTCAAAATTCACTGTGGACATCAAACTCAATTTTGAAATATTATAAGCAGTTCCTTATAATTCAGAAGAACATGAGAGTATAGACATTCAGTGCTGCTAGTCAACATTATGTTGGAAGACCTTTCCAGTGATATAAGGCAAAAGGGAGTTATTAAAGATTAGGAATAAGAGAAAGAAAATTTTGGAAATGAAGAAAAAAGTTGCTATTTGTAGAAAAAAATTATTGTGAGACCCTACAGATAAATAATTTCAGTAGGTAAAAAAGATTACCAAGTTTGATATGACCTCAAAAGTGAGAGTGGTCCTATACTTTACAACAAACAGAAAAATGTGATTTTAAAAAAGATATGCTCTACTTGATGATCAAATGTATATTTCCTTCTGAGAAGTGTCTGTTTGGTTCCTTAGCCTATTTATTGATTGGGTTCTTTATTTCTTTGATGTTAAGTTTTTTAGTTCTTTATATATCCTGGAGATTAGTGCTCTATCTGTTGTGTGTGTGGCAAAAATTTGCTTCAAAAATGTAGACTTTCTTGTTTCTCATTGATTGTTTCTTTTACTGAGAAGAAGCTGTTTAATTTGAGTCCAACCCTTTATTAATTCTTGATTTTATTTCTTGCAATTTAGGAGTCTTTGTTTATTAAATTATTTATTTATTCTAATTTGTTATATATGATAGCAGAATGCAATTCGTTTCATATTATACATATAGAGAACATCTTCAAGTCACTTATTGGTGTCTTCATACATGTACTTAGGGTAATGATGTCTAACTCATTCCCCCATTATTCCTATTACCTTGTCCCCTCCCTTCCCCTCCCTCCTTTTCCCCCTATCTAAAGTTCCTCCACTCCTCCCAGGCTCTCCACCCCAACAGCATTATGAGTCAGCATCCTCATAACAAAGAAAACTTTCGGCCTTTGGTTTTTTGGGATTGGCTTACATCTCTTAGCATTATATTCTCTAATTCCATCCATTTACCTGCAAATGCCATGATTTTATTCTCTTTTAATGCTTAGTAATGTTCCATTGTGTATATATATATACCAAAGTTTCCCTATCCATTCATCTACTGAAGGGTATCTGTTTTGCTTCCACAGTGTTAAGGAAGTCAGGGAGTAATTTGATGTGATGAAGATTTGGGCCTACTTTTCCCTCTATTAGGTGCAGTTTCTCTGGTCTAATTCCTAGGTCTTTGATCCACTTTGAGTTGAATTTTGTGCATGATGAGAGATAGGGGTTAAGTTTCATTTTGCTGCATATGGAGTTCTCCCAGCACCATTTGTTGAGGAGGCTATCTTTTCTCCAATGTATGTTTTTGGCACATTCAACATCTCTATCAATTAGATAAATGTAAATCAAAACTTTAACGAAGATTTTATCTCATGCCAGTCAGAATGGCAGTTATCAAGAATACAGACAACGATAAATATTGGTGAGGATGTGGGGAAAAATGCACACTCATACATTGCTGGTGGGACTGCAAATTGGTGCAGCCAATCTGGAAAGCAGTATGGAGATTCCTTAGAAAACTTGTAATGAAACCACCATTTGACCCAGCTATCTCACTCCTTGATCTATACCCAAAGGTCTTAAAATCAGCATACTTTATTAATGCAGCTACATCAATGTTTATAGCAGCTCAATTCGCAATAGCTAAACTATGGAAGCAACATAGAAGCTCTTCAATAGATGAATGGATAAAGAAACTTTGGTATATAGTTTATAAACATAGTGGAATATTATTCAGCATTAAAAGAGAATAAAATTATGGCATTTACAGGTAAATGGATGGAGTTAGAGAATATCATATGCTAAGTGAAGCAAGCCAATCCCAAAAACCAAAAAGACTGAATGTTCTCTCTGATAAGTAGATGCTGATCCATAATTGGGGTGGTGGTGGTGGGGAATGGTAAAAATGGAGGAACTTTGGGAAAAGGGAGGCAGAGGGGGCATGGGGCAGGAAAGATGGTGGAATGAGATGAACATCATTAACCTAGGTACATGTATGACTGCACAGATGGTTTGATGCTACATCATGTACAACCAGAAAAATGAAAAATTGTGTGGAAATTGTGTATAATGAATCAAAATGCATTCTGATGTCACATATACTAATTACAATTAATTAATTAATTCAAAATATGGTCTATGATAGTAACAAAACCATAATAAATTTCATGAGAATTTAATATAATATGAAACTTATATCAAGATATTATCAAAAGCATACAAAGGTATTAAATATAGTGTTATAACATGTTTATGAATAATAATCATAAATAACATAAATATAACAATTTTTCCAGAATTATTTCTTAAAATCAATGTAATTTCAATCCACAAGGTTTTTTTGGAAGCTGACAAACATTCAAAAATTTGTGTGCTATAGTTAAGGGATTATAGAAACTGGATTGGGAAAAGTAAGCATATAAAAACATGCTTAAAATCATGATAATATCAAATTAAGTAAAAATCAGGTACAATTCAAAATTTATTGTCATAAATTATTAGTTTGGACAATAACTAATTTTTGTCAAATCTGAGGAAAAGCAAATAAATTGGAAATTCTTGGAGAGGTTGTAAAGAAGGTAGCACAAGATGTACCTGCTTTAGCAAAACAAACATTATTCTCATAGATTTCTGCCCTTAATAAACTTTCATGTACATGCATAAAGACAAGTTGTCATTTGAACATTCTTTGCAACAGCAAAACTTTGGAAAAATAGAACCACCTCCCATTAACTGTCTTGTTCATGCAATGGAATAATACCATGTAGCTGCTGAAA